>NC_142284.1:7425162-7758400 GCF_965620075.1 Prunus avium | reverse complement strand
ACTATTGTCATACTTGAGCTGCCTTGACAGCCCTTTTTGTTGGTCAATCCAATATCCAACAATCCTTTCTTTATTGCCAATCACATTGAATATCTCAAAGGTTGAAGGTTCTAACTGTCCCTTGACCAACTGGAAATTCCCACTTAGGCTTTGAAATTTTGAACTTGGGATTGTTTCAAGAAGATTTTTACCCATGTTCCTGGTTTCCAAGCTTGTGTTTTGTTTCATAGACCTAGAACTTGTTGTTCCCACTTTCTCCACCGCCATTGCCAGTGCCCAAACTGTATCATATGCCCATAATCCAAAGAGGTTTAGGCCTGCAGTCATCTTGTTTGGTTGTTTCCATCTTGACTGAAAGTCTTCAAGATCTTTTGTCATTGGGATATATGGCCTTACTCCCAACACACCTTCCATTGAATCCATGGTTGTCGAATTCACAGGATCTAAAAAAGTTGATAACCCTTCGGTGACAATCCATGCATACCCTTCACTCATCATACCTACCTTATTTGCTAGTATAAAGAATTTGGACCCGAGGGAGGCAGTCATATGCACCAGAAATATTCTTGTTGACTTTGAGTTTAACCTGTCAAGCTCCCTTAGAATTTCAGCATCATTAGAAGATGGAGTTATGACACTTCTGTAAGGTACTCGAGCACCAACCTCCTGGATAGCGTCCACCAGATACTGAATCAAACCATTGCCATAATCTGTGTCTTCATAGACGAGAACAACTTCGAACCAGCTATAAGCTTCAATGATGGCAGCTATGGCTTTTACTTGAGCAGAGTCATCAAAGGATGTCCGGACAAAAAATGGGCTACGAGATGGAGAAAGAGAGGGACTGGTGGCAGAGAATGAAATGATGGGAACCTTAGCCTTTCTGCCAAGCTCCATCACAAACTTTGCTTCTGCTGACCTTTGAGGTCCAATGATGGCATGCACTTTTTCTTTCTTCATCATATACCAGGCTGCATGAATTCAACAGACAAATGGTGAATGAATTAAATTAATTAGCTAAGATCAAAAGGCTGAGTGTATGTGTGTGTGGCCAAAAATATATAGCTGGAAAGAAGGTAGTGTCTAATCCACCTTCGGATGCTGCAGTAACAATATCATCCGCTGAATCCCGGGTGCGAAGATCAAGCCTTGTTCGATAATGAGCATGCTTAGCATAAAAATCTGAGAGTGCCATGGTCATACAGCTCTCTGCAATCGCTCCAACCGAGGAATTCAAGTCAAGAACTACCCCGACAGGTATTCATATCACCTCCCTTGCCATTGAAAGCTGGATACTCCCAAGCCCGGCCAACGAAAGAATGAAGAAGAAAGATAGAAGGTGCTTCTGGTTTGTCATCATTGTTAAGCTACCTGGGTTTGTCTCATGCACTCTCACACATTTAAATTACTGTTTTTCTCTTTCGATTTGCCTACTCTTTTTAGCTTTAAATCTTATGTACGATTTGTGCTCCAAGCTCATCCTTAATAGGAGTTTGAGAAAATGGGCAAGCATTTGGTCAACACATAAATGTTGATTCAATTTGAATCACTTGATAACTCGAGACAAGTCAATACCGGTCTCCATCTGAGTGGTTTTCAAGGATGAGAAAACCCCCTTTTCCTAGTTTCAAAACACACACAAAGATCAAGATCCGTTTTCTATATCAAAAAGCCAGAAACATCACGATCGACATTAAAACCATATGCTCATCAAGTTTAATTTGATCACCTTAATGAGAACGGAATTCCTTCGTATAAAATAAAACGAGGAACCAACTTCCCAAGAAAAAAAAATCAACGAAAGAAATGAATGTTGGAATTGAAACAAATAGACAATTCGGATAATTGAAATACGGGGTGGGCCCTACAAGATTGTGCCTCAAATAAACTTGTCATGAAGGTCTTACTTACCTACATAAACCATTTTAAAAAAAAAAAATTATAAAATGAACTATTTATTAGAAAGTGTCCCAAGTCTATTGATTAATTCTATATTACAAGTAAAATAATAACTCGGATCTCAAATTAGATAGTTCGGATCATTGAACCACTTTTCGAAATTCCAAACAATGCGATTCTTTTCCACCCTCACCAAAATGAATCCCTCTTATTGAGCTTGACCATTTATTAAGCTTGACCTAGTAGTAACTGTTGGTGAGTCCATATTTAGTTAGGATTTTGGTTCCTTACTAATAAGTGCTTTCTTTCCTATATTTGAGTGCCTCTTATATTTGGTTTTTGTAGGGAAAGTTAATTGAAAATAGCATTATTACCTTACTTTCCTTATTTTCAGCTATTCTACGCTCTTGGAAGGGGTTTGACTAAAAATCGACTTTTCGAAAGAATTTTAACGCAGGGACAATTTGAGAAGGAAGCTAAAACATTGAAGATCATTATGTCAAAGTTTCATAATTTTCTACTAAGCCAAATGCTCCATATTTGCAAGTCAAGACAGCCTAAGTTGAAATCTCGTCATAACTGCACTGTTGTGGAAGATTGAAGATTTGAAGACTTTTCCGATTTTTCCTAGTGGTGTGTGATATATGCTTGGAAAGCTTAGAGATCAAGCTACATTTCTCATATTTTTTCAGAAGTTTCTAGGAAGTGAAAAGACTCCAGAACGTGTGTGCAAGTTGGCTGACGTGTTTCCAAGTCAAAGAAGGATTCTTTTTCTAATTAGAATAATTACCTAATTAGGATTCCTTGTAATTAGTGATCGGTTCATAATTGTATATCATTTTGTACCCTTCTAGCTTATGATTTGGTTATGTTTTTGAGTTAAACTTGTGCTTTTAATCCTTTTTGTGTTTATCTTTCAGTTCATTGAGCTTTAGGTGATAATGATGGCTTTAGAGAGCATAATTCATGCAATTCAAGCATGTTAAGGCCTAATTTGGATGAATGGATGAAGAGCTTAAAGACAAACTCATTTTGGCTACAGCCCCCTGCCAGTCCAGTTCCGTAGGTCATATTGAAAGCTTTGTTTCAACAACATACATAGCTCGAATGAGGCCACATTCTTCATGAACGTTGTTCCAATTGGTGTGTACTATAACATATCCAAAATTCAGCCCCATTGGATAAATCTGGAGTCCGTTACCTAGCAAACACAGAACCATGCTCAGGATGGATCTTATCAGCGCGGAAAATGAGTTAGCAATTTGTTTCGGCCTTAACTTCTTCCTCCGACCTTGGATTGGCCCAAATAACATATGGCTGGAAAGAAGACATTCTGAACTTCAATTTCGAGTGCTTAAAGTCCTAATTTGATTAAGAGAAGCCCAAGTTGTAAGCCCTTGAAGTTGCTGGTCATGCTGACCTCAGCATGTGCTGGTTGGATGCTTGGTCATGGTGAGCTAGGTATGAGCTATCATTTCTGGTTGGAAGCTTGGTCATGGTGACATGAAGATGAGCTAGGGCTGCTGGTGGGATCTATTGGTGAAGTGCATCACCCAATTTAGATTTTCTAATACAAATGCATCAACCATTTCAGATTTTATAAAACAAGTGTTGTATGCATTAGCCATATTGAATTCAGATTTTCACTTCCCCTAGGCCTATAAATAGGGAAGTTCTCTAAGCTTGTAAACACACCCCAAGGGGGGGAGCTCTCAAACACTTCTCTAGAGCTCCCTTCCCTTCTCTCCCTCAAATTCTCTTAGTTTCTCTTTCTAGTTTTCAATTGTTGTAATGAAATATTTGTGCTGAAATTCTCCTTAAGTTTTTCTTAGTTCCACTTTACTTTTCATTATGTAAATTCTTTTCTTTAGTTTCAAGTTTGATTAGTTTTCAAGTTTCAATTATGATTTTTGTTCTTATTCATTATGCTTATAAGTTAATATGCTAGTTTGAATGATTGATCACCATTTAGGCTTGCATGTTAGCTATCTTGGTTTGAATTAAGAGTAGACACCATGCTTTAATTCGAATTGAACTATGAATAGGAAGAGTATGTATGGACATTCGACAACAGGGATTAGATACATGCTTGGTTGTTTAAATTGTTCTTCTATGCTTAATGGGTTCCTAATGCTTAATTTTAGGTTAGACAACAAATGATCAAATTAGGGAATTAGGAACACAAGGTTATGACCAAACACCATGGCTTAATCATACTTTAGCTAGAATCAATCCGTTAATCTAATTGAACTTGGGAACTTAACTGCTTGAGTTAGTTATTTCTTTCTTCCTTGTTTTATTTATTTCCTTTCTTTTTCATTTCTGTTTTGTGTAGGAAAAATGAATTGGATCATTCAATCACCAATCCTCGTGGGATTGACCTCGCACTTACATATGCTATACTACCAAACGGCTCGTGCACTTGCGAGTATCACAAGTTGAGGATGCAGCTTAATCCATTTTGGTGCAGCTGTATCGACGCAACAATTAGCTAATTACTTTTCCTTGTAGAAAAAGTTAACTTATACTTGTATATATATATATCCTCCTCTTGGTAAAATATAATATCAGTCACAGATAGTTAATCGTCCTTAAATTACTAGGCTAATCTGCTTTTGTTTTTTTCCCAGCAAATATGCAAATATGCAAATATGCATATGCCTTGGTGTAATATTTCTCATGTTTTTGTTGTGTGTGTGAATTTTCAACATCTTGAGTACGTACATTCCACACGGCACGCAAGATGACTAAATGTGCAAAGATACATGTCTTCGACGGCGACCAAAGATATCTGTGTTTACAGGTCTAATCACCGCTAATGTAGTGGTGCCCAGTTAATTATTTTATAAATGAAGCTTTAATTCCAAACTAATGTTGCGAGACTAAATAAGTAGAGGACATGAGCTGCAATTAGGAGATTTACTTTCTAATTAGTGTAGTTGACTATGGGTTATTGATCCCAATGGTCCCCCAACTATTGCTCCAGTATCATATTGGTCTACCAACTAAAATTTTCATTTCAATGGTCCTTCAACTCTTCATTTGGTATCAAAACGGTCCTATCAAGATGGTCCTACGTCAAAATCTATCAATTTTATTGTTATTTATTTTTGTATTTATTTGATTTTGAAATTTTTAATTAATTTAAACAATAGAGAAAAAAATTATTACTTTTTAAGTCCATGTCAGCCAAAAAAAGCCATGTTGGTGGTGAGATTCGATTTTTTTCAATTTTAAAAATAGGTGCAAGTTCCTATAATAGTTTCCTTTAATTTTTAATTATTGTTTACTCTTTTAAAAAATTTGTTATTTTATTTTTATATTTATGTGATTTTAATTTTTTTTAATTAATTATGAAATCCTGAAATCGTCATCAATTAATTTGGATGGAAGGTCCCTCAGAGTTAATTTACAAGCATCCCTGCTTGTTTAGTCTGATGTAGACTCTTCCAATCTTGATTAAAAACTTCATACGTGTAATATATAAGAGATCACGGGATAAGTTCGATTCATGAGCACTGTTGCGCTCTATAATGCTAAGCTAGTTCCTCCACTGTTTGGAAGAACTTCTAGTGCTATGTGTTGGCATGAGCCATAATTCAGGGATTCTATGATCCCCGATTTTTTGGGTGTAATTCACGTTACCTAATTAGAATAATTACCTAGTCAGGATTCTTTATAATTAGTTAATTATTTTTCTTTGTAGGAAAAGTCAACTGGTACTTGTATATATCCTCCTCTTGAAAAAATATAATATCAATTATAATTATTCAATCTTGTGTTTAGTTTGAGGTATCCTTGGTTTTACTTTGCAGTCATCTGGTTAGTTACACCATAAGAACCCTTACAGAAAACGAAGTGAAATGAGTTCATCTATAAATATCAACAACATTACCGTCATGATCAGTATAAATGCGGTTGCTTTAATCAATTGCAACTTTCATTAGAGACTTTATCAGTACATAATTGGAGTATAATTTTCTGGTTTGGCATTCTCAAATTTGTGTGTATTTTTATTTTTTTTCCAGCAAATATGCAAATATGCAAATGTAATATTTCTCACGTTTTTGTTGTGTTGTGTGTGTCAATTTTCAACATCTTGACTACGTACATTCCCACGCGGCACAAAAGATGACTAAAGATATCTTCTTCATTAACAAATTCTGGCCATGCCTAGGAATTTGATTGGAGGTTCTTTTTTGGACTCATTAAGGAAAATGGTTACCAGGTCTAATCACCACTACTGTAATGGGGCCCAGTTATTAATTGTTTGTGCCTAATAAATCACGGCCATGAACTGGCCGAAGGAGCCCCTTTTCTCGGCACAAGCACTTCCTCGAGAAGCTAAAGCGCAGCGTTTCGTCAAGGTGTTTTGCCTTCCTGAAAACAAAAGAAAAGTTGCCAAGGCATGATCATCTCGGCCTCGATTGTAAGCCGAGGCCAAGGCCGAGCAAAATCACGGCCGGAGATATCAGAATCAAATCATCACGTGATAGCAGGGTCCCATGCTTCATTTAATGAAGTAATGCCTCTATTTATTGCAGCAAACCCACTAGCCACAAATAAGCATTTAATGCATGAGGGAAGGTGGGAAGTGACTGAAGTCAGGGTTTGGCGACAGGAAACAGAGTGATTAGACGTGGACATTCTCACAAGAATTCTTGCAGCTTGAGAGATTAGGTCACTAGCTATCAGAACAATAAATGCGTCTCCACGGCCAGAAGCGCAGAACCCACGATCAGGGCAGAGGCCGAGATTCACCAGGATTTATGGGGTCGCAACACCATACTTCACGATCCCAAATGTCGATTGGACTACCCACTTGCTCTAATCAGGCTCCACTATGCAGGATTTCAGCCTCGATTACTCCTCCAAGAAACTCCTATAAATACAGGGCTCAAAATACATTCAAAGGGTTCAAACACCAAACCAAAGCCTCCCAAGGAGCAACTTATATTTTCCTGTAATGCACTTTCAATATCTTTACTTGTTTTCCTAGGAGTAGTGTTAGACTGTAAGGAAAATTCATTCATCAATATATCATACGACCCTTGATTTTCAAGGCGCCGGAGCATCATCCTTGTTATTCGCTCATTCACCCCATATATCATACGACCGTCGCTCCCTGAGCAGCGCGCCGGAGCACCGCCCAAAACCCACCAACACCATCACTAAACGGCCTTGTAGCTCAGGCCGTGAACCTAACAGCCGAGATTAGTTCCTCTCTCGGCTACAATCGTTTGATTAGAAGACGAGTCCAAACAGGCGCACCACTTAACCATTCTATCCACATCAACCATCTCGACGCACGGTAGACCGTGCTGGCATGCCCGCGCACAACCGCACCGCACCCAAAAGCAGGAAGCCGCGTGTCAACGCATATTACCTCGGCCCGGAAACCCAGGCCGTGAGATCTGCGCGGTAGACATTAATTTTATGAATGAAGCTTTAAATTCCAAACTAATACTGCCAGACTAAATAAGTAGTGGACAAGTATTTGTAATTAATAGGAATGACTGAGTGTCAAAATGAAAATGAATCCCTCTTATTGGAGCTTGATCATTTATTAAGGTTGACCTTTAGTAGTAACATGTCGTACTCAAAACAAGAGTTTAAAGTTTTGATCGAGTAAAAGGAACCAGAATTCTTTGTTCACGTCAAGCGAACCAAACTGGTCATGAATTGACTAATGTTAATCGTGCGCTAATTCTTTATAAATAAGTGCAATTGACAAATAAGTTTATCAATTGATTAATTTGTAATGGTTGACTGAATAAACAAAAACTGTTTCTTAACCATCCAGGGCTCGTTTGATACACAGGATTGGCTTGGACTGGCTTGGACTAAATTTAGTACCATGTTTGTTTTATCTAATCCTAGTCTTAGATGGGATTGCTAATACCGGGCCCACCAAAAACACCTCCTTAGGAGGGGACTACTAATCCCATATGGAAAGGGAGGATTAGCTAGTCACAATGCTCACCAATGTATAAAATGCATATATTATATTGTAAAATTAATAACATATATTATTATTATTAAACTTACTTACACATATACTATAATATACATATATACATGTATATACACATAAATATATCATATATATATGAGTGCTGCTATTTCCACCCCCTGTCCTATTTTCCCACCCACCTTATTTTTAAAATTTTAAAAACAAAACTACCCATTTGTAAAATGACTTCTGAGGCCTTAAAGAAAATATTAAAAAACGAAACAATTGACTCAAATTTAAAATTAAAAAAAGCTAAAAAAAAAAAAATCTAAAGCACAAAGATCAAACGTCAAATTTCTCACTCCTCTACTCCCACCCCCTACGTCATTGCCCAGGCTCTCTCTCGCACCTCCAGGAGCTCCACCCCAGTCCTTTCAGAGCTGCCCCGGCCCCTCACTCACTCCCCCTCTCTCTCCCTCTTTCCCCCCAAAAACCACCATAACCCAAACAACCCCCTTCTCCTACACTATCGCTTTCTCTACAATTTCTACACCCCAGCTAAACACCGTCAATTTCTTCCATGTTTAATTCTGAAGCGCCGAATAATGAGCTCACTAACGGAGGAGGAAGAGGGATGGTGCAAGAGCAGGCGTTGATGAGGCCGTCGAGTAACGGCATCTTGGCAATGTATAAAATGCATATATTATATTGTAAAATTAATAACATATATTATTATTATTAAACTTACTTACACAGATACTATAATATACATATATACATGTATATACACATAAATATATCATATATATATATATATGTATTGTTTGTGCCTGATAAATCACGGCCATGAGTAGGCCGAAGGAGCCCTTTATCTCGGCCCTGACACTTTTTTGCAGAGGCTGAAACGCAGCGTTTCACCAGGGTACTTCACCTTCTTAAAAATAAAAGAAGGAAATGCTAAGGCACGATCATCTCGGCCTCAAGCATAGATCGAGGCCGAGGCCGAACAAATTTGCGGCCAAGGCATTAAAGGCAAATCATCACGTGACAGCAGGGTCCCAGGCTTCATTTAATGAAGTAGTGCCTGTTTAATGCAGCAAAACCCATTGGCCACAAAGTGGCATTTAATGCATGAGGGAAGGTGGGAAGTGATGAAGTCAGGATTTGGTGATGAAGATCAGAGTGATTAGACGTGGACATTCTCACAAAGATTCTGACAGCTTGAGATGTTGGTTCACCAGCTATCCAGGCAATAAATGTGTCTCCACGGCCAGAGGTTCAAAACCCACGATTGAGCGCGGCGGCCGAGATTCACCAGGATTTCTGGGGTCTCATCACCATACTTCACGATCCCAAATGTCGATTGGATTGCCCACTTGCGCTAATCAGACTCCACTATGCGTAAATTCAGCCTCGATTACTCATCCAGGGACTCTTCCTATAAATACAAGACTCGAGCTACTTTCAAAGGGTTCAAACACCAAAACAAGCCTCCCACGGAGCAACTTATTTTCTTCTGTAATGCACTTTCAATATCTTTACTTGCTTTCCTAGGAGTAGTGTTAGGTTGTAAGCAGAATCCATTCATCAATATATCATACGACCCTTGATTTTCAAGGCGCCGGAGCACCATCTCTGTTTGTTCGCTCACTCACCCCATATATCACACGACCGTCGCTCCCTGAGCAGTGCGCCGGAGCACCGCCCAAAACCCACCACCAACACCATCACTCAACGGCCTTGTAGTTCAGGCCGTGAACCTAACAGCCGAGACCAGTTCCTCTCTCGGTTACAATCGTTTGACCAAGAAGACAGATCAAACAGGCGCACCATTCACCCATCCAACGCTCACCAAAACATCAACGCACGGTAAACCGTGCTGGCACGCCCGCGCACAACCGCACCGCACCCAAAAGCAGGAAACCCCGTGTTAACGCACGTCCCCTCGGCCCGGAACTCCAGGCCTTGAGATTTGCGCGGCAGACACTTTTGGTACGCCCGGTGGGACTCTTGTCAAAAACTTATGATGGAAGCCAGCATTCCAATCACGACGGACCGCATGGCCAGGTCCATACAGAGACCAGCAGTGATGGAAGAACTGATGTCCAAGCAGGCCTACAGGATAGAAACATCCTTCACGGCCGCAATGGACAGATTCTCCTCTGAGTTGCGGACACTTTTCCAAGGGGAGATGCCGACGGCCTCGCCCGCATTGTCTCCTGTGGCTGGACAAAGAGGCCGAGAGCACGAAAGGGCCGAACCTGGTGACAAAAACAGCAGTCTCGGCGTCTCTGACCATGCCGAGGTATTAGGTTACGGCCAGCACTCTCTACGACCGGCCAACAGCTGGGGGCAGGCCCAACCTACAAGGGCGAACCCCGGGCCAAACCAACCGGCAAAGAAGGCATGTAGCCCACTCCACGCTCTAGCCAAGGCTTTGAGGGGGAGTCCTATGGTGTCTACGGCCGAGCAATTCGGCACAACCCATACTTTGGCCGATCAGGCACGGTTCGGCCAGAGCAGTACGACCGAAGCGTCACCACAACAATACGAGCAAAAAGGCACTACTGCTGCGCTATCATTGCAAATACACGATTCGGCCAGTCAGACGACAATACAAACGCGCCCAGGTTCCCTCCATGGTATAGATCAGCAGAACCAGGTGACCATACCTCGATGGCTAACCGACCGAGATTATCTCGGCCAAACCCACGGCGTCTCTATAAAACAACTCGGCCCGGTTATGACGGCCGAGCTTTACGTTCAAACGGCCCAGCATGTAAGGCCGCAAAACGGCGTGCAACAGGACAGACCGCTTCAAAGGCTTCAATCCGAGCACATCCGGCCTGTCACAAAAGACGGTGTGATACAGGGGGAACCGGGGGCACCCGGTTACCCAAGACCGTGCCTACCAGGGGGACCTAGCGAGCGGCACAACTTGTTTCCCAAAGTTTTTTGGGCCAGCCGCGCCTCAGAGAATCCGGTCGTGGTCACGCCTCTCTATATCTTGGCCGACGGCCATGACCCTAATAAACTATTAGAGAGAAGGGTTCGAGTCCTTCGGGCTGTCGGGCAACGTGGCCGAAAGGGGAAGGCTCACTCACAGATGATGCTCAGGAGATCGAAGAAATCAGGGCGGTCGAAGCTCGACGACTACCACTCGGCGCAAGTTCAAAAGAAGATGGCACCGAGGACCTATGATAAAAAAGTTAAGAAAAAGAAAAGAGGGAGGTAGGTGAGCGATTCAAATAAACGGTGCGGTCAATATAAAGCGAAAAGACATGCATTCGGTCATTCAGAAAAGGGGGGATCCACCCTATATTCATGTTTTGAGAGATCATTTGTACAGAGGGTTAGAACGGCCAGTCGAGGCCGAAACGGTACACAGATGTGTTAGCCTAAAAACCAGGGTTTTACTCCGCCCTTCATAAACGTAAGGGCCGTCACTCAGGATACAGGTGCGGCAGGGTAAACCCAAGGCCGTCATTACGACCAGTGGCCGGGTCGTATTTCTGGATATAGGCGCAGCCAGGCGTGGCCAGGACCGGCACTTCGGCCACGTTAAGGGCCGAGAACACTTGAGCGATACGATAATTAATCCAGTCTTTAGTCTTTTTCATTTATTTCTACTTAATGAATGATTTATGAGTTAGGCTTTGAAAAATTCACACTCACACTAATGCGTTTGAGAAGATAGAGTTTGAGATTGATTGTAGTTATCTTTGTTGTCTTGAAAAAATAAATAAAAAGAATAAAAAGAGAACTTTCACTTAGTAACCGGGCCTCTTGCCTAATCAGTAGTGAGTGTTCACGTCAAACTGTGAAGTTCTAAAAATAAAATAAAAAATGCATGTGTGACTTGTTTAACTTTGTAGCATTTTTAACTCGAGTTATTAAGCTCATCGGGGTGTTTCAACACCTAATGCCTTAAAGCCTTTGTGTTTGAGAGTCATTGGCCTAACACTTGCTACATGGGTTAATTAGAAAGCTTAAGGGAGCTAAACATTGCACAGTCCACATAATAGCATGTATATATTTATTATTTTTTAAAAATAAAATAAAAAATCTAAGATAGCAAGGATGGTGTGATTATGATTGAATTTTTGTCTTCTCAACTGTGTTAGTTCAATTTACACCAAAGAAAGCAAATGAAAAGTTTATTAATGGTGATAAATGACTTTGACTTTAGACTGGAAGAACTTAAAGTTTTGGATTTGGGTTCGCTCTTTTAAATTTGTTCATGAATTGAGAATCTTAGTTTTTGAGCTTTAACATTCTTGATGATGATTTGACAGGAGAGTTACTTAAAATTTCAGATGTGTGTGGGTATCATCCCTGAAAACCCTCACGAGACTATAACTCGTCCGCTAGGGCAACCTAGGGGTTTAAAGGCTTATTGCATACACTAAATGCAATCGAGATCCCTGCGGAAGTGGCTTAGTTAGTTTTCATTTATGCTTAGTTTTTCATTTTAGTTTGCTCGAGTTCTAGCAAATTATAGGTTTGCGGGTATTTGATGAGCACATAAACTATCACATTTATTATCCCTAAATATATTTGTTAGTAATTGATTTTCTTACAATTTTAGTTAATTAGGTTTGTTTTTCACTTTTGCACTTGCTTACATACCCATTACATAATTGATGATGATTTCATTATTTTATCTTAAGGTTGAAGAATTATCAAAGGGAGACTTGGTGGCATTAAACAATTTGTAGTTGGGAATGACCAAATGAATGATGAAGATTAGTGCCACACCAAGGCATAAAAGAAAAGAAGCAATGGATGGAGCAACCAATGAAACAAAAAGATGAAGAATTTGGAGAATGGAGTCATCAACACTATGGAATAAGTAAATGAAGCAAATTGGCAATTGGTTTGATGGCAAGTGGAATACATATTAAATTCATGAATGGAGGGATTTGATAAATTTAGAATTGCTCCCATTTTCCTATAAATAGGAGGAGCTATGGCATTGTAAAATCACACCAAGCTCCACAACTCTTGAGCTTTCTCTCTTCCCTCCATCTTTCTAAGTTTTAATTTCTGTTTTTAGTTTTATTTTATTATGGGGAACTAACTCCCTAGCTAAGGCTAGGGAGAAAGCTTTTAATATGAGTGTGTAATTGTTATTAGTTTGATCCAAACTTAAGCTTTAATGTGAATTTGTAGTTTTTGTTCAAATGGAATTTGTAGTTTTCTTTTTAATTAATTGATGAATGTTTGATAATCTATTTCATGGGTTCAATCATGTTTTTCCCATTGTGTAGTAAAAACTTTCATGCTTTTAAAAGAGAAGAGAATTACTAAAGATTAATAGAATTTTGATGAAGATTATTTTTTGATAGTTTGTTGCCAATGGTACAAGTTATGCTTAGAATACTTCTAAAGGAAATTAAAAAGAGCTTTAATTATTTTGAACAACTACAAATGGAAAATATTTTGTGGATCAAATTATTAAGAGTTGCATGCTTATGTTAAAAGTGGAACCCCAATGCCTTAGTGTTTTAATCAATTAAATTTTCTCTAAATCAAATCTTGCATAAATCTACTTTTCAATCATAATTGTTCTTTTTCAGCTCTGTTATCTTTACACCGCTCTCTGTGGATACGACACTCGGACTTCCGAGCTACACTACTATACGATACCTTCCCTTGGGTTTTGCAAAGTGGTGCGAACACGGGTCGAACCCGATCTTTCAGAAAATTCGGAATGAAATTTTTTCCACATTTGAAAGAATTTTATCTCATTGCCCGTGACGGGACAATGAGAAATTTGGACCCAACACTCACACAACAAAACATCTTCTATGGTGCTCCATGCCCCAACACCGTCGATAGAAGAAGCCATAAAGATGATAAAGAAAAAAAAAACTTGAAAGTGAATAAAATGTTGAGTAAAAAGTGAATAATAGTAGAAGAAAATGTATGAGGATTTGGTGTTGAAAGTGAAGAGTAGTGGTAGGTATTTATGGAAAAGAATTATAGAATTTTTTGGTATTTTTTAAAAAAAAATTTCGGATTTTTTATCATATTTTTATAGCAAAAAAATTGGCTGCCGTTGGATTGGAGAGAGAATCACGATCGGAGCACCCAGACGACGCCACGTGTCCTAGAGCCGTTGGGCGTGCATAGGGCAGACGTCATCCATGACGTCAGCAGGCGGAGTTCAAAATTTTTTACCGTTGGCGCGTGCAACCCCCTCGAGTTTTGGATCTGGGGACCTCCCCTCGGGCCAGCCAGTCTTCGTGGCCCCCACAAACAACTCGAGCCAGCCCTTACTGCTGCAGCCCGATTTTCGCCCAAAACCCCACCAGCCCGAGTCCAGCCTTAGCTGCTGGACTTGCTCTTAGAGAAATATAATATCAATCACAATTATTCAATCCTATGTTTTGTTTGAGGTATAGCTATTTTTCCTTGGTTTTACTTTGCAATCATCTGGTTAATTACACCATAAGAACCCTTATGCTCTGTTTGGATGAAGGAATTGCAAATTACATAGAATTCTAAAATGACAGAATTTAGATTTACCGCCATAATGTGTACGACTTCACCAAAATCAGTGTAAATGCGGTTGCTTTAATGAATTGCAACTTTCATTAGAGACTTTATCAGTACATTATTGGAGTATAATTTTTTGGTTTAGCATTTTCAAAGTTGTATGTATTTAATTGCACATAAGTAAATTAGTTTATATGAATCATGGCTATGTTGGTATAGCATGTATAGTGTATTTTATTCACCAAATTATGTCCCATTTATTTAAAAGGCCTCACTTGGAACCTAATTTATTTGTAACAGATAGTTAATCATCCTTAAATTACTACGCTAATATGTTTTTTTTTTCCAGCAAATATGCAAATATGCATATGCCTTGGTGTAATATTTCTATGTTTTGTTGTGTGTGTGAATTTTCAACATCTTTAGTACGTACATCCCACACGGCACACAAGATGACTAAATATGCAAAGATACATGTCGACGGCGACCAAAGATATTTCTTTTTCATTAAGAAATTCAGGCCCTGCCTAGGAATTTGGAGATTCTTTTTTGGACTCATCCAGGAAAATGGAAACCAGGTCTAATCAGCACTACTGTAGTGGTGCCCAGTTCATAAATTTCCAAACTAATGTTGCTAGACTAAATAAGTAGAGGACAAGTATTTGTAATTAATAGGAATAACCCTATAATCGAAACATTCATATTTTAACATGGTAGAGTGGACGATCCTAAGTCGTCTCTAAACCAACATCAAATTCTTAAATCAAATCATCAAACACAAACCTGAAATCAAATTACCAAAACATATACCACATAAACAAATCGCGCTGCAATGCCAAATAACAACGAAACTTTTGCCTCTGCTGACTTCCTTAGAAACAAAATGAAGATATATAAATATATATGTAATATGAATTGAATTAAGAAGCTTCTAGGCTATTAACTCACAACCAAGTGGGCTCTAGCTAGGCTATTAACTCACAACCAAGTCGTTGCAAGTTTTCAGTTGATTTGACTTCGGATTGATAAGAAAATTACAAATGAAGCTCTATACATATTCCAAATATATACAAAATTCCATCCATGAATTTAGATTCGAAACCTTATCTAGTGCTGCTAGACTAAATAGTTGTACTGATTGAGAAGGGTATTTTTTTTTCTTTTTTCGACATTACCTAGAAACCTTCAGGAGGGACGAATAATGGAGGCTCAGCTGATTGTGGATCTTTCAGCATTTCATTTGGAGATAATTCTAATTATTTTGGGAAAAAATTATTAGAAGCCAAAAATTACATTCTTGTGGGTATTTATTAGATTTTTGTACATAAATAATAAAGTAATGATGTGAGATATATGAATGAACAACAATATATCATGACGTTTACACATAGTTTTACTATAACTTATAGGTTTAAAATGGAAATATAGGAAGCCGATGATGACAAGTTAGGTACATGGATAGACGAATCAGTATGCCTTGATAAGAGATTTCCATCGTTTGATTCATTTTCATTCACATCAATATTGTTCTCCACTGCTGAGTTGTTCTGCATATCATTTGCATCATGTAAACCTCCTATAGCTGTCTCATCAGGAATATCCATAGCATGTACTCTGGATGTTCTTCGCGTAAAAGGATGCGAAGTGAGATCTTTCTTGTCAAAATGCTTGAGTAATCGGCTAGTATCATGGCTGTACTTTTCCCTTAGGATATTGACAAAAGTCAGGGTTCCCTTTGAGGGACTCCAGGCGTATTCTGCATCTCTCGGAGGATGCTTTGGTCGTCCCCCTGCGTCTCCCTTAGGACGCTCCTTATGGGAAACTATATGACTATCATGTCGCCCTTAGGAAACGGATAGGAACCTGGACACCTCCCTCAAGAAGTATGGAGACCTCCTTTTAAGAAATTTTTGGCGCACCTTACGTCTCCTTTAGGACGCTTCTCTGCGGGCTGCGTCTCCCTCTAGGACGCTTCTAATTGTCGCCCTATGTCTCCCTTGGGACGCTCCTTATGGACAACTATATGACTATCATGCCCCCCTTAGGAAATAGATAGGAACTTAGATATCTCCCGCAGGAAGCATAGAGACCTCATTTTAGGAAATTCCTAACGTACCCTGCGTCTCCCTTAGGATGTTTTTTTGCAGGCTGTCTCCCAAAAGACGCTTCTGGTCGTCGCCCTGCATCTTCCTTAGGACGCACCTTATGGGCAACTGCATGACTATCCTGTCCACCATAGGAAACGAATAGGAACCTAGATACCTCCTTCAGGAAGCATGGAGATCTCCTTTTAGGAAATTCCTGGCGCACCCTGCATCTCCCTTAGGACACTTCTTTGTGGGTTGCGTTTTCCGAAGGATGCTTCTAGTCGTCGCCCTGCATCTCCCTTAGGACGCTCCTTATGGGCAACTGTATGACTATCATGCCCCCTTTAGGAAACGAATAGGAACCTAGATACCTCCCTCATGAAGTATGGTGACCTCATTTTAGGAAATCCTAGCACACCATGCGTCTCCCTGATGACGCTTCTTTACGGACTGTGTCTCCCGAAGGACTCTTTTAGTTGTCGCTCTGCGTCTCCCGAAGGATGCTTCTTATGGGCAATCATTTTTTGTTGTGGCACATTCTGGAATTTGCAGTAGTTGCTTCTCTTCTTCAGAAATGTGCAGAGCTTAGTCATTTACTTGGAGCTAATGCGGTAGGAGGAAGAGTCATGGATAATATCTTTGAAGGTGGTAGGCATTCCATTGTCGTGGAATTCCCTTTCCATCCATAGTGTCAAGCGTGTAGCTCCTTTTGCCAACGAACCTGCTGATAACGTAAAGGCCTTTCCAATTAGGTTTCATCTTTTTGGACCCTTGTCTTTGTGCAGTGATGAAGACCTTTCTTAGCAGAAGGCTGCCTGGTTGAAACTGTCTGATTTTGGCTCTTTTGTCGTAGTAAGACTTCAACTGCTGTTGATAGGCAGCGACTCGGACAATGGCCTTCTCGCGCTCGCCTTCAAGTAAGTCAAGGTTGAGCCTCATCTGCTAGGAGTTCTGCTGTAAGATCCCACATCGACCAACAGAGAAGGGGTGATGTGCCATATATATACATGCCCGCCTCCATCTAAAACGAGGCCTTTTGGGAGCTCATTGACTTTGGAGTCATGGGAACTTTGAAGTTAAGCGAGTTGGGGCTGGAGCAATCCCAGGATGGGTGATCCATTGGGAAGTTGCTCGTGAGCTCCCAGAAACAAAACCGTGAGGGCAAAGAGGGGGGCACAAAGCGGACAATATTGTGCTACGGCGGAGCCTATCCCGGGATGTGACATGGTGAACGTTGTTCTAGTAGCAAAGAAAGATAAAGGCCTAGGGAGAGTGTGCGTCGACTACACCGACCTCAACAAAGCGTGCCCTAAAGACAACTTTCCACTGCCAAGAATTGATCACCTTGTCGATTCAACTTCCAGCAATCAACTGCTAAGCTTCATGAACGCCTACTCCGGCTACAATCAAATCATGATGCATGAAGACGACAAGGTAAAGACCTCTTTCATTATCGAAAGAGGTAAATACTGCTATAAAGTCATGCCCTTTGGGCTGAAGAACGCCTGAGCAACCTACCAAAGGCTAGTAAACAAAATTTTTAAGGAGCAAATCGGCAAGACTATGGAGGTCTACGTAGACGACATGTTAGTCAAAGCTCCCCAGCGAGCAGACCACATCAAAAAGACTAGAATAACAACCATCAATCGAGTAGTCAAATGGTTTCGGATTCAAGTGATTTTTGTAGAGATATTTTTGAAGGGGTACCTAAAAGATAGACGGTTCATATCATCGAAATACATTACAGGATGGCTTCACAAGATTGTCCCTCAACTAAATTTGAGGGTTCCCTCAATGGAATCTCTCTCTCTCTCTCTCTCTCTCTCTCTCTCTCTCTCTCTCTCTCTCTCTCTCTCTCTCTCTCTCTCTCTCTCTCTCTCTCTCTCTCTCTCTCTCTCTCTCTCTCAAGAAAGACTTGAGAGGTATGGGACGGTGCAACAAGAAACTGATTAAAAAACTCAAACGCAAATCCCCCAACTTCATTCACACATCAATCATACATATATATTAACATTATGGTTTTTGTCATTTTTTTTGGTGCCTTATTTATTTATGCACACGAATGGTAATTTTTAGAAAAATGGTTATGCAACCATCTTTAGGCCCAGAATTTGGTTGGCGCCGGCATCAATCATCATTAAAAAAAAAAAAAACATTTATATGTGACAAAGGATTTCGAAAAAAAAACATAGATGATACAATTTCATTGATAAGGAGCCATTAGATGGTATTATGATAATTTAGTGCTCTCTGATAAATATTAAAAATTGGTTAGAAGCGTTTTTCTATTTTGGTAGCCGAACCCTCAACAAAATATCAAATACACTTTTTTACGGTAAAAAACACACTTTAACATGTGACAATCAAACACTTTAACATGTGACAATCAAACAATAAACTGTTCCATGTTACAATCAAACAATAAACTGTTTCTTTGTAGAAGAGTTATTGGCATAAACACTACTGATATAAACGCTACTGACATACTCATAAGTATTGATTCAATTTGCATCACTTGATAACTCGAGACAAGTCAATAGCGACCACCTAAATATGGACCATGCTTTTCAAGGAAGACAAGACACCCCTTTCCTTGAAACTGTACAGACAAGATCACAATCTCTTTTATATATAAAAAAGCCAGAAACATCACAATCTGTCATACCTTCATATCAGTTTATATATATGACTATCGACACCGAAAACCATCATAATCATCACTGATATAAAATAAGTTTATATATACGGCATTCATTCATCTAAATTAAACTGAGGATCTAACTTTCCAAGAAAAGAAATGAATGTTTGGATGTGGCTTCAGATTACCTAATGTAAATGTGATTATGCTTTTTTTTTTTTTTTTGGGGTCTCTCATCAACAGCTTGCCCTATTAGAGTTTCAGCACAAGAACTAAAGCAAGAAAGATAGGAATGTAACATGAATACATATTCTCATTCTATTGTGGGATATCTCAAATAACCTTATCTGAGGGATATCTTGTAGGGTTCACTAGAAATTTTATTTTAGATATTTATAAAAATACCCAATCCTAGACATGTATTTATAAAAATACCCAAGCACTATTTAAACATAGAAACATACCCAAAATGGGTTTTGGGTATGTGTGTAATGATGGGTTTTGGGTATGTTTATAAATGGTTTTTGAGTGTGTGTAATGATGAGTTTTGGCTATGTTTATAAAGTGTTTTGGGTGTTGGGTATTTTTATAATTTCAGCCCCCATTTTGGGTATTTTAGTGAAACTCCCATTTTATTTCAATGATCCAAATCATCTAGCTCTTAACTTATTCATAGATCATCCTTGCAAAAACTTAGACAAACTGGAAATGATTAAAACATCTAGTTGTCACCAACAAAATAGCAAAACAAAGTGGTTTTTTTTTTTTTTTTTTTTACCAATCCAAACAAAGTGGTTCAAGAAAACACTAAAATGACAACCGTTTAATTAAGTTATCAAATGCTTTCGGATTCAAATAACTTTTTGTATAAATTATCTATAAAGGAATGCATAAAAGATTGACAGTTCAGATCTCCATAAAATAAAATCACATATTAAAAGTGGGAGCTAAAGTTAGATAGTTCACATTTCGAAATTCCCAACAATCTCATTCCTTTATAGTTTATACCCTTTGTCAAAAAGGAATCTCTCGGATCCTTTATTTGGATTTTCTCTGCTATAATTTGCTTGACTTTTCCTTTCTGCATGCCACATTATTTCAATCCAAATGATGTAATGTTGACATATCACCTTTAGAAAAACCCAATTTCAATATAATTAAAAAAGAAAAAGATCTCCTAATTGAAACGTCAAACCTAAGCCTAACGTGGTTTCCTCTTCTTTTTTTATTCTTCCTTTCTCTACGAGTGCCCCCTACTCCCCCAAATTCTTCTTGCCTCTTCGATCCAAATTCCCCTTTTCTCATTAGAAACCAAGTGATGGTGGCTACAATGTGTTTTTATTTGTAATATTGGAGACTTTATATCTTTTTAATATTTTATTCTCTTTTGATCCTTTGTAGATACTTCATTGGATCCAAAGTTTTGTCACTTAAGAGTGGAGCTGATTGTTTCTTTTTTGGCGTTGATTTAAATTGGTAGGATGTTTATAGGGTTCGTGGTTTGAATAATGCAAAATCAAATTGTTTTAATAATAAGATATACAACATCGGTGAGGAATATTTGCAGGATTGGACAGTGCGTTCGTTTATACTCGGCCATTATTGAACAGCTAAATATTCAGCCTTCTCTCTACACCAAGTTTCTATGGACACTAGGGAAAGAGCCATAATATATGAGCGTCCAGTTTTGGTTAGAGACGTTAAGTTGGAGTCAAGTTAGAGTTTTTATTTTCCATTTTTTTTAGACAAGTATTTTCTGTTTTGGTAAAAATCACGAGGTGTCCCCACATCCGAAGGGTGGGATTAATCCCCGCGCGGGGTTCGGCTTGCCTCTGGCCACAAAGTATTTTCCATTTTCAATTAAGCATAAATTGGGTTTTTATTTTAAGGAGGATGTGTGTCCAGTTTAATTCCCTTAGATTAAACTTTAATGAGGTGACATGTGGAGAACGAAAGTCAAATAGATAACGGCAAAGAAAATCATAACAGAGGATCCAGATCCTCATCCACTAGTAACATGTCGTAATCAAACAAGAGTTAATAAAAATACATGTCAGTATCCTTCATTAAGATAAAAGATTCAAAATTGAACTATGGAGCCCGCCTAACTAAAGATAATACTAAGTTTTGGAAAACTTGTCACTTAAGCTTTCATTAGCTAAGCACGAAAAGGAAGAGATAAATAATTATTTGGAAAGTTGCACCACGTGTAGCGAATCATGCGAATTCCCTCTTTGTAAATAAATTCATTATTCCTCAGCCAAAATTTGTTATAAACTTTCAAGTTGATGATTTCAATAGGAAATAATATGTTCAGAGACTGATTCAAAGGAATCATAATACACTTTTTAATATATAGCAAGAAGCCCCATTCCAAAAAAGAAATAATTGTAACCAGAATAATTTGTTCATGTCAAAATTATGACAAGCGAACCAAACTCCTGGTCATGAATAATGTCTTCGTGCACTTAATATTTATTAATAAGTAAAGTGTTTATCAATTACTTAATTTGTAATGGTTACTTCAATTCAACATTTGAAAGTACTACAAATATAATTATATATTGAGTGATGAGGTTGGCATAAAACCTTTCCAGCAGCAGATAAAAATTGCTCAGCCCACCCGTGTAGCCGCTCACCAATTTTCTGACGCACAGATTCAAAAATCTGCTTTTTGGATGCACCAAAATCTGCTGCAAGGCCCAGATATTTGCCGAACCCATCCTTACATTGAATATGCATCCGCTCTGTGATGCGCCTGCGCAATCTCTTTGTGCATCGCTGATAAAAAAACAAAGAGCTTTTCTCAAAATTAATACTTTGGCCTGAGCCAACCGCATAAGCCTCCACAACCTCTAACAGACAAAGGGCCTCCTCTTCCCTCGCTGGACAGAATAAAACCGAGTCATCAGCAAAACATAAATGGGAGACCATTACACCCCTAGTGCGAAATTGTACACCATGCACCAGATTCCTAGCTTCCTGTCGTCGAATCAACGTCGTAAGGCCTTTGGCACATATGAGGAACAAAAAAGGGGATAAAGGGTCCCCTTGGCGCAAACCCCTACTTGGAATAACATACCCTAACAGTTCACCATTGATCAAGACACTGTAAGAAACTGTAGTAACGCATTCCATAATCCAACCTCGGAACCGGCTATCAATGTTGAGAATTAATACTAACTCACTGCCCTTAAAGATCTTGTTGTTGATGGACTTTGAACACATAACTCAATGATGGATGAGTCTTACACACACAAACAGAAAAAATAACCAAGCACAAATGACACAAGTGTTTATAGAGGTTCAGCAATTTGCCTACATCCTCTTTGGTGATCACCTTGAGAAATTTCACTAATGAAGATATGTTACAACTTTGGTTTACAAAGGAAACCCCCTTAGAACACTACCCTCACAATCTGTTTCTCTCACACCCTTGCTCAACACCTTGATACACTTAGAGAACTCTCTTGCTCTCCCCTTGGTTTTTCCTGAACTCACTAGTTTCCAGCTACTTGCTACACTAGTCTTCAACTTGCTTTCTCATCTTATTGATATCTTGCTTCAAACCCCATTACCTACACAGACCAATGGACATGAGATAAGGCATCATCTTGTCCTCCACGTTCCTTCTTTTAGTCACCACTTAGACTAAAGGTCAGATCAAGTAGGTAATAAATTCCACTCAGCCACCTCCCACTTAAACCAGAAAATGGAGAGGGAATTCTTTGAAGCAAGTCAACCAATTAGCAATAAGTGCTCTCCCAACTATCCAGCAGGTAGTCAACCTTCCTTTTAACTCAGAAGTGACCCATTAAGCCTCTGCAATCTTGTGGAAAGCGATAGCCCTCGAAAAAGTAGTTGAAGACACGTAGGAAACCAACACAGCTCGACTGGAGCGACCGGTTGCCCAGACCTGGCGATCGGTCGCTTTTTGGCCGAGTCTCCAGCGACCGGTCGCCAGAAGTTTTCGCTCCAGACTTCGAATCTGCTTTAGGATGACCGGTCGCCAATTCCCAACGACCAGTCGCTTTTAGGCAGATTCAAAATCTTCCTCCCAGTGCCAAAACAACCTTGTATCATTAGGTGAGCCATTTTTCCAACAATCAAACCCCAACTTCTCCATCATGGCCTCTAGAAAGACCCATTCCACTCTGTCGTATGCTTTAGCCATATCTAATTTCATAGCCATGTATTGTTGGTCCGATCCCTGAGCGGTTTTTAGGGTATGTAGTATCTCATGTACCACCAAAATATTATCAATAATTTGTCTCTCTGCAACAAAAGCCGATTGGTTCAGACTGACCACATGCGGAATCACCTTCTTTAACCGGTTGGTTAACACCTTAGATATTATTTTATACACCACATTACATAAAGAAATAGGCCGCCACTGCGTCATTCTTCTAGGATTCTCAACTTTCAGTATCAAAACAATGTGGGTATGGTTGAACTTCCGAAGCATCCTCCCATAATGGAAGAAGCTATTAACCATCTCAAGAATGTCCCCACCGATGGTGGCCCAAAACTTTTGATAAAAACTGCCAGTAAATCCATCCGGTCTAGGTGATTTAATAGGATTCACTTGCTTGACATCGGTCACCACTTCATCCGCCAAAATAGGCTTACTTAGCGAGATATTATCCTGGGGTGAAACAGTCGCATGTACACAATCGAGGATCTCATCAATACCAACTGGGTTACTGGAGAAAACAGATCCTGGAAATATGATTCTGCAATCCTCCTAATATCATATGCCTCCCCATGCCAGATGCCACCTTGATCCTCTAGCCCATGCAAACGATTTATTCTTCGGCGAGATCGATACAACTTTGGAGTAAAAAAAACTTTGTATTTTTATCCCCTTCTTGCAGCCATTGTACTCTGGACTTCAACTTCCAATATTGTTCCTCTTTCTGTAACTCAGTTTGAAGATCCTCTTCAAGTCGTCTAATCTTATTGCCCTCAAAAGCTGGACTCTGGAGAGCTTTGCATAACTCCTCCTTTAAGTTGTCAATGCAAACTTTAGAGCTATGCCACTCCTGTCGTGTAACATCCCGGTCCGAAAAAGAAATAAATAATTAAATTAAGAGGAAATAAATTAGAATGAGAAAATAAATTGAAATAAACAATAAAAATAAAATGATTTGAATTAATTAAGGGTTTTGAAAATAATAAATATTTACTTAATTTTAAAAAGGGGCAAAAATGTCATTTTAAGTCGGGAAGGAATTTGGGAATTTTGATTGTACCTGTGCGTAGAGCACGTCGAAACGAGTCCGTAGACACGTAGTGGGCTCAGATCGGAGTTATAATGAGGAAAGTACGATCTAAATACTCCGAGGGGTAAAATCGTAATTGAGGAAAATCAGATTTTAAAAATCTGATTCTCCTTCTCTCTCCCCTCTCACGATCTCTCCCTTCCTCTCTCTGCGAAACAGACCCCCCCCCCCCCCCCCCCTCCTTGTGATGGCAGCGACTTCTCTCCTCCACCGCCACCACTACACGCCGCCACTTGGGGCGGCGCCGGTCCCAAAAGGACCACCACCCTTCCCTCTTCCAGTTCCGGCCCATCGTCGACCCGATCCGCCGTCGTGGTCGCCGGAAACAGCCACGAAACTGGCGGTTTTGGATAGATTTTTCGTGAACTTTCGGCCGCTCGTTCTCCCACTTCCGGCCACCAAATCTTGCGATCCAGGTATGGATCTTGAACCTCTCAAACTGTTCTAGCTGCTGGTTGTGTTAGGTTTGGGAAATTTCTGCGTTATGGTAGTTAATTAAGCGATAGAAAAATCTGCCGGTTTCGACCTCCGTTTTCAGCCACTTCCGGCCACTTTTTGGCCATAGCCCAAGAACAAAAGTGACTCCAAATTAGGTGTTTTACCTAGGGTAGGAGTTTGGAGCCAAGATTCTAAGATTTTCCGGCGAAGCGATATCGCTTTAGACACCCACGCGCTGCCAGCGCGTGTGGCGGCGCGTGGGACTGTAGCAGAGGGAAATTATGTCCCAATGCGATCCCCTGGTCGTCACGAGCGCGTAGGATTTTACGGATCTCATTTTGGATACTGTATGAGTCTCGAACGGATATCGCCTATTACGCGTTATCCGGGTTCGACAGGTTTGGACCGTTGGATGGTCTTGAATTTATTATATGTTAACCTGGGCATCCTTAGGATTGTGTAGGATTCGACGGATCATGAAACGGAGTCCCGGATACTCCGGAAATGCCAACCCTTGGGCTAGGATTTCAGTAACCGTCCGATCGTGCGATCGTGCGATCGTGAGCGATCCGGCCATCCGATCTGGACCAAACTTGCAGGACGTGTGTTCGAAGCCTGGTAGGACACATAGGAACTTTTGGATCAGAGTTTGGAGGTCGTGGGCCCCGCGGGCCCGATTGACTAAGTTTGGACAGTTTGATTCTCGGTTGACCAAGAGTCTTTCGAGGTTGTTTTACCCTTCGAAAAGTATTAGGATAACCTTGCGAGAGAGTCTAGGGTCTCGGTTTTGAATATTAGTATTTAAGTGGATGTTTGTCTTCAGGAGTGTTTAGTTTTTCTTTATGGAATTCTTGGATATTATTTGATAATGGAAATTACGAAATGGATGAGTATGGGATACTCGATTTGTTGGGTTGTGAAAGTGAGTCTTGGGACTCGGTTATAATTATTGGAAATAAATGGCATGAGTTTGTGATGGAAGTATTATATATAAATGTGATGGTTTATCGAAATTCATTTTATATTTATTGGTTGAATTTATTATCTTTGTAAGTATTTGTGATATATGTGAGTTTTGACATATTCTAGTATTTGGAGTATATATACACAATACTCGAGAAAGTGCTATGTTTGTTGATTATGTGTGGGGTATTTGGGTTGTTGATTTGAGATGCTAGGAAGATTTGAGTTAGAATGTTAATTTGAATGCTATTAGCACTACCTTAGGTACCTCCCCGGTTATGGGTTTTAGTTTGAGATATATTTTGCCTAGGCCCGTCGGAGTTTGTCCAGGCCCTTCGGAGATTTATTTTGAGGTTTATTTTACCCAGGCCCGTCGGAGTTCGTCCAGGCCCTTCAGATGTCTTCTTAATACGATGCCTTGGGAAAAATTGGATTAAGGAAGGGAATATTATTTTTATAATATTTATATAAGGATTACGAACTCCACCATCATACGTACCTTCCCCTTGGATGATGATACTTGGAATCAGTGGATATGGACACTGGGATACATGGATATGGTTTGGATATGACGGAACCCGGGGCATACCTTAACGGGGTGTCGCTGTAGACCCTTAATTGTGTAGTCTGCGCGCGTAGGGCTGTTTTCTGGCGTACGGGTCTTGATTCTTCGTCCGTACGTGCTGGCTGAGAGTTAGTCCCCCAGTTGGACGGCTCGTCCCTAGCCACATAGTCCGTTTGAGGGCTGATAATTGTGAGCTAGTCAACAATCCCCTGTTGGATTGTATTCCCCAGTACATGATGTGCAACATCACATGTACCTCCCCTTGGATACTGATACATGGAAATTGTGGATATGGTCTGGATATGACGGAACCCGGGGCATACCTTAACGGGGTGTCGCTGTAGACCCTTAATTGGGTAGTCTGCGCCCGTAGGGCTGTTTTCAGGCGTACGGGTCTTGATTCTTCGTCCGTACGTGCTGGCTGAGAGTTAGTCCCCTAGTTGGACGGCTCGTCCCTAGCCACATGGGCGTTTGAGGCCGGATACTTGTGAGCTAGTCAACAATCCCCGGTTGGATTGTTTCCCCTGGTACATGATGATGGTGAGAGGTGGGTGTTATTATATTACATATGTGTATATGTGGTTTTGATTCTGGTTTGAGATTTGTGAGCTTGTACATGTATAAACGTATAAGCCCTGGATTTGGGCAGTGTTGTTTGGCACCATACGCCTTGGATAGGGTATGGTTGCGGGATTGAACTGTTATAAATGGAATAATTTGATAATGTGTCATTGTACATACGCCTTGGATAGGGTATGGTCGTGGGGTTTGAATTGATATAAAGAAAGATTGAGAATGTGTTCTTTGTATTTTTGTCGAAAATTGGAGTTGTGTTAAATCTGAAATGTATTGTTGGTTGTATTTCAAATAATTGTATATTATCGGAGTTGTGACTCTTCAGATGAGAACTACGTGTGGCTTGATCCCTTGTCCAAGGGTACGTAGGCAGCCTGGGGTCTCACCTAGGTGCAGCTGCGAAATTTTACTGGGTGTAAAAGGTTTGATTGATTTTGTGTATGTGATTGGTTTTTGGGTTATTGGATATGAATCCGATTTATTGAGATCATTAATTGTTTGGTCTATGCATTGTTCGACTTAAGAACTTTGCTGGTTTTGTTTCGAACCATTTGAAGGCCGGAGGCCGTTTATGTGAATTGCATGAGATTGTATTGTGCGTGCTGCCTGTTGGGATATTAAAATGTGAATTTTGTGCAGGTTGGAATTTGGGGAATGTTCAATTTACAGGGGAGACTCTGCCGAAATTTCGGCAGAAAGTCTCGGTTCTTGTAAGTGGGCCCGACATTGGTAAAATGTCGAAATTTTCGCAGGATTCGTCTCGAGTTCCGAGGAATTTGGGGCGGGTCCTGTCATGTCGTTTCCAATCCACAAGCCCTTTCCTAACCCATTTAAGCTTTTCAAACACCTGCATACCCTTGGACCCCTTGAATCCCCGACACTAGCGCTCCTTGACCACTGCCTGACATCGTTCCACCGCTCCCCGTCTTTGGTAAAAAATAAAGCGGCCTGCCCTACGTTGCAGTAAGACCGAGGTATGAATTACAAGCATAGCATGATCTGATCTAGGTACCACTTAATGAACCACTCTGGCGTCAGGGTGACTACGCAGCCAGCTGTCATTGGCGAAACCTCTGTCAAGACTAAATAGTTGTACTGACTGAGAAGGGTATTTTGTTTTTCGACATTACCTAGAAACCTTCAGGAGGGACGAACAATGGAGGCTCAGCTGATTGTGGATCTTTCAGCAATTCATTTGGAGATAATTCTAATTATTTTTGGGAAAAATTTCATTAGAAGCCAAAACTTGCATTCTTGTGGGTATTTATCAGATTTCTGTACATAAATAATGAAGTAATGATGTGAGATATATGAATGAACAACAATATATCATGAAGTTTACACATATAGTTTTACACTGTAACTTATAGGTTTAAAATGGAAATATAGGAAGCCTATGATGACAAGTTAGGTACATGGATAGATGAATCAGTATGCCCTGATAAGATATTTCCATCATTTGATTCCTTTTCCTTCACATCAATATTGTTCTCCACTGCTACGCTGTTCTGCATATCATTTGCATCCTGTAAACCTCCTATAGCTATCTCATGAGGAGTATCTATAGCATGTACTCTGGATGTTCTTCGCGTAAAAGGATGTGAAGTGAGATCTTTCTTGTCAAAATGCTTTGCCAATTCAACCAATTTAGACCAAAATGAGCTCTCAGAACTTATCATCGCCCTCAATGTAGGCCAATGTGAGCAGAGGAAGCTGTACATGTACATCAGAAGTGAAAACACGGAGACCGCACCTACAATGATGAAGAGTCCCCCAAAGCTGTACACATGAAGGCTTCGACCATCTGAAGAAATTTTGGCACTTTGATCATCATAGATGGTTTGGTCTCTAAAGCACTCGGACTCAATTGAATCCATCAATTTTTTATCTTGAGTGACTTTTAAGATTGCCGTTGACATGTAGGAGACTAGAGGTGACCCTTTCGGGAAGGCCTGATAACAAAGACAAAAAAAATAAAAAATAAAGAAAAGTTTAGCATATGGATGTATAAAATGGACCCATTGCTGCGTATATACTATGCGTTTTATGGATTAATTATGAAAAACAAGAAGACAATCAAAGAAAATTAAGAGGGAACTCACAAAGCCGAATCCGTCAGTTTTGTAGGTTGGTCCAACCATGATGTACTTGGAATAGTTCTTTGCCATGAACAGCTTAAGGTAAGGGATTTCGTCAATTATGGCAGCGACTCCACCATTGTTACTTCCTTTGGATAGTGCATCATTATACTGCTCAATAGTTTCGTAAGCCTTCAACATGGACTCCTTGAGCCCTAAATTTTCTATTAGAAACCCTTTAATAAATGAATTATTTTGATATCCTACATTATAACCATTCCTTTGGATCTCTCCTATATCAGTAAATAAAGGTTTCAATTTCTGCACTGTTAACATTGAGGCTAAGCTTGCAGCGTAACTCTGTGTCAGGATCAATACCACAAAAACCCATATAATCAACACTAAACGTGTCCAGTTGTTCACCACTTTCTCCCCTATAGAATTACAAAAGCAAAATTAATTAGTATATAAAATGCTTCACCAAGCATTTTCACATGTTCTAACGTATTTTTTTTCTGTTAGTCAGAACAGGTTTCTAATTTGTTATTCTGAAGAAAGAAACAAAACAAAACAAAAGGCTTTGATAAGGACAAGATAATTTACTTTGAGCAAAGACAAGAGTTGAAAAGGAGAACCAGAATATCATGCCAAGTTGTTGCTCTGGAGGACCTCTAAACTCAGTGTTTACTCGGTGTTCAAGAACCCATATCACACAACCTGTAAATATGAAGGCTGCCCCCGTTGTCAACCAAAGATCCAAGCTTAGGGGCTTCAAGAAAATCCAAATATTGTCTCTTTCATTATCTTCCGTCAAAACTACCATCGACACTCCAGATTCTGAATAAGGCAACGTAAAATCTACATACGATGAGCGATTAGCTACAATTGTTGTGTCTCCCACCACAGCATCATATGTCTGCATTTAAATCACCAATTGAAAAGTACATTAGAGAAGGAGATAGAGAGAACGAGAGGATGACCATTAATTTACCCTGTAAAATAAAACTTACCCCTGCTTTGATTTGCCAAAGAAGATTATCATATGTCCCATTGAATGGAAGGAAGTCATGGGGAAGGGGAAATGGTAGTTTATTCACTGCAGCAAAGAACACTAGAGCAGAGAATCCTGATATGTTATTGTTCTTTTCCACTTTTAGGAATTCATTAAAACCCTCTTTCACTGGAACTCCAATCCTCAGTTTCTTTGTTGCAGGCTGATCTGTAGTGTCCCCTGGCCAGATTGCCTGCTTGAGTTTCCTCTTTACATCTGTGTTTGCCGCTTCCCTGCTGTCAAACTTGAGCTGCCTTGACAGCCCTTTTTGTTGGTCAATCCAATATCCAATAATCCTTTCTTTATTGCCAATCACATTGAATATCTCAAAGGCTGAAGCTTCTAACTGTCCCTTGACTAGCTGAAAATTCCCACTTAAGCTTCGAAATTTTAAACGTAGGACTGTTTCAACAAGAGTTTTACCCATGGCACTGGTTCCCAAGGTTGCAAGATTCGTGCTAACATTTTGTTTCATAGAGCTAGATTTTTCTATTCCAACCTTCTCCACTGCCATTGCCAGTGCCCAAACCGTATCATATGCCCATAATCCAAAGAGATTGTGGTCTGCAGTCATCTTCTTTGGTTTTTTCCATCTTATCATGAAGTCTTCAAGATATTTTGTCATTGGTATATGTGGCCTTACTCCCAACACACCTTCCATTGAATCCATGGCTTCCGAACTCACAGGATCTAACAAAGTTGATAGCCCTTCTGTAACAATCCATGCATACCCTTCGATCATCATACCTATCTTCTTTGCTAGTATGAAGAATTTGGACCCAAGGGAGGCAGTCATATGCACCAGAAATATTCTTGTTGAAGTTGAGTTTAACCTGCCAAGCTCCCTTTGAATTTCCGCATCACTAGAAAATAGAGAAATGGCACTTCTGTTCGGAACTCGAGCACCAACATCCTGGAAAGCGTCTACCAGATACGGAATTAAACCATTGCCATAATCGGTGTCTTCATAGACGAGAACAACTTCCAGCCAGCCATAAGCTTCAATTATGGCAGCTATGGCTTTTACTTGAGCAGAGTCATCAAAGGCTGTCCGGATAAAAAATGGGCTATGAGATGGAGAAAGCGAGGGACTGGTGGCAGAGAAGGAAATGATGGGAACCTTAGTCTTTCTGCCAAGCTCTATCACAAACTTTGCTTCGGCTGACCTTTGAGGTCCAATGATGGCTTGCACGTTTTCTTTCTTTATCATGTGCCATGCTGCATTAATTCAACATATAATTGGTGAATAAATATTCAATTAATTAGCTAAGATCAAAAGGCTGCGTGTGTGTGTGTGTGTGGCCAAAAATAGATAGCTAAGAACACAGGTAGTGTTTGGCCAACCTTCGGATGCTGCAGTAACGATATCATCTGCTGAATCCCGGGTATGAAGATGAAGCTTTGTTTGATAATGATCGTGCTTATTATAAAAATCTAAGACTGCCGTGGTCATGCAGCTGTTTGCAATTGCTCCCACTGAGGAATTCAAATCGAGAACTACTCCTACTGGTATTTGTATCACTTCCTTCGCCATTGAAAGCGGGATATTCCCAAGCACGGCCAACGAAAGAATGAAGAAGAAAGGCTGAAGGTGCTTCTGGCTTTCCATTATTGTTAAGCCCCCTGGGTTTGTTTCATGCACTCTCACAGATTCCAATTACTTTGTTCTTTTCTTTTAGCTTTACGTTTGTAATTATGACCAGGGCTGACTGTGCGTTTTATAAACCATCTTTAGGCCCAGAATTTGGTTGGGGCCGGCATCAATCATCATAAAAAAAAATAAAAAATAAAAAACCATTTATATGTGACAAAGGATTTTGAAAAAAGAAAAAACATAGATGATAAAAGATTCTAAAATGAAAACAATTTCATTGATAAGGAGCCATTAGATGGTATTATGATAATTTAGTGCTCTCTGATAAATATAAAAATTGGTTAGAAGCGTTTTTTTTATTTTGGTAGCCGAACCCTCAACAAAATATCAAACACACTTTTATACGGTAAAAAAAACACTTTTACATGTGACAATCAAACAATAAACTGCTTCTTTGTAGAAGAGTTATTAGCATAAACGCTACGGACATACTCATAAATATTGATTCAATTTGCATCACTTGATAACTCGAGACAAGTCAATACCGGCCACCTAAATATGGACCATGCTTTTCAAGGAAGACAAAACACCCCTTTCCTTGAAACTGTACAGACAATATCACAATCTCTTTTATTTATCAAAAAGCCAGAAACATCACAATCTGTCATACCTTCATATCAGTTTATATATATGACTATCGACACCGAAAACCATCATAATCATCATTGATATAAAATAAGTTTATATATACGGAATTCATTCATCTAAATTAAATTGAGGATCTAACTTCCAAAGAAAATAAAATCAACCAAGGAAAGAAATGAATGTTTGGATGTGGCTTCAGATTACCTGATGTAAATGAATGTTTGGATGAACGACCACATTTCTTTATAGTTTATACCCTTTGTCAAAAGGAATCTCTCGGATCCTTCGCTTGGATTTTCTATGCTATAATTTACTTGACTTTTCCTCTCCACATGCCACATTATTTCAATTCAAATAATGTAAAGTTGGCACATCACCTTTAGAAAAACCCAATTTCAATATAATTAAAAAAGAAAAAGATTTCCTAATTGAAACGTCAAACCTAAGCCTAACGCGGTTTCCTCTTCTTTTTTATTCTTCCTTTCTCTACGAGTGCCACCTACTCCCCCAAATTCTTCTTGCCTCTTCGATCCAAATTCCCCTTTTCTCATTAGAAACCAAGTGATGGTGGCTACAATGTTTTTTTATTTATAATATTGGAGACTTTATATCTTTTTTATATTTTATTCTTTTGATCCTTTGTAGACTTCATTGGATCCAAAGTTTTGTCACTTAAGAGTGGAGCTTATTGTTTTTTTTTTTTTGGCGTTGATTTAAATTGTAGGATGTTTATAGGGTTTATCCTGGGTTCGTGGTTTGAATAATGCAAAATCGAATTGTTTTAATAATAGGATATACAACATCAGTGAGGAATATTTGCAGGATTGGACAGTGCGTTCGTTTATACTCGGCCATTATTGAACAGCTAAATCTTCAGCCTTCTCTCTACACCAGGTTTCTATGGTTGTTCTACCATTTGAGAAGTTCCATACTTGCGGGATTGGACACTAGGGATTATCATATGGGAAAAGAGCCATAATATATGAGCGTCCAGTTTTGGTCCAGGTCTAGGAGCGTGCAGAGAAGGAAGAAGAATAAAAAATCTGTTAGAGACGTTAAGTTGGAGTCAAGTTAGAGGTTTTTTTTTCCCTTTTTTTTTTAGACAAGTATTTTCCGTTTTGGTAAATACCAAGAGCTCTCCTCACACCCGAACGGTGGGATTAATCCCCACTCGGAGTTCGGCTTGCCCTGGCCACAAAATATTTTTTCGTTTTAAATTAGGCGTAAATTGGGTTTTTATTTTAAGGAGGATGTGTGTCCAGTTTAATTCCCTTAGATTAAAACTTTAATGAGGTGGCATGTGGAGAACGAAAGTCAAGAAGATAACGGCAGAGAAAATCATAGCAGATGATCCAGATCCTCATCCACTAGTAACATGTTGTAATCAAACAAAAGTTAATAAAAATACATGTCAGTATCCTTCAAAGATTCAAAATTGAACTATGGAGCCTGCCTAACTAAAGATAATACTAAGTTTTGGAAAATTTGTCACTTAAGCTTTCATTAGCTAAGCACGAAAAGGAAGAGATAAATAATTATGTAGAAAGTTGCACCACGTGTAGCGAATCATGAGAATTCCCTCTTTGTAAATAAATTCATTATTCCTCAACCAAAATTTGTTATAAACTTTCAAGTTGATGATTTCAATAGGAAATAATATGTTCAAAGACTGATTCAAAGGAATCATAATATACTTTTTAATATATAGCAAGAAGCCCCATTCCAAAAAAGAAATAATTGTAACCAGAATAATTTGTTCATGTCAAAATTATGACAAGCGAACCAAACTCCTGGTCATGAATAATGTCTTCGTGCACTTAATATTTATTAATAAGTAAAGTGTTTATCAATTACTTAATTTGTAATGGTTACTGTGGGAGCAAATTTCCTCCCACGAGAATATTCGCCTAAAGATTCCTTCGTCTTCTCCGCACCTCTCTCTCCCTGCAAAACAGATCGGAGTAAAAGGACCACACCCGGGGGGTGTTGGCCAAAGGCCCTCCGATGCCTAAGTTAGGATGGGTGTTTCAAGGAAAACCGGGTGGCCGGAGCCGTGTGTGGAGGCTGGAGCCTTGTGTGAGAGAGAGAGAAAGAAGATGGTGGCTAGGGTTTGTGAAGGATAATTTCTGCAGAGTTTCAGTAGGAATTTAGACGTACCTTAACCCTTGTGTGTAGCTAGGTATTTATAGGAGCCTCAGAGGCTAGGGTTTCAGAGGAATAATTCCATAGATGGAAATGAATTATTCCTCCCCTATTAGGCGAGATTTGATTAATTAGGGATTTGATTTATCTGATTTAAATCAAATCCCTAATTAGGGTAGGAATCAAATCAATCCCCATTTTAATTAGGTAATTGCCAATTTAATTGGGTAACTGCCAATTAAATTGAGTAACTCCCAATTAGGTCAAATAATCCCCAAATTGAAGGAATTATTTGACCTAGGGTGATTTAATTCGGTTCCCACAAATGCCCCCCAGCTTCTGCATGGCACGTGGTGGCATGTAGGAGATGTGAATTATCTGTTGGGCTGTCCAGCTATAACTGGGCTTCCTTCTTAGATTTTGGCTCTTGAGTTGATGAGGTATTTGACTTGCTAATCTTTTGACAATATGAGTCAAGGCGATCATGTGTGGCACACGAACGTGCTGGAAGTCATCGGCAGATGGGAAGGGGAGGTTGGCGACGGTCCGCTCGTTCCTCTCACCTACTGTGATGGTATGTTGTACCCCTTTGATTTGCCATATTCTTTCTGAAACTTTACTGTGTATCTGACTGACTTCCGTCTTCTGCTTGCAGAGAATGATATCTGCAAGAAGCTCGATCTCGGCCCGGACATGACCAAGGTTTTGTGAATGGAGCTAGTTGTTGAACGAACATCGGAAGGAGGTTGGTGGTCTGCCCCCTGCTGAAGATGTTGGAAGATAGAAGCTGTATGGCTCGGACCTAGATGGTCTGCTAGTTGAGCAGGAGGAGTCCTTGACCAAAATTCCTCCTTTTGCCACGAGAAAGTCTTCTTCAAGGGCAGTCTTGTGTGCTGAGAAGACCCCATAGGAGTGGCTCCTTCTTCATCTGCCGGGATCAAGCACTTCGCCAGTGTGAACAGCAAAAAGGTGAATGCCATGCAGGAGGTCTAGATATTATGCTCAATTCTCTGCCTGAACTGCCCAAAACCCGTGATCTGCCTTATAAAGAAGCTGCAGAGAAGCAAGGTTTGGGTCACCTGCACCGATCCGGGGATTAAACTGAGAGGACTGTGCCTCTGTTCAGCAGTCACGACTCGTCTGTAAAGCCGCGAACAGTCAAGCACGGAGTTGACTCAATGTTGCAAGTTGCAGTCAAGAGAGGTAAAGAGTCGTTTGCTCGAGCAAAAATTCCTTCTGTTGCTCAAACTACCAATCTGGGAGTTGGTGATAGCTCGGCTGGTCAAGTTTGACACTCATGTTGAAGCCACGGAGGCATCCACGCATGAAATTGCTGCTAATGCATACAAGCTGTCTGCCGCGCAAATCTCACGGCCTGGAGTTCCGGGCCGAGGGGATGTGCGTTAACACGCGGTTTCCTGCTTTTGGGTGGGGTGCAGTTGTGCGCGGGCGTGCCAGCACGGTCTACCGTGCGTCGATGTGTTGATGAGTGTTGGATGAATAAGTGGTGCGCCTGTTTGAACTTGTCTTCCTAATCAAACGATTGTAGCCAAGAGAGGAACTGGTCTCGGCTGTTAGGTTCACGGCTTGAACTACAAGGCCGTTAAGTGATGGTGTTGGTGGTGGGTTTTGGGCGGTGCTCCGGCGCGCTGCTCAGGGAGCGACGGTCGTGTGATATATGGGGTGAGTGAACGAACAACAAGGATGGTGCTCCGGCGCCTTGAAAATCAAGGGTCGTATGATATATTGATGAATGGATTTTACTTACAATCTAACACTACTCCTAGGAAAGCAAGTAAAGATATTGAAAGTGCATTACAGGAAAAAATAAGTTGCTCCGTGGGAGGCTTTGTTTTGGTGTTGAACCCTTTGAATGTAGCTCGAGTCTTGTATTTATAGGAAGAGTCCCTGGATGAGTAATCGAGGCTAAATTTACGCATAGTGGAGTCTGATTAGCGCAAGTGGGTGTCCAATCGACATTTGGGATCGTGAAGCATGGTGGTGTGACCCCAGAAATCCCGGTGAATCTCAGCCGCCGCTCTTGATCGTGGGTTCTGAGCTTCTGGCCGTGGAGACGCATTTATGGCCTGGATAGCTATTGAACCAATATCTCAGGCTGTCAGAATTTTTGTGAGAATGTCCACGTCCAATCACTCTGATCCTCATCACCAAATCCTGACTTCAGTCACTTCCCACCTTCCCTCATGCATTAAATGATTCTTTGTGGCCAATGGGTTTGCTGCATTAAACAGGCACTACTTCATTAAATGAAGCCTGGGACCCTGCTGTCACATGATGATTTGCCTTTAATGCCTTGGCCGCAATTTTGTTCGGCCTCGGCCTCGGCCTACGCTTGAGGCCGAGATGATCATGCCTTAGCATTTCTTCTTTTATCTTTAGGAAGGCGAAGTACCCTGGCGAAATGCTGCGTTTCAGTTTCTACGAACAAGTGCCAGGGGCCGAGAGAAGGGGCTCCTTCGGCCAGCTTATGGCCGTGATTTATCAGGCACAAACATTGCCCCCACGTCCCTGGATTCTTCGGCCTCGGCATGGGTAGGGGCCGAATGGATTCCAAGGGATGGACCCTTTGCATTCCTTCCTGAAGTGATTGACAACTGGGGCATTAAATGCGCAGGCCAGTCGGCGCATTTAATGCCTTAAGCACGTCGTGTAGGCCATCATTGAACAAGGGCGTCGCTTCGCTTTGTCAGAGGAAGCGACGGCCTCTGGGCTTTCGACACGTCGTTGTGCCTGTTGAGCGTGCTGACAGAACGTTACGTCTCTCTCGAGAGACACACCCTTTCGTTTCGAATTCTAGCGCCAATATAAAAACCCAGACTTCCTTGCTTTCTCCTTATGCTTTCAGAATCCTCAGACGCCCAAGCTTTGTTAAAAAAACCATTTCTCCAACCTTCAAAACTCATCAAACCTTCGCACCTCCAAGGTTACCAGAGAATCCCTCGTGAGCTCGCGATTTTCCAGAACCTACAGACCTTATTCCCCCCTTTAAACACTCATCTCAAGCCTGCTTTAATGGCCTCCAATACCCCCACATCTGTTGAAGTTCGGTCCCAAACCTTCCAAACTGAATTCGAGGCTATTTGCCGAGATATTCAGGGCTCGATCCTCCCTGACATCATCACACCCTGGGCTGATGACGATGGTGCCTCCACTGATTCCTGCGTTCTCAGCCCCTCCATTAATGGCGGAATGCCAGAGAGGCTTGTGGCCCATCTAAAGAACAATCTAGCGGATCTTTCGGCTTTAGATGGGGGAGACTTCCAGGACTGGAATGTCCTCAGGCCGCAGCAACAGTGGCCAACCGTGACCCTAGACTGGGAAAAATGGCTGCCGAGGATGGAGCATTTCTTCGGTCAGCAATGGAAAGATCAAGGCATCTACCACTTGATCAAGTTATTCTATCGGCCGCTCGTCATGGATCGGTCGCTCTTGGCCGCAGCCCTGTGCTTCTGGTCGTCGGCCACTAACACCATGAACTTTCGGTTTGGCATAATGACGCCGACCGTTCTAGACATGGCCACCTTGTTCGGCCTGTCCCCCCTCGGCGTGGAAGTAAACGACGCCCTGGTTGCTCCCGAGGTGGAAGGGAGCTTTAAGGCTACGTGGCCTACTCTTGCGAGAGTTGCTGGGAGCAAGGCGAAGAACATGCTCAACTACTCCAGTTTCTACAGCAACTTCGGCGTAGAAGACAGTGATGAAGACGACGCCATTGCCCTTCTCGGCGAGGTTGAACACGCCGCGTTCTTACTGTACTGGTTGTGCAAGTTCGTGTTTTGCACCCAGGCGAACAAGGTTACCCTGGAGTTCGCCCACTTGGCTGATTACCTAGCGCAGGGCGGTAGGTTAGCGCTCGGCCCATTCCTACTCGGCCACATCTACCGCACGCTTCATGACATCGTCACTGATAGGATGAAGCCGAAGCACGGTGGTCCACTGTGGGCCTTCCAGTTCTGGCTGCAGGCCTACTTCCCAGAGCTGAGGGGGGTGGTCGCCCCTCAAGACAACGAGCTGCTGGCCAACGCATTTGCTCGAGCCCCCAAGAAGCATAACGCCACGGCCTTCTGCTACAAATTCTTCTACGGCTTGGCCGAGAGAACTGGTACGCAATTCCGAGTTTGCCTTGCTCGGCCGTTCCTTCTGTTCCTGACTCACGACCTCTCCGTCGTTCCTGATGTTGAGACGGAGAACGATCTGAAGGAGATCTGGGGCTCCTTCCTGGTTTCGCGCGACCTCCATTGCGGCCTGTCCAAAGCCAGGGCCGAGGTGTATCTGCCGAACTTTGTGGCACGGCAGTTCGGCCTAATCCAAACGGCCCCACTCCCCCACCTGTCAACCAACCGGCTATCGTCCTGGAGGGCCGACGTCTCCCAGCAGCACGGTGTGGCTGAGATCACCTTCCAGCTCCAAAAGGGAATGACCTTCCTGACTCTGACGCCTTGGTCGCGCCGGAATGCGTATGACGAAGATGGAAGGGTCTGGTATGAGGAGTGTATCTCGGCCAGATTTATTTGGCCTGTTGAAGAGGCCGTGAGGTCGGCCCTGACGAATGCAGATTGGGACCCTCTCACCCCCAAGGGCAGCAAAGTGTAGAAGGTATCAGCTGGGCCTTCTCGACCAAGTGCCCCGGCCGTGGCCGCCCCCAGGGTGACGGCCCCTCCCCTGGCTAGATTAGCGGTCGTGGCCCCCACCGCGGCCCCATCTTTGACCGCGGCCCCAGCTCCCAGGGCGACACCTGTGGTGGGGGCCCGAAAGACGCTGGCGCACAGGACCGTGCCGTCCTCACTGCCAGCTCGACCGACCACTGCTGCGGGTAAGCCTCGCCTGATTTTTCCATTTATCATGTATTCTTCACCGGCCTTTTTAAACCAGTTCTATCTCTGGTCATCTCACTCTTGTCTCTTTTCCTTGTGTACGCAGCCTCGGGTCGCAAGAGGAGTCGAGAGGCGTCGGGTACCGAGGCCGCACCGGCCCAGAGTGCCGCGGCCGAAATGGCGGCCCCGCAGCGGCCGAGGAAGAGGACCCTTTTTACCTCCTCGGAGGGCAGAGGTGAGGAGGAAGCTTCTCCTGTGATCGTGAGTGAGGCCCCCCCTGCGATCGTAAGTACCACTCCTTGGCATCCTTTTTCCCTCTTTGTGCATTCTGGTAATCTGGTTCTTTCCTCAGGACGTGGCAAGAGTCGAGGAGGAGGCTACGGTCGAGGTGCCGTCCGTAAAGGAAGCGGCCGCTGCCCACATGGTGGTCGAGGAGGTAGCCGCAGAGGCGACAGTTGAGGGGGCGGCCGCTGCCGAAGAAGTGGCTGAGGCGCCGGATGCTGAGATTGCGCCCGCAGACGTGCCGCCTGCCGAGGAGACTGCGGAAGGGGCGACCGAAAGGATTGCCGAGGAAGTCGCCGAAGAGGCCGCTGAGGAAGTCGCCGAAGAGGCTGCTGAGGGAGCTGCCGAAGAGGCCGCCGACGAGGGCGGCGAGGAAACCAACGAAGAGGCCGCTGAGGAAGCAACCGACTAGGCCGCCGAAGAGCCTGCTGCGGACGTGCCAAGTGGGCCTTTGCCGTCCACCCCTCGTCGCCCAAGCGGCATCTCTTTTCGCTCGGTAGGAATCCGCCTTCAATACACTTGGCTTTATCGTTCTCTTTTGATCTGTTCTACACTTCTGACCGAATTTTTGTCTCTAGCCTCCCCAATCGTCGCCGCCGCTGGTCATGGTTGCCACCAACATGCCTCCTATGCCGTCGTTCCAAGACTCAATGGTCGTGGCCGAGCCAGCGATGACTAGAGCCACGGTCGTGAGTGTGCCGAGTCTCCTGCGGACTACTTCGGCGGTGACGACCGACCTTTCGCTCCCTGTGAGTATTCGACCTCCTTTTTTGTTTATCCCTTTATGTCCTAGTTAATTATCTCTTAACCCTTCTCCCTCTTATGTTTAGGAGGCCACCTCCTCCGATGATCTTGAGGAGCTATACGCCAGCCTCCATGAGGAAGGGGGAAGCTCGGCCTCGGCTCCCTTGGACGAGGACTCCAAGACCGTTATTGAATGGCTCCGGGAGTTCCTTCTCCTTGATGTTCGGCAAATGACCGCCGCTGGGGCGATTACGGAGTTTAGGTCCTGCTTGGATACGGCCATGGCGCTCGGTCTGCTCGACTCGGCTCAACTAGATGAACTGCAAGCCCGTCTGGCCGAAGGCGAGGAGATGATCGGCCGGTATGCTGAGGCTGCCACGCGGATGGCCGAGGAGAGCTCGCTCGAGCAGGATCTGGAGGTGATTAAAGAACAAGTTCAACCTGCAATGGCCCAACTGAGAGAAAATGACCTCATCGTCCAACGAGAGAATGAAGAGCTTGCGCAGGTTGAGGCCCAGATTACCGAGCTCCAGGCTCGCCGAGATCTCATCCTCCAACGCCGAGATGGCGCGATCGCAGCCGGGAGCGAGCTGAAATCCTCGGCCAAGCGAATCCTCAAAGCAGCGACTGAAACGAAGAAGGCCCTGGCCGAGCGGAAGCTGATTCGAGCGAGATGGCAGGCGGACATCGACGGTGGGGACATTGCTTGGAGAAGGATCACCTGCCTGATCTGGGGGATGTTCAGCGAAGGGGTCTAAGCGGGCGAAGAGCGGCCATTTCAACTATTTTTCTTTTTCTCTTTTCTGGGATGTAATAAAAATTCACATACATTATTTTATTTACACATATATTTTTTGTATAGTTTCTGTATTTTTCGATCGGCCACGACTGGTCGTTCATCCTTATTGTAAAGAAACTCCTTTGAACTAATTAATAAGGCTAGTATTTTTCCCAAAAATAATCAAACGTATGCCTCTTGCCTTGTGTTGATTGCACCGTTTGTTTAATTCGTTCGCCTACCTTCCTCTTTTCTTCTTCTTGACTTTTTTGTCGTAGGTCTTCAGCGCCATCTTCTTTTGAACTTGCGCCGAGTTGTAGGCGTCGAGTTCCGACTGTTCGGAATTCTCTGAACTCCTGGGCCTCATCTGCGAATGGCCCTTCTTCTCTTGGCCATGCTGCCCGATACTTTGAAGAAATCGAACCCTCTGCTTTGATATTTTACCAGGGTCATGGGCGTTGGCCAAGACATAAGGGGCTATACCCATGGCCGAAATTTCTGAGATACGGCGTGCCCAAAAAATCTTAGAAAATAAATTGTGCGCATTGCTAAGTTCTTTTGACAGGCGCGGCTTTGGGTAATCTGGTGCCCCCAGCTCTCCCTTTATTAAATCGTCTTTCACGATAGGCCGGATGTCCTCAAACCGAAACCCTTGACACGGCCTGCTTCGCTGCGCATTGTTTCGCGGCCAATCCTGCCGGGCCGTCTGAGCAACGGGCTCGGCCGTTATGACCGAGCCGGGTAGTTTCAGTGGAACGCCGTGGGTTTGGCCGAGATAATCTCGGTCGGCTAGCCATCGAGGTATGGTCACCTGGTCCTGCTGATCTGTATCATAAAGGGAACCTAGGCGCGTTTGCATTGTCGTCTGAATGGCCAAATCGTGTATTTGCAATGATAGTGCCACAGTCATGCCTTTTTGCTCGCACTATTGTGGTAACACTTCGGTCATACTGCTTTGGCCGGACGGCGCTTGATCGGCCAAAGTATGGGTTGGGCCGAATTGCTCGGCCGTAGATACCGTAGGACTCCTCCTGAATGCTTTGGCCAGAGCATGGAGTGGGCCACATGCTTTCTTTGCCGGTCAGTTTGGTCCGGGACTCTCCCTTGAGGCCTGGGACTGCCCCCAGCTGTTGGTCGACGGCAAAGAATGCTGGTCGTAGCCTAACGCTTGGGTACGGGAAAAGACGCCAAGGTTGCTGCTTTCGCCGTAAGGCTCAATCCTTTCACATTCCTGGCTTCTATATCCGGCTCCAGGGGGTGTTGCGGGCGAAGTCACCGGCATTCTCTCCTGGAAAAGCGTTCGTAGCTCTAAAGAGAATCTGTCCATCGTGGCCATGAAGGATGTTTCCATCCTGCAAGCCTGCCTGGACATCAAATCCTCCATTCCTGCTTGTTCCTGCATGGACTCGGCCGTACGATCCGTCATTACTGGAACGCTGGCCGAGATCCCGACCGTATGTTCGGTCTCGATACTTGTGATTGGTGAGGTGGACTCAGGAGTCTCAGAAGTCATTTCGACTGCTTTGTTTTTTAGCTTTGCCTGTGCCCTAGTTTCCACCATAAGTTTTTTACAGTTATCCCACCGGGCGTGCCAAAAGTGTCTGCCGCGCAAATCTCACGGCCTGGAGTTCCGGGCCGAGGGGATGTGCGTTAACATGCTGTTTCCTGCTTTTGGGTGCGGTGCGGTTGTGCGCGGGCGTGCCAGCACGGTCTACCGTGCGTCGATGTGTTGATGAGTGTTGGATGAATAAGTGGTGCGCCTGTTTGAACTCGTCTTCCTAATCAAACGATTGTAGCCGAGAGAGGAATTGGTCTCGGCTGTTAGGTTCACGGCCTGAACTACAAGGCCGTTAAGTGATGGTGTTGGTGGTGGGTTTTGGGCGGTGCTCCGGCGCGCTGCTCAGGGAGCGACGGTCGTGTGATATATGGGGTGAGTGAACGAACAACAAGGATGGTGCTCCGGCGCCTTGAAAATCAAGGGTCGTATCATATATTGATGAATGGATTTTACTTACAATCTAACACTACTCCTAGGAAAGCAAGTAAAGATATTGAAAGTGCATTACAGGAAAAAATAAGTTGCTCCGTGGGAGGCTTTGTTTTGGTGTTGAACACTTTGAATGTAGCTCGAGTCTTGTATTTATAGGAAGAGTCCCTGGATGAGTAATCGAGGCTGAATTTACGCATAGTGGAGTCTGATTAGCGCAAGTGGGTGTCCAATCGACATTTGGGATCGTGAAGCATGGTGGTGTGACCCCAGAAATCCTGGTGAATCTCGGCCGCCGCTCTTGATCGTGGGTTCTGAGCTTCTGGCCGTGGAGACGCATTTATGGCATGGATAGCTATTGAACCAATATCTCAGGTTGTCAGAATTTTTGTGAGAATGTCCACGTCCAATCACTCTGATCCTCATCACCAAATCCTGACTTCAGTCACTTCCACCTTCCCTCATGCATTAAATGCTTCTTTGTGGCCAATGGGTATGCTGCATTAAACAGGCACTACTTCATTAAATGAAGCCTAGGACCCTGCTGTCACGTGATGATTTGCCTTTAATGCCTTGGCCGCAATTTTGTTTGGCCTCGGCCTCGGCCTACGCTTGAGGCCGAGATGATCATGCCTTAGCATTTCTTCTTCTATCTTTAGGAAGGCGAAGTACCCTGGCGAAAAGCTGCGTTTCAGTTTCTACGAACAAGTGCCAGGGCCGAGAGAAGGGGCTCTTTCGGCCAGCTTATGGCCGTGATTTATCAGGCACAAACACAAGCTGGGATACTTGGACAGCTGGAATGGTGCTTCTCCTTGTTGCCCTCTCGAACATGAAGATGGTGAGCAGCTCTATCTTGACTTGCCCCCTGCTCAAAGTGAGCAGATCAATGATGTGGATGTAGAAGCAGTTGAAGAGCAGGTAGCTGATGAAGCTGCAATGGAGGAAGACGACACTAAAGGTGGCGTGGCTGATGAGGTTAGGGCAGATGCGAAGGAGGAGGCAGTTGGGGTCGCCGAGCAGATGGTGCCGATTGAGCAGAATGAGGCTCATTTCTTGTTGAACTTGGCTGGTTGGCCTCTTTGCTATTGAACTTGGCTGGTTGGCCTCTTGGCTGGAGGCATAGCGCTTGAAAAAGACTCCATTGAATTTGTACTCGAGAAGTAGCTTGCCTACAATGGAGGTAAGGCTTGTAGCCTGCGTGGGCATGTCGGGGACATAGCGCTTGAAAAAGGCTCCATTGAGTTCGTGCTTCGAGGAGCAGCTTGTCTGCAATGCAGGTGGGGCTTGTCGCTTGCGAGTGTATGTCGGTGACATAACACTCGAAAATTTCTCCATTGAGTTCGTGCTTCGAGGAGCAGCTTGTCTGCAATGGAGGTAAGGCTTGTAGCCTGTGTGCACATGTCGGGGACATAGCGCTTGAAAAAGGCTCCATTAAGTTCGTGCTTCGAGGAGCAGCTTGTCTGGAATGGAGGTGGGGCTTTGTCGCCTGCGAGTGTATGTCAGTGACATAACACTCAAAAAGTGCTCCATTGAGTTCGTGCTTCGAGGAGCAGCTTGTCTGCAATGGAGGTGAGGCTTATCGCCTACGAGCGTATGTCGGGGACATAACACTCGAAAAATGCTCCATTGAGTTCGTGCTTCGAGGAGCAGCTTGTCTGCAATGGAGGTTCCATTGAGTTTGTGCTTCGAGGAGCAGCTTATCTGCAATGGAGGTGGGGCTTGTCGCCTACGAGCGTATGTTAGGGACATAACACTCAAAAAATGCTCCATTGAGTTCGTGCTTCGAGGAGCAGCTTGTCTGCAATGGAGGTGGGGCTTGTCGCCTGCGAGCGTATGTCGGGGACATAACACTCAAAAAATGGTCCATTGAGTTCGTGCTTCGAGGAGCAGCTTGTCTGCAATGGAGGTGGGGCTTGTCGCCTGCGAGCGTATGTCGGGGACATAACACTCAAAAAATGCTCCATTGAGTTCGTGCTTCGAGGAGCAACTTGTCTGCAATGGAGGTTCCATTGAGTTCGTACTTCGAGGAGCAGCTTGTCTGCAATGGAGGTGAGGCTTGTCGCCTGCGAGCGTATGTCGAGGAAATAACACTCGAGAAATGGTCCATTGAGTTCGTGCTCCGAGGAGCAGCTTGTCTGCAATGGAGGTGGGGCTTGTCGCCTGCGAGCGTATGTCGGGGACATAACACTCAAAAAATGGTCCATTGAGTTCGTGCTTCGAGGAGCAGCTTGTCTGCAATGGAGGTGGGGCTTGTCGCCTGCGAGCGTATGTCGGGGACATAACACTCAAAAAATGCTCCATTGAGTTCGTGCTTCGAGGAGCAACTTGTCTGCAATGGAGGTTCCATTGAGTTCGTACTTCGAGGAGCAGCTTGTCTGCAATGGAGGTGAGGCTTGTCGCCTGCGAGCGTATGTCGAGGAAATAACACTCGAGAAATGGTCCATTGAGTTCGTGCTCCGAGGAGCAGCTTGTCTGCAATGGAGGTGGGGCTTGTCGCCTGCGAGCGTATGTCGGGGACATAACACTCAAAAAATGCTCCATTGAGTTCGTGCTTCGAGGAGCAGCTTGTCTGCAATGGAGGTGGGGCTTGTCTCCTGCGAGCGTATGTCGGGGACATAACACTCAAAAAATGGTCCATTGAGTTCGTGCTTCGAGGAGCAGCTTGTCTGCAATGGAGGTTCCATTTAGTTCGTGCTTCGAGGAGCAGCTTGTCTGCAATGGAGGTGGGGCTTGTCGCCTGCGAGCGTATGTCGGGGACATAACACTCAAAAAATGCTCCATTGAGTTCGTGCTTCGAGGAGCAACTTGTCTGCAATGGAGGTTCCATTGAGTTCGTACTTCGAGTAGCAGCTTGTCTGCAATGGAGGTGAGGCTTGTCGCCTGCGAGCGTATGTCGAGGAAATAACACTCGAGAAATGGTCCATTGAGTTCGTGCTCCGAGGAGCAGCTTGTCTGCAATGGAGGTGGGGCTTGTCGCCTGCGAGCGTATGTCGGGGACATAACACTCGAAAAATGCTCAATTGAGTTCGTGCTTCGAGGAGCAGCTTGTCTGCAATGGAGGTGAGGCTTGTCGCCTGCGGGCGTATGTCGGGGACATAATGCTCGAAAAATGCTCCATTGAGTTTGTGCTTGAGAAGCAGCCTGTCTGCAATGGAGGTAATGAAGGCTCGTCGCATGCTTGGAGTCGAGCTGGTAAGCTGCAACTCGAACAATGGCCTTTTTGTTGTAGTAAGACGCCTGCTTGCTGCTGGAAAGCTGGTAAGTTTCAACTCGAACAATGACCATTTCTTATTCTTCTTCGAGCAGATCAAGGATGACTTTCATCTGCTTTCAATTTTGGTCAAGACTGCCCACCTCATTGCTCATGGAAGGGACCGTGATGTGTGGGGGGATGATTGCTTCAGTCCCATAGGCTAGAGAGAATGGTGTCTCGCCAGTTGATCTCCTGAGGCTTGATTTGTGATCAGCTGGGAATCTGAGTAGATGGCCAGCTTCTTGATCGACAGCTCCTTCGCGAAGCGCAAGCCAGCGTGCAATGCCTCGTATTTTGCCTCGTTGTTTGAGGCTGGGAAGCCAAGCGTGATAGCTTGCTCCAACAGGGTTCCATCCGGAGTGATGATGACGACGCCTGCCTCAGCTCCTTTTTGGTTCGACGCTCCGTCTACGCGCAACTGCCATATGTCTCTGGGTTGGTCAAGTTCATCGGAGGTCTTGTCTGCTCTCGAACTTTCCTTCTTTTTGCTGACCAGCTTCTCTTCTTCAGCCGATGGCGTGAATTCTGCGACAAAGTCTGCCAAAGCCTGGGCTTTTATTGCAGTCTTCGGCCGGTAGAGGAGGTCGTATTGACTTAGCTCTATAGCCCACTTCATGAGTCATTGAGACGCGTCAGGGCTGTGCAGGATTGACCTCAAAGGAAAGTCGGTCATGACGATGACTCGATGAGCTTGGTAGTAGGGTCGTAGCTTTCTCGCGGAAACTACAAGGGCCAAAATGAGCTTCTCCAATTTTGGGTAGCAAGTCTCTGCATCAAGAAGGGCTTTTGACGTGTAGAATACCGGATGTTGGGCCCCCAGTTCTTCTCGGATGAGAGCTGAGCTGACGGCTGAGTTGGACACCGCCAGGTACACGAACAAGTCTTCACCAGGAACTGGCTTCGAGAGCAGGGGAGGTGAAGTGAGGTAAGTCTTCAAATTCTGGAAAGCTTCCTCGCACTCCTCATCCCATTTATCTCTTTGCCCCTTCTTTAAAGCCTTGAAGAATGGTCTGCACTTGTCGGTGGATCTCGAGAGGAATCGGTTGAGGGCCGCTGCTCTGCCCGTCAGACTTTGTATTTCCTTTACTGTTGAAGGTGACTTCATCTCGAGAATGGCCTTGATTTGGCGTGGGTGCGCCTCGATACCTCGTTGAGTTACTAGGTATCCCAGGAATCGACCGGACGATACACCGAACGTGCACTTACTTGGATTCAACTTCATGCGATACTGGCGGAGCAGGCTGAACGCCTCAGTGAGGTTCTTGATGTGGTCTGCTCGCTTAGGGGCTTTGACCAGCATGTCATCCACGTAGACTTCCATGGTCTTGCCGATCTGCTCCTTGAAAATTTTATTCACGAGCCTTTGGTAGGTTGCTCCGGCGTTCTTCAGCCCAAAAGGCATGACCTTGTAGCAGTAGGTCCCTCTTTCTATGATGAAAGAGGTCTTTGCCTTGTCATCTTCGTACATTAGGATTTGATTATAGCCGGAGTAGGCGTCCATGAAGCTGAGCAGCTGATTGCCGGAAGTTGAATCCACGAGCTGATCAATTCTCGGCAATGGGAAGTTGTCTTTTGGGCAAGCTTTTTTGAGGTCGGTGTAGTCGACACAAACTCTCCATTTGCCCTTTTCCTGCTTTGCCACCAGTACAACATTGGCCAGCCATTCTGAGTAGGAGACCTCTTCAATGAAGCCGGCAGCTAAAAGCTTATCGATCTCGGCTTCGATGATCGCAACTCGCTCGAGAGCGAAGTTGCGTCTCTTCTGCACCACGGGTTTGCTGACAGGGTTGACATGGAGTCGGTGGCAGATGATGTTCGGGTCGATGCCAGGCATGTCAGATGGCGACCATGCGAACATGTCTTTGTTCTTTTGGAGGAAGGTGGTCAGCTCCATCTTCTCGTCTAGGCTTAGGCGCGAGCCGATCCGCGCTTTTTTGTCTGGCTGGTCAGGATCGAGGGGTACTAACTCAACGTCTTCCTCAGGCTTCCAACCTTGTTCAAGGGAGCCTTTCGGGCGGATTCCCTCGTCTCGATCCTTCTCGTTTGGATTCTGGCGCGAGCCGATCTGTGCTTCTTTGTCTGGCAGGCCAGGATCAGGGGGTACTAGTTCAACGTCATCCTCAGGCTTCCAACCCTTTCCAGGGGAGTCTTCCGGGCGGATTCCCTCGCCTTGATCCTGGCTCCTTAATTGCTATTTTGAGGTAGCAACTCCCTTCCCGTTCGGGCTTACTTGTCTACTAGGAGTGTTTCCTGCCTCGTCAGTAGCCTGCATTACTGGTGTGAACTGCAGCTGTTTGCTCTTCTTAAGCCCTTGGGCTGTGCATCTCATTGCCATGGCTTGGTCACTGTTGATCTGCCCGATCCCGCCACCAGGGATGGGGTAGCGGATCTTCTGGTGTAGAGCAGATGTGATGGCTTCGATCTTGTTGATCCACGGTCGGCCTAAGATTCCGTTGTAGGGGGAGATCTCGTCGATGACCATAAAGGTTTGCGAGCAGACCACCGAGGGTGAGTGGATGTCAAGGTCAATCGTTCCCACAGTGATCGATGTGGCCCCATTGAAGCCGGTGAGTGACCTAGCAAGTTTGTTGATCTTGGGCTCCAATCCCATCTGTTGGATAACAGATAGTTGCAGGATGTTGGCTGCGCTGCCCTCGTCCACGTGAACTCGCTCGATCACAGCTTGTTCAATTTGGATGCAGATTACTAAGGTGTCATTGTGCGGCAGATCAAGCCCGATCAAGTCATTCTTCTGAAAGCCGATGATGGGTGTATCTGCAATGACTGGTACGCCCATTGTGACTTGGGAGACATAAGTCGCCTACGCGATCTTCCTCTTGCGCTCCTTGGTGGTCAGCCCGGACTCCTGGGAGTCAGCTAGAATGGTGTTGATCCGTATGACCTTTTGGGGAGGTTCCTTGGCAGTCGCATCACGATCCTCGATCTGCTGGATGGCCTTCTTTGCGACGAATTTTGTGCAATGGCCATCTCTGACCAGCTCCTCAAGGTGCCTTTTCCAGGTGTTGCAGTTGTTTGTGTAATGACCGTGCTCCCCGTGGAATGCGCAGTATTTGTTGGTGTCCCTCATAGAGGGATCTCCCCTCATAGGTGGTGGTCTTCGCACCCACGGCTTGTTCTTCACTTGTGCCAGGATCTGGTGGATCGGGATAGTGAACTCAGTGAAGGTTCCTGTTTCTGAGCCTCCCTCTTGGGGTCGCGATTTGCGCTTGTCTCGGGCTTTGTGCTCGAACTTGTCGCTTTTTTGGCTTGCTTGCTTTGTCGGGTGATTAGCTTGCTTGCCGGCTTTTTTTGCCGCAATACGATCGTCGTCCCAAAGTGCGTAGCGCTCTGCCGTCGCGAAGACCTCTGCCAAGGTTTGGCTTGGAGTTATGGCCAACTCACGGTATAGCTCATGTTCGGTTGGCAAGCCTTTCTTAAAAGCTGAGGATGCCACTTGGTCATTGCATCCTATGATGTTCGCCTTCTCAGCCTTGAACCGTCTGAGGTAGTCTCGAAGAGACTCATCTGGTTTCTTGTGCAGGTTGAACAGGTGGTCTGCATGCTTTCTGACCGTCTTGTAGGAGGTGTACTCCTTTATGAAAATGAGGACGAACTCCTTGAAGTTGCCTATTGACGCGGACGGTAGAGTGTGGAACCAATCTTGTGCTGCTCCTCGCAGAGTCATCGTGAACACTTTGCACATCAGGGCGTCGTCTGCCTTGTACAGGATCATGGCACTCTTGAAGTGCCTCAAATGGCTCTCAGGGTCAGAGTCTCCCTTGAACAGAGTGATGGATGGCGTTGTGAACCGCTTTGGCGGCGGAGCTCGTTCCACTTCCTCGGTAAAGGGCGAGCAGTCAACTCGATCAATTTCTTTGCGCAGGGCCTCCTCGTTGCTTCCATTAAGATCGCAGAAGGATTTCTTCGAAGTTGGTATTTGGCCCACTGCTAGCAACATCGATATTGTTCCCAACTTAAGCACCTGTTTAGCAAATGTGGGGTTTTATACAAAAGGCCTTGATGTTATTAGGAGTGGAACCATTTATTATATAAAACTTTCTAATTATTTAAGTTTCCGCACTACTACAAAAAATGAAATAGACGACGGGGATTCACCGTCGTTGTGATGTTTTGAAAACCGTCGTTAAATTGACCGACATCTTTTGAATGTCAAACTACGACGGTTTTGATTGGAAGTCAGACTCGAACAGGCGCATCACTCATCTATCCATCCAATCAACTCATCCTCAAACGCACGGTGAACCGTGCCTGCACGCCGGCATCCAACCACACAACCAAGAAGGACGACCTGTGTTGACAGAGATCCACTTGGCCTGGAACACCAGGCCGTGAGATCCGCGAATGCCAACAGATAATTAGAAGGAAAATCAGGAATGCACAACCCAAGACAATATTCAGAGGGTACCACTGCCATGGAAGCACAAAGGAGATATAGACATTAAACATACAGATTTCAGTTTTTCAATTAAAGCCAGTAAATTTTTCATAAATAACTCTTCATGAAAAGGTAACAAGATAGCTCACCATTAAGTTGTCATCAAAGAATTCGTAACCAAAATAGGTAAGCCATTATTGAACATCAGTAGGAGACTTAGGCTTTATTGCCTTTTTTTTTTGTCAAAGATAGGGAAATTTTATTATATGCGAATAGAACAGTTAACATCCTTGGCTAGGTAATTAAACAACCATTCAGGACAAACAATATCCCAGCTGTGCCTGCCACCAAAACGAGAAACATGGGCTGCCACCAAATGTGCAGCTTGATTACAAGTCCGCGGAGCATGCAAAAACTCCACCTTCAGAAACTGTTGAGTCATACGAATAACATCAAAAAGAATCCCTTCAATCTCCACGTCCATGCTAGCTTCCTGATTTAACATATTAATCAAGCTAAGTGAATCTGATTCCACCACTACCTTTTCATACCCAAGTTCTAAGCACCGGATTAGAGCTTCTCGAACCGCCTCCGCCTCCACCATTAAGGCCGACACGCATCGCAAATCCCTTGTACCACCCGCACAAAGGAAACAGCCAATGCCATCCCGAAGGACCCACCCCACCCCCCTTGGCCCGTTTTTGCCACCCATGCACCATTGCAATTAAGCTTGACAGAACCTGGGGGAGGACAAGTCCAGGCCGGAGTGATGGTGACTCCAGGTGCAGCCCAAGCAGTCTGCGGCATCCCTTGCGTGGAATCAACCACATGCGCAGCATGGAATTCCGCTATCTGCGTCGGTAAAATAGTCACTGCATCACCGGCTTGCACAGCCACTCCATTAAAGACTACCTCATTCCTACATTTCCAAATCCGCTAGAGGACAAAAGCCATTATTTGCAAAACATCATCTCTTCTTTCTTGAGTTTCATACAAGGCCACCAATCCCATCGAGTATGCCATAAAATCTCCCCCTCTGAGTTGTCGTATATCAAGTTGCAGGGGACTCGCAAACCAAATCGCGCGCGCAAATTCACACTGGAAAAATAGATGTTCCTGTGTTTCATCTGCACACTCACAGAAGGCACATTTATTTTCCACCGGCACCCGTCTTTTTGCCAAATGATGTCGGACCGCCAAAGCATTCATGCAAGCCTTCCAAATAAACATACGAATTTTAGGTGGGATGCGTAGACGCCAAATGCCTATCCAAATAGGTGCATGACTATTCTGCCTACTGCTTTCGCCATCCCCTTTAACTCCTAACTCCCCATTCCGTTTCAAAAACAACGCAAGCTCATATCCAAATCTAACTGAGTAAACTCCCTGTTTCTGGAAGTGCCAAATCAGTTTATCAGGACATCCCAACCGGCTTATCGGCATACTAGTGATCAATTGAGCTTCCTGAGCGTCAAATAAACGTGAGATCAAATCACCCCGCCATGTCTTAAGATCAGCATCAATCAGGTCAGCCACCATAGGAGGAAGATTAGGATGCTTAGATCTCGTCTTAAAAGTGTGAGGTGTGGGCAGCCATGGGTCTAGAGTTACGCGAATCCTCTCTCCAATTCCCACCCGCCACCTTAACCCAGCCTCCAGAATCTGTCTACCTTGCATAATTCCTCTCCACCCCCATGATACCTTCCTTCCAAGGCGTGCCTCAAGAAATCCCACCCCAGGGTGATATTTATCCTGCAACACCTGTCTAAGTAGAGAATGAGGTGTTGTGAATTAAGACCAATTCACTCCCCTTTAGACCTTGTTGTTGATGGACTTTGGACAAGACTCAATGATGGATGAGTCTTACACACACACACAGAAAATAACCAAGCACAAATGACACAAGTGTTTATAGAGGTTCAGCAAATTTTGCCTACATCCTCTTGGTGATCCCCTTGAGAAATTTCACTAATGAAGATAGGTTACAACTTTGGTTTACAACTGAAAACCCCCTTAGAACACTACCCTCACAATCTGTTTCTCTCTCACCCTTGCTCAACACCTTGATACACTTGAGAACTCTCTCTTCTACTTGACTCACTAGTTTCCAGCTACTTCACTTCAACACTATCTCTTTTGTTTCCTCTTCCATATAATAGAGAAGTCTTTGGGCTTGAGAAAAGACTCCTTCTTTTCCTCCCACGTTTCCCCCCTTGGTTTCCTGACTTGGACCACACATTGGGCAAACAAAAGGCTCTCCATTCATGGCTTCATGTTCATCCACTCCTTTTAGAACCATAGGGTGGGAACACCTTGAAACAAGCCAACATCTTTCCTTAATTTGCTCTCCTTGCTTCCCAGCAACTTGCCACCTTTCATTTAAGTCTGAAGTGACTTAAAATATCCTTGCAAGTGGGTAGAAAACGATAGCACACTTAAAGAAACTGTTGAGAAACAGTGCTGATTCGAAACAGCACGTGTTGGGCGACCGGTCGCTTTTGCACAGAGTCTCCAAACTTCGAATTGTCTTCCTGCGACCGGTCGCAAAGAGCTATCGACCGGTCGCTCGTCGACTTAGCTCCAGACTTCGAATCTGTGTAGAAACGACCGGTCGCAAATGTCCTGCGACCGGTCGCTGGTCCAATACTTTATATCCTTTAAGCGAGCCAATTTTCCAACATGAGGTTGGCATAAAATTCTCCAGCCAATTTTAGCTAACATAGCCAGGTTGAAACAAGTCAATTCCCCGAAATCCCAGCCCACCATCTTTCTTGAGCCTAGACAATTGCTTCCACCCCACCCAGTGGATTGGCTTACGATCAACACCATTCTTCCACCAAAACCTGGCAATCTCACCTTCAATTTCCTTGCATAAGCTCACCAATAACTTGGAACAGGACATGGCATGATTTGGCATTGCCATGGCCATAGCTTTGATCAAAATCTCCTTTCCAGTAGCAGATAAAAATTGCTCAGCCCACCCGTGTAGCCGCTCACCAATTTTCTGAGGCACAGATTCAAAAATCTGCTTTTTAGATGCACCAAAATCTGCTGCAAGGCCCAGATATTTGCCGAACCCATCCTTACATTGAATATGCATCCGCTCTGTGATGCGCCTGCGCAATCTCTTTGTGCATCGCTGATAAAAAAAACAAAGAGCTTTTCTCAAAATTAATACTTTGGCCTGAGCCAGCCGCATAAGCCTCCAAAACCTCTAACAGACAAAGGGCCTCCTCTTCCCTCGCTCGACAGAATAAAACCGAGTCATCAGCAAAACATAAATGGGAGACCATTACACCCCTAGTGCGAAATTGTACACCATGCACCAGATTCCTAGCTTCCTGTCGTCGAATCAACGTCGTAAGGCCTTTGGCACATATGAGGAACAAAAAAGGGGATAAAGGGTCCCCTTGGCGCAAACCCCTACTTGGAATAACATACCCTGACAGTTCACCATTGATCAAGACACTGTAAGAAACTGTAGTAACGCATTCCATAATCCAACCTCGGAACCGGCTATCAATGTTGAGAATTAATACTAACTCACTGCCCTTAAAGATCTTGTTGTTGATGGACTTTGAACACAGAACTCAATGATGGATGAGTCTTACACACACAAACAGAAAAAATAACCAAGCACAAATGACACAAGTGTTTATAGAGGTTCAGCAATTTGCCTACATCCTCTTTGGTGATCACCTTGAGAAATTTCACTAATGAAGATATGTTACAACTTTGGTTTACAAAGGAAACCCCCTTAGAACACTACCCTCACAATCTGTTTCTCTCACACCCTTGCTCAACACCTTGATACACTTAGAGAACTCTCTTGCTCTCCCCTTGGTTTTTCCTGAACTCACTAGTTTCCAACTACTTGCTACACTAGTCTTCAACTTGCTTTCTCATCTTATTGATATCTTGCTTCAAACCCCATTACCTACACAGACCAATGGACATGAGATAAGGCATCATCTTGTCCTCCACGTTCCTTCTTTTAGTCACCACTTAGACTAAAGGTCAGATCAAGTAGGTAATAAATTCCACTCAGCCACCTCCCACTTAAACCAGAAAATGGAGAGGGAATTCTTTGAAGCAAGTCAACCAATTAGCAATAAGTGCTCTCCCAACTATCCAGCAGGTAGTCAACCTTCCTTTTAACTCAGAAGTGACCCATTAAGCCTCTGCAATCTTGTGGAAAGCGATAGCCCTCGAAAAAGTAGTTGAAGACACGTAGGAAACCAACACAGCTCGACTGGAGCGACCGGTCGCCCAGACCTGGCGATCGGTCGCTTTTTGGCCGAGTCTCCAGCGACCGGTCGCCAGAAGTTTTCGCTCCAGACTTCGAATCTGCTTTAGGACGACCGGTCACAAATTCCCAGCGACCGGTCGCTTTTAGGCAGATTCAAAATCTTCCTCCCAACGCCAAAACAACCTTGTATCATTAGGTGAGCCATTTTTCCAACAATCAAACCCCAACTTCTCCATCATGGCCTCTAGAAAGACCCATTCCACTATGTCGTATGCTTTAGCCATATCTAATTTCATAGCCATGTATTGTTGGTCCGACCCCTGAGCGGTTTTTAGGGTATGTAGTATCTCATGTACCACCAAAATATTATCAATAATTTGTCTCTCTGCAACAAAAGCCGATTGGTTCAGACTGACCACATGCGGAATCACCTTCTTTAACCAATTGGTTAACACCTTAGATATTATTTTATACACCACATTACATAAAGAAATAGGCCGCAACTGCGTCATTCTTCTAGGATTCTCAACTTTCAGTATCAAAACAATGTTGGTATGGTTGAACTTCCGAAGCATCCTCCCATAATGGAAGAAGCTATTAACCATCTCAAGAATGTCCCCACCGATGGTGGCCCACAACTTTTGATAAAAACTGCCAGTAAATCCGTCTGGTCCAGGTGATTTAATAGGATTCACTTGCTTGACATCGGTCACCACTTCATCCGCCAAAATAGGCCTACTTAGCGAGATATTATCCTGGGGTGAAACAGTCACATGTACACAATCGAGGATCTCATCAATACCAACCGGGTTACTGGAGAAAACAGATCCTGGAAATATGATTCTGCAATCCTCCTAATATCATATGCCTCCCCATGCCAAATGCCACCTTGATCCTCTAGCCCATGCAAACGATTCATTCTTCGGCGAGATACAACTTTGGAGTAAAAAAAAAACTTTGTATTTTTATCCCCTTCTAGCAGCCATTGTACTCTGGACTTCAACTTCCAATATTGGTCCTCTTTCTGTAACTCAGTTTGAAGATCCTCTTCAAGCCGTCTAATCTTATTGCCCTCAAAAGCTGGACTCTGGAGAGCATTGCATAACTCCTCCTTTAAGTTGTCAATGCAAACTTTAGAGCTACGCCACTCCTGTCGTTTCCAATCCACAAGCCCTTTCTTAACCCATTTAAGCTTTTCAAACACCTGCATACCCTTGGACCCCTTGAATCCCCGACACCAGCGCTCCTTGACCACCACCTGACATCATTCCACCACTCCCCATCTTTGGTAAAAAATAAAGCGACCTGCCCTACGTTGCAGTCAGATCAAGGTATGAAGTACAAGCATAGCATGATCTGATCCAGGTACTGTCTGCCGCGCAAATCTCACGGCCTGGAGTTCCGGGCCGAGGGGATATGCGTTAACACGCGGTTTCCTACTTTTGGGTGCGGTGCGGTTGTGCGCGGGCGTGCCAGCACGGTCTACCGTGCGTCGATGTGTAGATGAGTGTTGGATGGATAAGTGGTGCGCCTGTTTGAACTCGTCTTCCTAATCAAACGATTGTAGCCGAGAGAGGAACTGGTCTCGGCTGTTAGGTTCACGGCCTGAACTACAAGGCCGTTGAGTGATGGTGTTGGTGGTGGGTTTTGGGCGGTGCTCCGGCGCGCTGCTCAGGGAGCGACGGTCGTGTGATATATGGGGTGAGTGAACGAACAACAAGGATGGTGCTCCGGCGCCTTGAAAATCAAGGGTCGTATGATATATTGATGAATGGATTTTCCTTACAATCTAACACTACTCCTAGGAAAGCAAGTAAAGATATTGAAAGTGCATTACAGGAAAAAATAAGTTGCTCCGTGGGAGGCTTTGTTTTGGTGTTGAACCCTTTGAATGTAGCTCGAGTCTTGTATTTATAGGAAGAGTCTCTGGAGGAGTAATCGAGGCTAAAAATCTGCATGGTGGAGCCTGATTGGAGCAAGTGGGCAGTCCAATCGACATTTGGGATCGTGAAGTATGGTGGTGTGACCCCAGAAATCCCGGTGAATCTCGGCCGCCGCTCTTGATCGTGGGTTCTGAGCTTCTGGCCGTGGAGACGCATTTATGGCCTGGATAGCTGGTGAACCAATATCTCAGGCTGTCAGAATTCTTGTGAGAATGTCCACGTCTAATCACTCTGATCCTCATCACCAAATCCTGACTTCAATCACTTCCCACCTTCCCTCATGCATTAAATGCTTCTTTGTGGCCAGTGGGTTTGTTGCATTAAACAGGCACTACTTCATTAAATGAAGCCTGGGACCCTGCTGTCACGTGATGATTTGCCTTTAATACCTTGGCCGTGATTTTGTTCGGCCTCGGCCTCGGCCTGCTCTTGAGGCCGAGATGATCATGCCTTAGCATTTCTTCCTTTGTCTTTAGGAAGGCGAAATACCCTTGTGAAACGCTGCATTTCAGTTTTTACGAACAAGTGCCAGGGCCGAGAGAAGGGGCTCCTTCGGCCAGCTTGTGGCCGTGATTTATCAGGCCCAAACAGGTACCACTTAATGAACCACTCTGGCGTCAGGGTAACTACGCAGCCAGCTGTCATTGGCGAAACCTCTGTCAAGTCGTTCCTAAATTCCCCCACCTTCCCTTCGATTCCTCCATGTATATGGATATCCCTCATACCCCAAATCCAACAGGTTGCAATCTGAGACAAACCTACGAAAGTCATTCATACTTCGGATGGTATGTGGTCTCCCTCCATCTTTCTCTATCACATCAAGAATGTCATTAAAATCCCCCATAACAAGACAATCCTCCCCACAGGTATTAATTCGGTCTTGCAATACCCCCAATTGTTTTCTCCGAACCCCATCGTCAGTGCTTGCATACACCGCATAAAATCGCCAAGTAGAGTTGTGCAGGATATCGTGAACTCCAACCTCAATTAGAAAATTCGCATACTTAACCAAAACGAAATGCTGAGCCTCCTTCCAGAACATACATAGACCACCACTGAGGCCCTTAGATGCCACCACATGCATAAAATTCATCCCCAACTGTTTTTGTAACCACCCATAGCGGTATGCCCTGTTTTTAGTTTCTAGCAACACCACTATGTCAGGGGCCTGGAGCCTAACTTGCTCCCTAAGACTTGAAACTATCAGGGGACCCCCTATGCCCTGACAGTTCCACACGATGATTCTCATGGCGACCGTGGAGACCCATTGAGGCTGGTCTCCACTACCTGATTCAGTTCTTCCTCTAAAGGCAAACACCCACCTTGGTCTCCACTGCGATATCTGCCACTTTCGCCGCCCTGCTCCCACATGCTAGCTGGACCCTTCCTCTTTAACCTACCCTTATCCCTATATTGTGCACCGACTATCAACAGTTCCAAATTGAAAGGGTCAGAATTTTGGGTTAAGCTCCACTGATTCCCACCCACAACATTCCTTCTTGGTTGAGGCTCCGCACCGTCACCCCCTTCACCATCCTACACCTGCTCCTCAATAACAGCATTTAAATCCAGCACAAAACCCACATCCCCTCCATCCGGCCTCGGCTCTTCCCTGCTGATGATTACATGATCCACACCTTGTCCAGAGTTGGAAGAAACCGTAGGGGAGACAAAAGTCTTGGCACCCACCTGAGTATCCGCCCCTCTAGTAAACACCCCATTATCCCATGCCTACTCCCTAAGCCGCCTATTCCTTTCCTCCTCGTCCCGTAGTCAGCGAATCGAATCTGCCATCGTGGAAGAGCGAGTCCCAGATTTGCATGATGAGGTAGCTGTGTCCTCCATCTCCGCCCCTTGAGTTCTACCACCCCTCCACGAACCCACTTGATCAGCACAATTGCCCTCTCTACCACCCCAACGGGTCTCCGCCATTATATTTACGCCCAATGAATTCACCATTCAAATCGTCACTGACACCCCTATGCCCAGAAGTCAGGCTATTATGGGATCGTCGCACAGAGCCCTTGAGCTTCCAACCTCGTAGATCATCCTCAGCGTCCAACCCAGCAAAGGCCAGTAAAGCTTCAGACCTCGCACCACTACTCCCAACTTCCTCATGGCGCTGTTCCAGACAAATTCGGCTTGGATGACCCACACAACCGCATACAAAGCAATATTCTGGGAGAAATTCATATTTAAAATCAATCCAACAAGAACCCTCCCCTGGAAACCCCACGAAAGTTCCCAGCATCAAAGGCTGTCCCACATCGAATCTAATACGAACCCTCAAAAATTTGCCTATGCAATCGTCACCGGTAGTCTGGTCCACCTCCAAAATCTGTCCTATCAGAGCTCCAATTTTCTTGGCCACCATCATGGTCATATTGAGAGGAGAAATACCATGTAGTTGGACCCAAAAACTCCCAAGTTCAGATGCACCGTCCTCGCATCAATCCCTATATGAACTTCCAGTAACAGAACCAACCTCCCTAAAAGTCCAAGGTTCCATATCCAATACTCTCCTCTTATCATTCAGATTGGTGAAACGCACCAAGAAGCGTCGTTCCCCAATCTCCTTAATAGAGACCCCATCACTACCTTTCCATAGCCTGGTAAACACACTCACAAAACCCTAGCGACCAATGTAAACTGGGAGCCTTGTGCGTTAAAACCCTAGCCACCAATGTAAACTGGGAGCCTTTCCACAAATCGCCAAAATCATCTTCTTCAAAGACTAAACCCGTGCGCTCCTTCTCTGACAAACAAAGATTCCCCCCAAAACGGTTCTCAAGCTCCTCCATGTCCTCACCCACTTCATTCACCGTAAGTCCCACGCAATCCCTCAACTGCCTTCCCCACGACGTGAGAGAGATAGCCACGACACCAAGCAATACCTGGTGTGAAGAGATAGCAGGTAGAAAAGGGAGATAGCCGCTTGTCTTCGCTGCCGACTCAGTATCGCTTAACCCTAAGAAACCCTAACCCTATCTCTCCTTGCGAGAGACCCTTTGAGAATCATAGGTCGCATGTCCATTTTATGAGCAGCAGATGCAGAGTAGAAAGAAAGAAATATTAGTCTGGAAGTAATAAATAAATACTAACAAAAAAAGGAGATCCAGTTTTCTAGTGGGCTGAGATGTAACAAACAAAAAACAAAAGAGAAAATAGTTTGATGTGGTTTATTGCATTAGAAAATGAGGGAAGTCAGCCTCAGCCTCGAAGGGAAGAGTAAAGCTGGAAAAAATGAAACAAAAATTAGTTATTTCACAACAAGAAAATAGTTCGGTTCTAGGACAATCAATCTATATTACACAACATTATACCAATAACTAAACAAGGGCCTACAAAGCATAAAACATATTTAACATAATTGAAGGCCTACCTATGTATAACTTACTGAGAAGCTCCAGTTCTAGGACAATCAATCTATATTACAAAATACCTATTTCATGAACCAATTTGTTCTCAAACATTTCGTCGAGCAGTTGGTGGGAAACTCCAAGGGGTCGCACCACCAGCAAACAATAATACTCATCAAAAGAACATATTATCATTCATGAACATGAAATTTCTACAACAAAACACCTAAAACCCACATGCAATTTCTACAAAAACCCCAGATCTAAAACCCATCTTTGAACAAAACCCAATTAATCAATTAACTTAAATCAAGCAAATAAAAGCCCAAACGTGAAGATCTCTATAAAATAAAAAAATAATAAAAAACTTTAAAACCACAGACATTTGAACAGCTACAAAAGATTAAAATAAGAACATGAGGATAGAGATACAAACCTCAAGAAACTCAAAGTGAAGAAGACATCGAGGTATCTCTTTCACCGCTGACTTCAGTCTAAAGAGCGAGGTAGCGGAGAGGATGAGGAGAGTGAGAAACTTGGGGTCGCATGACGACGAAGTTGGGTTGTAGATTTCGATGGAGGAGTCTCTCTTGGAGGTCTTCTTGGGGTTCGTATGGCCCTCATAGTCAAAGTCCGACGCGAGATGACGGCGGGTAGAAATTAAGCAGCCACTTTAGGTCAAGGGAGAGAGTTGAGAGAGGGAGAGACAGAGAATTGAAAGGGTGAGAGTTGAGAGGGAGAATTTTTTCCAGCTTTGGGGAAATTTGAAAATTTTAGGTCGAGAGAAAAGTCACTTAAGCAGCCTAGCGTGTTTTAAAAGACGACCTCTGTATTCACAAGCGTCGTGTTTTAAAAAGGAGACAACGTTAGTGTGTTTTAAAAGACGACGTTTTTTTATTTATAAGCGTCGTGTTTTAAAATTCAAGACATCACAAATCGATTTTAGTGGTGTATAAGATGATATACTATGATGGTTTTGTAAACCCGTCATCTTTTAAAACACGACGACGATTTTAGACTGCACCGTCGTCTTTTTGGTGTCATGGATTCATTATCAGATTGCATCCTTAAAGTTTTTTTGTATCACTCATGGTCCAGGGATATAATCGTCAAATCAATCCAAAATTATAAAAAATATATATATGTATATATAAGTCTAGAGGGAGATTCGTCCCTCTCTTCCTCCATTCTCAATTCTTCTCCCATCTGTGTTGCTGAATTTTCCTTTTATTTTTATTTTTTTTCCTTCCATCTCCCTCCCTTCTCTCGCACTCTTCGTCTCCTTCCTCCCTTTCTTCTTCTATTCTCATTTCTTCCCCCATCTGCGTGGCTGAAGTTTTCTTTTTTTTCCTTCCATCTCCTCTCTTCTCCCATTTCTTACGGTAGCTCCTCCTATGTCTCTCCCTCTAATTTCCCTTCTCTTTGACCTTCCCTATTCTTCTCTCCTCTCCACAGTTGTTTGCTTTCTTCTGGGATTGGAGAGTTTGTTGGGGGTTTGGATTTTGACTGTGGGGCTTTGGGTGTTTCTGGTGGGGAGCATTTGGGTTGCTGTATTTTCCTTCTTATTTCTTTCTCTTCCTCCATTTTGGGTTGTTGCTCTGGTTCTTTTGTTTTGCTGTTTTCTCCCTTTTTCTTTTTTTCTTTTCTATTCTTTTCTATTCTTTTCTTTTCTGTTCTATTGTTTTTTTCCTAACTTGTTTCGGCTTTCCAAAAAAATAAAAATAAACCAATTCCTTACTCAAAACCATAAATTAGTCAGACATCAATGCAGAAGAACTCAGCCAATACCATTATATAAAAAAAATAACAGAAGGAAAAGTTATGCTATTGCCATGGATGAAAGCAACAGGGAAGAGAGTGTTGTCAAGGGAGAAGCTTGGGTAGTGGACTGGAGATGGAGAAGTGCAAGAGAAGAGAGAGAGAGATGGAATGAAAAAAATAAAAATAAAAAGAAGGAAAATTTCAGCAATACAAATGGGGGAAGAAATGAGGAAGGAGGAAGAGAGGGAGAAAGGAGGAGAGTGCGAGACAGGATATATATTAATTTTGAATTGATTTGATGATTATATCCCTGGATTTAACAGTTTTTTTGACGGATGGACTATTTAAGAGCACCCATATTAACGTTAGGGACCATGAGTGATACAAAAAAACTTTAAGGATGCAATCTGATAGTTTCGCAAATGTCAGGGACGTTTTGTGATAAAAAGCCTTATATATTTGATTAATGGATTTGATATATTATGAAGTATTTGTGTTGTATGTTTGGGTTTGGATACATTTGAATATCTTGAGTGTAGATTTACAATAATTGAGAAAGTGCTATCTTTGTTGATTTTGTATGGGGTACTTAGAATGTTAATTTGAGTGTTGTTAGCACTACCTTAGGTACCTCCCCGGTTATGGGTTTTATGCTTGAGAGTTTATTTTGCCCAGGCCCGTCGGAGTTTGTCCAAGCCCTTCGGATGTTTATTTTGCATTTATTTTGCCCAGGCCCTTTGGAGATTTATTTATTTTGCCCAGGCCCGTCGGAGTTTGCCCAGGCCCCTCGGAGATTTGCTTTATTTTGCCTAGGCCCCTCGGAGTTTGCCCAGGCCCCTCCGAGATTGATTTATTTTGCCCAAGCCCATCGGAGTTTGCCCAGGCCCTTCGGAGATTTATTTATTTTGCCCAGGCCCCTCGAAGATTTGCTTTATTTTGCCCAGGCCCATCGGAGTTTGCTCAGGCCCCTCGGAGATTGATTTATTTTGCCCAGGCCCGTCGGAGTTTGTCCAGGCCCTTCGGATGTTTTCTTAATACGATGCCTTGGGAAGAAATTGATAATGTTTCAATGTACTTTTGTCGGATTTGGAATTGTGATAGATCTTAAATGTATAGTTGGTTCTGTTGTAAATATTGGTTTATTACCGGAGTTGTGACCGTTGATGATGAGAACTACGTGTGGCTTGATCCCTTGTCCAAGGGTACGTAGGCAGCCTGGGGTCTCACCTAGGTGCAGCCGCGAATTATATTGCGTGTAAAAGGTTTGAACGGTTCTGAATTAATGAATGGATTTTATTGTGGTTGTGGGATTTGAATCCGGTTTAATGATTTTGGGAGTAATCGTATGATTGTTTGAGATCATAAATGGTATGGTTTATGTATTAATTGACTTGAGAACATTGTTGGTTCTGTTTCGAACTATCTGAAGGCTGGAGGCCTATTATGTGATTTGCATGAGATTTTATTGTGCATGCTGCCGGTTAGTATTGTTAAATGTGTTTTATGCAGGTTGGAATTTTTGGGGAATGTTCAATTTATAGGGGAGACTCTGCCGAAATTTCGGTACAAAGTCTCGTGCTCTTTTCCCTTAATTTGGAAAAGAGGCTAAATTTTTAGTTAGTGGGCCCAGCATCGGTGTGATGTCGGAATTTCCACAGGATTCGTCTCGAGTTTCGAGGAATTCGGGGCGGGTCCTGTCACCTCTTCACGTGGGACCACTTTTTAGTGGGCCATACGTGCAACCAATTGTTTGTGCCTGATAAATCACGGCCATGAGCTGGCCGAAGGAGCCCTTTCTCTCGGCCCTGGCATTTGTTCGCAGAAGCTGAAACGCAGCGTTTCGCCAGGGTACTTCGCCTTCCCAAAGATAAAAGAAGAAATGCTAAGGCATTATCATCTCGGCCTCAAGCGCATGCCGAGGCCGAGGCCGAACAAAATTGCGGCCAAGGCATTAAAGGCAAATCATCACGTGACAGCAGGGTCCCAGGCTTCATTTAATGAGGTAGTGCCTGTTTAATGCAGCGAACCCATTGGCCACAAAGCAGCATTTAATGCACGAGGGAAGGTGGGAAGTGACTGAAGTCAGGATTTGGTGATGGAGATCAGAGTGATTAGACATGGACATTCTCACAAGAATTCTGACAGCCTGAGATATTGGTTCACTAGCTATCCAGGCCATAAATGCGTCTCCACGGCCAGAGGTTCAGAACCCACGATCGAGAGCGGCGGCCGAGATTCACCGGGATTTCTGGAGTCTCACCACCATACTTCACGATCCCAAATGTTGATTGGACTGCCCACTTGCGCTAATCAGACTCCACTATGCGTAAATTCAGCCTCGATTACTCATCCAGGGACTCTTCCTATAAATACAAGACTCGAGCTACATTCAAAAGGTTCAACACCAAAACAAAGCCTCCTACGGAGCAACTTATTGTTTCCTGTAATGCACTTTCAATATCTTTACTTGCTTTCCTAGGAGTAGTGGTAGATTGTAAGGAAAATCCATCCATCAAATATATCATACGACCCTTGATTTTCAAGGCGCCGGAGCACCATCCTTGTTGTTCGTTCACTCACCCCATATATCATACGACCGTCGCTCCCTGAGCAGCGCCCCGAAGCACCGCCCAAAACCCACCACCAACACCATCACTCAACGGCCTTGTAGTTCAGGCCGTGAACCTAACAGCCGAGACCAGTTTCTCTCTCGACTACAATCGTTTGACTAAGAAGACAGATCAAACAGGCGCACCACTTATCTATCCAACACTCAACACATCAACGCACGGTAAACCGTGCTGGCACGCCCGCGCACAACCGCACCGCACCCAAAAGCAGGAAACCCCGTGTTAACGCACATTCCCTCGGCCCGGAACTCCAAGCCGTGAGATTTGCGCGGCAGACACTTTTGGCACGCCCGGTGGGATAACTGTCAAAAACTTATGGTGGAAACTAGGGCACAGGCAAAGCTCAAAAACAAAGCAGTCGAAATGACTTCTGAGACTCCTGAGTCCACCTCACCAATCACAAGTATCGAGACCGAACATACGGTCGGGATCTCGGCCGGCGCTCCAGTAATGACGAATCGCACGGCCGAATCCATGCAGGAACAGGCAGTGGTGGAGGAACTGATGTCCAAGCAGGCCTATAGGATAGAAACACCCTTCATGGCCGCGATGGACAGGTTCTCCTCAGAACCGCGAACGCTCTTTCAAGAGAGGATGCCGGTGGCTTCGCCCGCCACACCTCCCAGAGCCGGACCGAGAAGCCAAGAGCGCGACAGAATCAAGCCTTACGGCGAAAGCAGCAGCCTCGGCGTCTCGGCCCATACCCAAGCATCAGGCTACGGCCAGCATTCTTTGCCACCAACAAAAAGATGGGGTCAATCCCAGCCCGTGTGGATGAATTCTGGACCAACCTACTCGGCGGAGATAGCGTGCGAACCGCTCCATGCTTTGGCCGTAGCACTAGGGCACGGCAGCTTCACACATCCCGCGATCCACCCGCTCGGCTCAGTTCATACTGCCGCCGTCCACACCCATCCTGGCCCAAGCAACGCGTCTGCCGTATCGTCACAACAGTACGGTTAGGGCAACCTGACCGTCTCACCACCTTTGCAGGCGTCGTCGTGTCCGTTGGGCTCTCACCTTCACTATGGATCGGCCGTTCCAACAACGCATATGCACCTTGGCCAAACCCACGGTGCTCATCTGGCATCAACCAGCTCGGTCATCCCGGCCGAGCCCTTGGTTCAAATGGCCCAGCAGGCAAGGCCTCAGAACGAGGTGCTACAGGCCATGCGGCCATATGCAGCCCAACAGGAGGCACCACCTCAAGGGATCCGGCTCGAAGACGTCCGGCGGATGATCGAAGACGGCCTAGCTTAGAGGCGGCCGGACATGCCAAGATATACGAGGCCGTACCCGCCAGAAATTGACCGGATCCCCCTTCCCCGGAACTATCGATTGCCAGAGTTCATGCTTTTTTCTGGGGATGGGCAGACCTCGTCCATTGAACACATCGGCCGTTCCAAGGCCCAGTGTGGAGAGGCTGATTCGGACGCTCAGAGACTCCGACTATTTGTTCATTCGTTGACCGGCGCGGCGTTCTCATGGTTTATAAACCTTCCGCCGAACTCAATAAGGGATTGGTCTGATATGGAAAGGGTGTTCCACGAACATTTCTACCAGACCAACCGAGAAATAACGGTCGCCGAGTTGGCGAGAATGAGCCAAGCATCGGACGAATCACCTCGCGATTACCTATAGCGGTTCAAGACATGTAGGAATTGGTGCCGCACGAACCTACCAGAGAGGGAGTTCGTCAAGATGGCCGAGGAAGGATTGGAATTCGAATACCGGAAGAAATTCCAGGGGATCGAATTTCGGGACATGCTTGACTTGACCAACAAGGTGGACAGATATGCGTCCTTGTTAAAAGAGGAGATGCAGAAGAAGACGGCCTCAAAGGGAACCTACTATAGGAATCCCATCGTCAGCTATGCCGAAGCAGACGGCTCCGCAGAGGCCGAGGGTGATGAGGTCGAGATGAGCTCGGCCGAAGTCAGCATAGACAAACCCTTCGTTTGCAGAGGGCTTGTTAAAACTGACAATAGCCGCACAAAGATCCCCGACGCCAAGTTCGCGACCCAGGAAACGAAGGCATACACTTTTGATTTAACAAGGGCCGAAGCTATCTTCGACCTGCTAGTGGCCGAAAAGAAGGTAAAATTGTCCTTCGGCCATAAGACTCCGAAGCCCGAAGAGCTCAAAGGGAAAACGTTTTGCAAGTACCACAGTTCTTAGTCTCATAACACCAACAACTGCGTTGTCTTGCGAGACGTTATCCAGAAATTGATAGATGAGAAGAAGCTCCAGTTTCCGGAGAAGGCGGCCATGCAGGTCGACTCCAAGCCGTTCCCTCCACCTGTCGTGAACATGGTCGACGCCCAACTCCCGGCCGAGGATAGAGGAGTTCGCAGTTCGGCAAAAGGAAAGGAGCCTTTGGCCGAACTTGAGCCGGCCCTTTACGAACAATGCAAGTGTAAGATCGGCCAGCCCGGGCCGCAGGAGAACAAGAGGAAGGCCGCCGAGCCATCTCGAACGACCGCGAGAAGATTCGGTGGCCAGTACGGTCGACAGCCGGCCAACAGAGCTGTTTTCAGCGGACTAGGGCCACAAAACCCCAGCGCCTCGGCTAGTCACGAAGAAGAGGCCGCCCCAAGATCGATAAAAACGTTCAAACCACCAGTCATAAAGGATGACCGTTGGTACCATGCACGGCCTGGGGGCAGGGCCAAACCACTGACGAAAACCCAGCTGAGGAGAATACAGAGGCAGGTTCAGCAGGCCAGGATGCAGACAAATGAGGTCGAGGGCTTCAAACGCCAAAAGAAAGTGGCAACTGCTGACGGGTTGTCATCCAAACCGGTTGTCTCCCCAGCCGTGAGAGCAGCCAGCACCAAGCCTTTGAGGGCGTGGCGCCCTAAGCAAGATGGAAGTCCCCGTGGTTCGTCGACCAATTCAGCCTAGCCAAAGGCCGCGGTCACGGAAGGAATGAACGAGGGTGTCGTCGACATCTACCACGGGAGGGATCCCCCTTTTTTGGCCAACGGTCTATCCTTCCTCAGAGAATTCCATAAAGATCATTCGGTCGTGGATCTGTACGGTATGACCCATGAGAGCCGAGAAATCGTGGAGTTGGCCCTCAAGAACACAAAGGCAGAAGCTCTCCTCATCACCAGCGGTTCTGACTCGGCCATTAAGGCCGTATACCAGGCGAACAGGGAGTCCAGGGCAAGAGGCCTGCAAAGTTACCAGCCCAACCTCGGCGGATTAGAGGCTAAAATCCCCTTCAACAGGGGCGATTTGGAATATCTCCGCCGGTACTTTGCTGTGACGCCGACGGACACGTTCTTTGGTTTGACGACTGAGTAAAATGGCCGAGTAAGCCGCCTAGACGATTACCTAGCAGCCAGGGACGCGTTGGCAGAGGCTAGACGGACCCTCAAAATGGAGGTCGAAACCTCAGAACCCCCTGAGGTCAAAGCGTCCACAACCGATAGTCCGAGAGCCGTGAGGCTTACGGACGAAGGTTTCGGAGATCCCCTCTTCGGACACGAGGCCGAGGACGACCCCGCAATGGGAATCTCCGATGAAGAATATGAAGGAATGCAAAGGGTCCATCCCTTGGAATCCATTCAGCCCCTACCCATGCCGAGGCCGAAGAATCCAGGGATGTGGGGGCAATGTTTGTGCCTGATAAATCACGGCCATGAGCTGGCTGAAGGAGCCCTTTCTCTCGGCCCTGGCATTTGTTCGCAGAAGCTGAAACGCAGCGTTTCGCCAGGGTACTTCGCCTTCCCAAAGATAAAAGAAGAAATGCTAAGGCATTATCATCTCGGCCTCAAGCGCAGGCCGAGGCCGAGGCCGAACAAAATTGCGGCCAAGGCATTAAAGGCAAATCATCACGTGACAGCAGGGTCCCAGGCTTCATTTAAAGAGGTAGTGCCTGTTTAATGCAGCGAACCCATTGGCCACAAAGCAGCATTTAATGCACGAGGGAAGGTGGGAAGTGACTGAAGTCAGGATTTGGTGATGGAGATCAGAGTGATTAGACGTGGACATTCTCACAAGAATTCTGACAGCCTGAGATATTGGTTCACCAGCTATCCAGGCCATAAATGCGTCTCCACGGCCAGAGGTTCAGAACCCACGATCGAGAGCGGCGGCCGAGATTCACCGGGATTTCTGGAGTCTCACCACCATACTTCACGATCCCAAATGTTGATTGGACTGCTCACTTGCGCTAATCAGACTCCACTATGCGTAAATTCAGCCTCGATTACTCATCCAGGGACTCTTCCTATAAATACAAGACTCGAGCTACATTCAAAAGGTTCAACACCAAAACAAAGCCTCCCACGGAGCAACTTATTTTTTCCTGTAATGCACTTTCAATATCTTTACTTGCTTTCCTAGGAGTAGTGGTAGATTGTAAGGAAAATCCATCCATCAAATATATCATACGACCCTTGATTTTCAAGGCGCCGGAGCACCATCCTTGTTGTTCGTTCACTCACCCCATATATCATACGACCGTCGCTCCCTGAGCAGCGCGCTGGAGCACCGCCCAAAACCCACCACCAACACCATCACTCAACGGCCTTGTAGTTCAGGCCGTGAACCTAACAGCCGAGACCAGTTTCTCTCTCGGCTACAATAGTTTGACTAAGAAGACAGATCAAACAGGCGCACCACTTATCCATCCAACACTCAACACATCAACGCACGGTAAACCGTGCTGGCACGCCCGCGCACAACCGCACCGCACCCAAAAGCAGGAAACCCCGTGTTAACGCACATCCCCTCAGCCCGGAACTCCAGGCCGTGAGATTTGCGCGGCAGACACCAATTCTGTTAGGCCATCTCCAGTCATAGGGCAAATTGTAGTCCAGGGCTAAAAATTTAGCCCTAAAAAATATTAATTTTTTAAATAATAGAGCAGGGCTAAATTTTTCCATCTCCAACCATGCAGGGCTATATTTTAGGATCCTTCATATTTTATTATATATATCCAGCTATGACATCATCTTACTTTATTGTTGGCTTTTAAAAAGCAAATGCATGGGCCCACAAAAATTTGGCCTAGACTAAAGGTGGGCTATATGTGGCCTGGTTGGAGGGCTAAAGGGCCAAATGTGGCCCTCCAAATTTGGCCAAAATTTTATTTAGCCCATGGCTGGAGATGGGTTTTGCATTATTTTAGGGCTATATTTGGGATATAGCTCATGGCTGGAGATGGCGTTAAGATTTTAAAAAGACGGACCCTTGACCCACTACTAGCAACATCAATAGGTCCCCAACTTAACCACCTATTTGTTTGTGCCTGATAAATCACGGCCATGAGCAGGCCGAAGAAGCCCTTTACCTCGGCCCTGACACTTGTTTGCAGAGGCTGAAACACAGCGTTTCGCCAGGGCATCTTCGCCTTCTTGAAAATAAAAGAAGGAAATGCTAAGGCACGATCATCTCGGCCTCAAGCATAGGCCGAGGCCGAGGCTGAACAAAATTGCGGCCAAGACATTAAAGGCAAATCATCACGTGACAGCAGGGACCCAGGCTTCATTTATTGAAGTAGTGCCTGTTTAATGCAGCAAAACCCATTGGCCACAAAGCAGCATTTAATGCATGAGGGAAGGTGGGAAGTGACTGAAGTCAGGATTTGGTGATGAAGATCAGAGTGATTAGACGTGGACATTCTCACAAAGATTCCGATAGCTTGAGATGTTGGTTCACCAGCTATCCAGGCAATAAATGCGTCTCCACGGCCAGAGGTTCAAAACCCACGATTAAGCACGGCGGCCGAGATTCACCAGGATTTCTGGGGTCTCATCACCATACTTCACGATCCCAAATGTTGATTGGATTGCCCACTTGCGCTAATCAGACTCCACTATGCGTAAATTCAACCTCGATTACTCATCCAGGGACTCTTCCTATAAATACAAGGCTCGAGCTACATTCAAAGGGTTCAAACACCAAAACAAGCCTCCCACGGAGCAACTTATTTTCTTCTGTAATGCACTTTCAATATCTTTACTTGCTTTCCTAGGAGTAGTGTTAGGTTGTAAGCAGAATCCATTCATCAATATATCATACGACCCTTGATTTTCAAGGCGCCGGAGCACCATCTCTGTTTGTTCGCTCACTCACCCCATATATCACACGACCGTCGCTCCCTGAGCAGCGCGCCGGAGCACCGCCCAAAACCCACCACCAACACCATCATTCAACGGCCTTGTAGTTCAGGCCGTGAACCTAGCAGCCGAGACCAGTTCCTCTCTCGGCTACAATCGTTTGACCAAGAAGACAGATCAAACAGGCGCACCATTCACCCATCCAACGCTCATCAAAACATCAACGCACGGTAAACCGTGCTGGCACGCCCGCGCACAACCGCACTGCACCCAAAAGCAGGAAACCCCGTGTTAACGCACGTCCCCTCGGCCCGGAACTCCAGGCCGTGAGATTTGCGCGGCAGACACTATTTAGCAGGTGTGAGGTTTTATACAAAAGGCTTCGATGTGGTTAGGCCTCGATGTTATCTCAATGGGTGTGTCAATAGGCTTACATCCAAGCATTCCTGTTTCATTGAATAGATCCATCACATACTTCCTTTGAGACATAAATATACAAGTTTTTGACCTTTCTACTTCAATTTCAAGGAATACTTTTGTAGACAAATCCTTCATCTCAAATTCCTAAGACAAATACTTTTGTAGCTTCTGTTGCTTTCCTGTGTCGTTCTCAGTTACAACCATGTCATCTACATAAACAATTAATGTAGTGATTTTTCCTCCATCATGCTTTAAGAACAGGGTGTTGTTGGTTGCGCAAATCTCACGGCTTGGTGCTTCGGGCCGAGGGGATATGCGTCAACACGTGACGTCCTTCTTTTGGATGCGGTGCGGTTGTGCGCGGGCGTGCCAGCACGGTCTACCGTACATCGAGAGAGTGAAATGTTTGGATAAAATGGTTAAGTGGTGCGCCTGTTTGAGTTCGAATTCTAATCAAACGATCGTGGCTGAGAGAGGAACTGATCTCGGCCGTCAAGTTCACGGTCTGAGCTACAAGGCCATTTGGCGGTGGTGTTGGTGGGTTTTGGGCGGTGCTCCGGCGCGTTGCTCAGAGAGCGACGGTCGTATGATATATGGGGTGGATGAGAGAGAAACAGAGATGGTGCTCCGGCACCTTAAAAATCAAGGGTCGTATGATATATTGATGAATGGATTTCCTTACAATCTATCACTACTCCTAGGAAAGCAAGTAAAGGTATTGAAAGTGCATTACGGGAAAATATAATTTGCTCCGTGGGAGGCTTTTGGTTTGGTGTTTGAACCCTTTGAATGTAGCTCGAGCTTGGTATTTATAGGAAGAGCTCTGGAGGAGTAATCGAGGCTGAAAATCTGCATGGTGGAGCCTGATCAGAGCAAGTGGGTAGTCCAATCGACATTTGGGATCGTGAAGCATGGTGGTGTGATCCCATAAATCCCGGTAAATCTCGGCCGCCGCCCTGATCGTGGGTTATGCACCCCTGGCCGTGGAGACGCATTTAATGCTCTGATAGCTGGTGACCTAATCTCTCAAGCTGTAAGAATTTTCGTAAGAATGTTTGTGCCTAACCACCCTGATTTCCTTCACCAAACCCTGACTTCAGTCACTTCCCTTCTTCCCTCGTGCATTAAATGCCTTTTCGCGGCTAGTGGGTTTGCTGCAACAGTCAGAGGCGTTACTTCATTAAATGAAGTGTGGGACCTTGTTGCCACGTGGCGATTTTAACCTTAATATCTTGGGCCGAGTTTCTTACGCCCTTCGGCCTCAGCCGTTGCGAGGCCGAGAGGATTCCGCCTTCGCAGCTTTTCTTTTGTTTTTAGGAAGGCCAAATGCCTAGCGAACCGCCACGTTTCAGTTCATGAGTAGGTGCTTGGGGCCGAGAGGAAGTCCCTTCGGTCAGTTTATGACCGTGATTTATTAGGCACAAACAAGTGTGGTCTGAATTACTTTGAGTGTATCCAAAATTCTTCATGGACTTAGTAAATTTGTCAAACCATGCCTTGGGATATTGTTTTAACCCATATAATGACTTGTTGAGCTTTCAAACATGATTTTTCTTGTCATGAGCTAAATTACATCCTGGTGGTAAATCCATGTATACCTCTTCTTACAAGTCTCCATGTAAGAAGGCATTTTTAACATCGAACTGATGTAGTGGCCAACCTAGATTTGCTAGTAAAGACAGTAGGACAATGATAATGTTGATCTTGGCTACTGAGGCAAAGGTCTCCTGGTAGTCCACCCTATATCTCTGTGTGTACCCCTTCGCCACAAATCTAGCTTTATATCTTTCAATGGATCCATCTGCTTTGAGTTTCACAGTATAGATCCATCTGCATCCCAGCATCTTCTTTCTGTGAGGTAAAGGCACGAGCTCCCATGTGGCATTATTCTAGAGAGCTCGCATTTCTTCATTCATTGATGGACATGCTTCATCCTTCTTTGCCAAAGTGTGAAGTTCTCTTTATCGATGAACGGCTTCAACTCCAGCTTCTTACTCGACACATGTGGTGATTTCGTATCAGAGCTTTCTCTCTCCTTGTCACCTGCCATCGTCAACACACCGCCCCTCTTAAAGTTGTAAGAGAACTTAGGCATAAACTAATACATGTCGTAACCGCGGCTCTGATACCACTTGTTGTGCGAAAACACTCCAAGACCTTGTTGTTGATGGACTACGCAACTATCACACACTAGCCACGCAAACATAAAGCACACACAAACCGAAAAGTAAACATGCACACAAAGAAAACAAGAATTTATAGAGGTTCAGCATTGTGCCTACGTCCTCTTGGTAATCCCCAAGAAATTCACTAGTATGAAAGAACCCATTTGGTTACAATGAAGAACCCCCTTTGATCTCTCACAAACCCTAGCTTTCCGTTCTCTCACACTTGGCTCAAACCCAATTTGATGCCTTAGTTTTCTCACGTTATAATAACTTAGCGCTAAAGTGCCTATTTATATGTCATAGGGCTTTAGTACAATTATACAGGGAATAGGAAACTTAAAGGACCCCAAAACTGTGAGAAAATTTTTCCAGATTCGCCTGAGATACGTGCTAGGTTTGTACCTCCCGCTGGAGCTTCACTCGTGTCGTTGGAGCGCCTATGTCCGCTCAAGTATGAGTTTTGCCGCTTGAGCATGCACTCGAGCGCCTGGGTTTGGGCGAGAAGTACCGCTCTATCATTCGAGCTTCAATAGTTTTTGCTCGAGCAACACAGCCCAGTCAAAACGACTACAACTCTTTTGACCGTCTGTTTCCTTCACTCATTCCACATCTTTAGGTGAGCCAACATCAATAGGATGTTCTTCGCGTAAATGGATGCGAAGTGAGATCTTTCTTGTCAAAATGCTTTGCCAATTCAACCATTTTCAACCAGTACATCATGATTGAACAAATGATGTTGAAGTGGACAGGTTTTTTATCAAGGAGAAATTAGATGAAAAGATTATGGAAGTGCCTCAAGTACGCTTTGAAGATCAGTTAGCCGATATACTCACTAAGGCGGTTTCTAGTCGGATATTTGACAAGTGTGTTTGCAAGTTGAGCATGTTCGATATCTATGCCCCAACTTGAGGGTAAGTGTTGAATTATTATAATTATGTAATTATTGTAGTATTAGTATTCCTTGCCATAAAAGGATTCTTGATCTTGTAATTGATGTAATTGCTTTCCTGTAATTCCTGGTGTAAATCACCATATATTGCCTCCTTAAGAGAAGAATAACATTATTATGATTATTCCCATAAAGTTCTGATTTTCAAGTTGTGGTGGTGTAGGAACATCCTTAGCAACGGATTGGTTAGGTGTAGGCACTTGGTGTACTGAACAATCTATATCAACTTCATTATCCATTTGCACTGTGCCATCGTGAGGCAGTGACGACACATACGCCAGAGACGATAATGGTGATGTGGATGAACCCAGTAATGATGAATCCAATAATGATGGTGCCGTTGATGATATTGAGCTTTGTGGCATGGGCGACACCGGCGATGCCACCAAGGGTACATGAGGCGCTCCCCCTGAGTTGGAAGAGTCATCCATCTCATAAATTTGAACATTATGACCGTAGTCACTTCCTTCTAGTGCTCCTTCTGAAGTTCAGGCCCATGAGAAAAATACATGGTGTCTTCATGACAGAAAGTGCTTCTATTTTGTCATCATTGTTAAGCTTCCTGGGTTTGTCACATGCATTCTCATATATATTTAAATTACTGTTTTTCTCTTTATTTTTGCATTTTCTTTTTAGCTTTACATCTTACATCTTATGAAGGATTAGTTCGCATAAATATAGACCGGTTCCTTCTAAATATTGACCATATATATATATATATACTTTTTAATTGCTCACATGATAACTGGAGACAAGTGTTGAAAAATTGGCTCGCATAAAGGATACAAAGTTTCGGACTAGCGACCGGTCGCCTGCTATTTGCGACTGGTCGTTTCGAAGCAGAGTCGAAGTTTGGAGCAATATCGATTCGCGACCGGTCGCCTGCTATTTGCGACCAGTCGTTTCGAAGCAGAGTCGAAGTCTGGAGCAAAACCTTCTTGCGACCGGTCGCAAGCTACCAGCGACCGGTCGCCCAGCACGTGCTGTTTCTGATTTCTCGAGTTTTGGACTCCAATTTCAAGGGCTATCGCCTCCTACCTACTTGCAAGGACTCTAAGGGTCACTTCTAAGTCAGAAGAACGTTGGCAATCAGTTGGGAGGTTAGAGATAGCATTGAAGGACATTGGAAGACTTGTTTCAAGGTGTAGCTACCCTATGGCTCTATATAGGGTGGCTACACAAGTAACCATCAATACATAGCTTGTGGCTGGCCTAACCTGTGGTCTATGGCAGGTATTCAAGGGCAGAACGTGGGAGACAAAGCAAGGGTCTTCTCTCAAGTCTAGTGGCTCATGTATTAAAGGAAAGAGTGAGCAAGTCTGAAATTGTAAGAGAGAGTTAGAGAGAGTTGGAAGAAAGTAGCTGGGAACTAGTGAGTCAAGAAGAGGAGAGAATTCTCAAGTGTATCAAGGTGTTGAGCAAGGGTGTGAGAGAAACAGATTGTGAGGGTAGTGTTCTAAGGGGGTTTCCATTTGTAAACCAAAGTTGTAACCTATCTTCATTAGTGAAATTTCTCAAGGGGATCACCAAAGAGGATGTAGGCAAATTGCTGAACCTCTATAAACACTTGTGTCTTTTGTGCTTGATTATTTTCTGTGTGTGTGTGTAAGATTCATCCATCATTGAGTCTTGTCCAAAGTCCATCAACAACAAAGTCTAAAGGGGAGTGAGTTGGTTCTAATTCACAACAACAAGTCAATGCCGGTTCCTTCTAAATATAGACGATACTTTACTTTTTCAAAGAGGACAAAACACTCTTTTCCTTGAAACTAGAGGTTTCAAGATATAGACAAGATCACAATCTTTTTTATTTATCAAAAAGCCAGAAACATCACAATCTGTCACAAGTAAAATAATAAAATAAAATCATATGTAAAATTCCCAACAATGCGTGTGATATTAGCTAGTCTTGACCATTTATAAAGCTTGACCTACTAGAAACATGTTGTAATCAAAACACGAGTCAATGAACATACATGTTAGTATCCTCCACTAAGATAATAGCTTCAAAATATAACTATGTAGCCCACCAAGCAAAAGATAATATTAACTTGTCACTTAAGCTTTCATTAACTAAACATGAAAAGGAAAAGATAAATAATGATGTAGAATTTACACCAGCTGTCTGGCAAAGCTGAATGCCCTCTTTATAAATAAATAAATTTTAATCTGAACTCAACGAATATGTCATAAACTTTCAAGCTGATGATGCTTTCAAATAGTAAATAATTTGTCAAAGTTTTAACCGAGTAACAAGAACCAGAATACTTTGTTCATGTCAAGATTTTGACAAGCGAACCAAACTGGTCATGATTTGAATAATGTGATCATGCAATTGTTTATAAATATCTGAAGAGGTGTTTATATCAATTACTTAATTTGGATGGATAATATAATGAGGAGCAAAAACAAAAACTGAACTGTATCTGTTCTTCAACATTCTAAAGTATTAAAATTATCATTATTTGGATTACGATATTATATATCATTCTCAAATCTCAACCAGCCAATAACATCATTCCTATAAGAATGTGAAGGTGAAAAATATCCCACATTAGAAAGTTAGAAAATCTACAAGGGCTTATAAGGTATTGGACTACTCCCTCATTACCGATGTAATAATTCATCAAGATAAAAATCTTCGAGTTTTTTCTTCGTTCTCTCCTTCATCTTCTTCAATCTTCTCTTTATCATGGTATCAGAGCTTGATTATGTATGTCAATTGAGGAAATCTTTGTATGGACTTAAGTAAGCGCCAAGGGCTTGGAATGCCAAGTTTACATGTTATCTCCCAGCTATTGGCTTTACTTCTTCTCACTCTGACCCTAGCTTAATTATTTGTGAAAAATATTGGATCAGATATTGTCATACTTTTGTTATATGTAGATGATATCATCTTGACTAGTTCTAAAGCTGATTTAGTTCAAGAGCTTATTGATGAGTTGTGTGTGTTTGAAATGAAAGACATGGAGACATCTTTGTGACTCAAACTAAGTACGCTAAAGAATTACTTGCAAAAGCTAGTATGACTACATGTACACTAGCGGACCCAGGAAATTTTTAGCAGAGGTGCAATTTTGAAAGGATAAAAGCTTTATAAAAATAAATTGAATATAAACAAATCATAATTGATCATATCACGAGTCGTGCGTTGCGGAGCCTCCTCTTCCTCGAGTTTGCTATTGAATACTTATCATAAGAGCCGAATCAGAAAAAATAAAATAAGAAGCAGATTACAAAAAAAAAAAAAAAAGGGGGGGGGGGGGGGGGGGTGGGGTGGGGAAGAAACCAAAAAAAAAAAAGAATTGGCTTTTGGTCAAGAAGGAAAAAAAAAATGTAGCAATAGAACCAATTGATTTCCTTCTTTTTAAAAACCTTTTGTAATCCTTGTTTGAATAAGAAAGAAAAACATGTTTAAAGATTTAAAGCCCACGAAATATGCAGGCCTAAGCATGTATTTAAAGTCCATGAATTGCAATCCGGTTTCCTTCTCTCTTTTCTTGTTTTTTTTTTTGGCCTGGTTCAAAACGACGTCGTTTTGGCCAGGTGTGCTCTACGCAACGCAACAAACATACTTTGGCTGAGTTATTTTGCCCGTCCATTAATTTTGGAGGCCTTATACAAAGAGAAATATTAAAGACCTATTTTTATAAATAAAAAAACAAAATTCACAATTCACAAATAGAACTGAATTTTTTCCTTACTTAGAGTTAGAGCCCAGTCTATTATGTGCCTTTTGAAAAACTTAAAAAAATAATAATAATAAGATGTTAAAATAATAATAATAAGGCTTTAGAGTCAAAGCCCAATCAGAACTAAATAACATGAGCCGTGAGGTGACATGAGAGGTAGGGATGCAGAGCACCACCGTCTCATTTTTTTAAATTGTTTTTTATTTGGTTGCAATTGAATAGGATTAAACTATACTAAAAAGTAACAAAACACCCCGTTTCAATTTAAAATCAAACGAAGTCATAAACGGGGCCGTTTAATATGAGAGAGAAACCTAAAAGAAACATCAGCACACAGTCGTCTTCTTCCTCGTGCAATTGCGGCTCTGCAACTCCAAAATTTCAAGGTTTTCCTTGCCCTGTCTTCTTTCTTTGGAGGCCCTTAATTTTTCGGGGCCCTGTGTAGTAGCACAATCCGCACAGGCTATGGGTCTGCTGGAGTTCACAACCACCAATTGAGTAGAGGTGCAATTTGAAGCACCTACAATGGTTTTTCCGACGAGGGGAGGTGCAGCACCTCCTTGCGCCTAAATAGGTCCGCTAGGCATTGTACTCCTTGTAAACCTCATTGTCAAATTTCGAAGTCTGAGGGTGAAATTGTATTTGATCCTACTATCGGTAGGAGTGTGGTAAGAGCATTACAGTACTTAACTTTCACTAGACCTGATCTATGTTATGCTGTTAACACAATATGTCAGTTTATGACTCATCCTTCAAAATTACATATATATATTCAGTTGGTTAAGAGAATCTTGAGGTATATCTAAGGTACATTGAATCATGGTCTTACTTTTACAAGTGGTTCTTGGGATCTTCATGCTTATAGTGATGCAGATTGGTTTGAATAGGTTCTTCACCTTTTCTTAATAGCTTAGATAACCATGATATACTGCTAGGTGTCATTCATGGTTTGTGGAAGTCCTATAAGGATCAATTATAAATTGGCCTTCATTAATATAAAGAATTAAATTGTGGGATTTAATTCACAATCAATTCAAAGGAAGGAACCTACAAATCACACACCAATAAATGTAGTTACGCAAACAAATGAAGAAGTAGAAACTTGAGAAACAAAAGTCAAAATCAATGGTCAAGGTCAAGGTTAATGGTCAAAGTCAAAGTCAAAATAGATGACAAAGTCAAACGACATAGACTATCATTGGGACTTAAAAGTTAAGTCACAAATATCAATTAATAAATTAATTGGATATTGGATGCTGGATCGCGCTGGAGGAGTGGATGGCGGTTGTGAGATTGTGGAGAGATGAAAGAGAGGAAGACCATGGGGAGATGAAGCAGGCTGAGATCATAGCTAGGATTTTGGTATTAGATTCATAAGAAAAATCAGTTATTATGGGCCGACATCATGAAACTAGTGCGGTTCAATTTTTAAGTTGCGAAAATTGAGAACCGAACTGGTGTTTAAGCCAAAATTGATTTTTTTTTTCTGCCCAGTTAGTTTGGTTCACTTGTTTACTGATTTAAATCTACCCCTGGGTGCTTACATATCTCCACCATAAGCCTGCTGTGGTTGTTATAGACCATTGATGTTGATGCATCAATGTTTACCAGCTAAATCAATTCCAAAAATGCTTGTTCTCCAAATTTTAGTTAAAAGGGAGAAAAAGCTATTTTGGTTAACTACTTTTAAAATGTTGCTGCAAGCCATCGACAATGTTCTCTATTTTTAGCTAACCTTTGATTATTTTCTAACTTAAAAAAAAGAAAAAAGAAAAAAGAATAACGTAGTTGGCAACAATTCTTTTTGTTATCCAGATAGAATGATAAATTAAGTTCCAAACAAGAAAAACCCTCAGAGCCTACAACCCCTATATACAAGTTATGAGTAATATGCAAGTGGACGGAACTAAAATGGAACTTGACACATTGGCCCCACGGGCAGAGTATAATAGTTGTCTTTATATGAAATATTTATGATTGTTTTTGTTGATCACGTCGTTGAAGTTTGGCTGACTTAAAGATGTGGAAATAGGAAGGAGAAGCAGCACGCGACCGGTTGCTCATTCCCGAAATGACAAGTCGCATAAATCCGAGAGCAGAAGTAGAAGTGCTGGAGCGAAGTTTTGGTCTATGTGCAAAAGCGACCGTTCGCCCCGTCCTTTTTTAGTCTCAGCGTGTTTTGGTATTTTACCTGGGTTTTGGTTATTTTGCTAGCCAATTTGGGCTAGGTGAAGTCTTATATTCCTATTAGGTTTTTACTTAAGTCCTATGAACTGGCTAGGTTTTTATAACGTGAGAAAACTAAGGCATCAAATTGGATTTGAACCAAGGGTGAGAGAAAAGTGAGCTAGGGTTTGTGAGAGAGCAAAATGGGGTTCTTCATTGTAACCAAAGGGGTTCTTTCTCACTAGTGAATTTCTTGGGGATCACTAGAGACGACAATGCCGAACCTCTATAAATTTTTGTGTTCTTTGCGTGTGTTTACTTTTCGGTTAGTGTGTGTGCTTTGTCTTTGCGTGGCTTGGGTGTGGTAGTTCCGTAGTCCATCAACGACAAGGTCTTGGAGTGTTTTCGCACAACAAGTAGTATCAGAGTCTAGTTGTGATGGGTATAGTTTATGCCCAAGTGCTCTTATGACTTTAAGGGCGGCGGTTTGTTGACGATGGCAAGCGACAAGGAGGGAGGGGAAAGCTTCCAAAAGAAGACACCATATGTAGTGACTGTGAAGGTCGAGTTGAAGCCGCTCACTGGCAAGAAGAATTTCACACTTGGGCAAAGGAGGATGAAGTATGTCCTTAAACAACAAGATCATAGCATAGTTTTGGAAGCAAAGAAAAGAAGTCGGAAACCATGACAGATGCAAATTGGGAAGACCTAGACGAGCTTGGTAAAGGGTCCATCAAACAACACCTCACTGACGAAGTGTTGTGTAATTGGATGAAAGACACCGTGAAGCAGACATGGTAGAAACTTGAAGAGATGTTTGCGTGAAGACTGTTGTCCAACAAACTTTTCTTGAAAGAGGAGCTTCACTCTCTAAAGATGGAGGAGGGCACAAACATGATGGAGCATGTGAGCGCCTTTAATAGGTGCATTTCAGACTTACAGAGATTGGATGAGATTTATAGGTCAGAAGACAAGGCAGTGATGTTGTTGACATCTCTGGCTTCGTCTTATAAACACTTTCACACGACACTTATGTTCGGCAAGGGGACTCTCAAGTTTGAAGAAGTGATGCAAGGTATCCTAACGCATCACATGATAGTTCAACATTCTGGAGATGTCTCTCAAGGTGAAGGTCTTATGGCAAAGGTCGGAGAGAGGGGTCAATCAAGTAAGCGCGAAGACAAGAAGAGCAATAGAGGAAGATTAAAATCCAAGGCAAAAGACGGTTGCTTTGAGTGTGGGTCAAAACATCATTGGAAGATGAATTGCGCTACATGGAGAGAGAAGAGAAACAAAAGGAAGAAGCCGGAAGAAGTCGAAGTTGTGGAGGATAGCAATGGTGAGCTTTTATTTACTAATAGTATTGTTAATACTAATGCACTTTCTATTTCTTCTAGGTTTTCTTCTTCTGACTAGATTTTGGATTCTAGGTGCTCATATTATATGTGTTCAAACAAATTTTGGTTTGACATGTATGAGGTGGATGACAGTGGCGAAGTTGTGATAGGGGAAAGCTTGATTTGTAGAGTCGAAGGTCATGGGTGCTATCAAGGTGAAGATGCACAACGGCGTGGTTAGGACATTGGGTATGGTTAGGTACATACCAAAGTTGAAGAAGAATCTCATCTCCCTCGGTACTTTGACAAGATTGGTTATTCCGACAAAGCCATGTGAGGGAAACTCATAATCTCAAAGGGTTCACTTGTGGTTATGAAGGGGGAGATTCAACCTAACTGTCTGCATCGACTATGTGGTACAACGGTGATTGGTAGATCAACTATATCTACCAAGAAGGACTCAGAAGATGAGACTTAGCTTTGGCATTTGAGGCTAAAGCATATGAGTGAGCGAGCCATGCAAGAGTTACACAAACGGAAGCTTTTGAAGCGAGTGCACAGTTGTAAACTTGAGTTTTGCAAGTATTGTACCATGAGGAAGCAGTTGAAGGTGACATTCAAGTAGAAAAACAAAGAGAACATGAGCACAGAAGTGCTTGATTATATTCACTTAGAATGTGTGGGGCCCACACTGGTCAAATCATTGAGTGGAGCTCGCTACTACATCACGTTTTTTTGATGATTTTTCTAGGAAGGCTTGGGTTTACTTTATGAAGGAGAAATCCGAGGTCTTCCCTAAATTCAAGGATTGGAAGGCCGAAGTAGAGAACCTTACGGGAATAAAGATCAAGATCCTAAAAAGTGACAATGAAGGAGAATATAAAGATAGCAAATTTATGGAGTTTTGCAGGAGCGAGGGTGTCAAGAGGAATTTTAATGTGAAGAAGACGCCCCAACAAAACGGAGTCGCGGAGAGGATGAATTGAACTCTCATGGAGCGTGAGAGGAGCATAAGGATTCATGCCGACTTACTCAAGGCATTTTGGGCAGAGGCAGTTAACCACACTTCCTATTTGGTTAACCAATCGCCATCGAAGTATCTTGATTTCAAGTTTGCGGAAGAGGTATGGTATAATAAATAAGTTGATTTTCTATTTTAAGAGTATTTGGATGCAGTGCCTATGCTCTCATACCTAGTGATGAGCGAACCAAGTTGAAACCGAAGTCTCTTGAGTGCATATTCCTTGACTTTGAGAGCGGTGTGAAGGGTTTCAAGCTATGAGATCCAGTGAATCGGAAGAAAATACTCAGTAGAGATGTAGTGTTTGATGAGAAGACCATACCTATGATCAAAGTCAAGAAACAGGAGGCGAGGGAGGATGTTGTTGGAGTAAAGGTGTTTAAGGCTCACCAAGGTGGAGATTGTTGAAATTTGGCTCACTTAAAGATGCATAAATAGGAAGGAGAAGCAGCAGGCGACTAGTCGCTCATTCCGGAAACGACCGGTCGCATAAACCCAAGAGCAGATGTAGAAGTACTGGAGCGAAGTTTTGGTCTCTGTGTAAAAGTGACCGGTCGCCCCGTCCTATTTTAGTCTCGATGTGTTTTGGTATTTTACCAGGGTTTTGGGTATTTTGCTAGCCTACTTGGGCTAGGTTAAGTCTTCTATTCCTATTATGTTTGTACTTAAGTCCTATGAACTATAAATAGGCACTTTAGCACTAGGTTTTTATAACGTGAGAAACTAAGGCATCAAATTGGGTTTGAGCCAATGGTGATAGAAAAGTGAGCTAAGGTTTCTGAGAGAGCAAAATAAGGTTCTTCATTGTAACCAAAGGGGTTCTTTCTTACTAGTGAATTTCTCGGGAATCACCGGAGAGGACGCACAACGCCCAACCTCTATAAATTCTTGTGTTCTTTGTGTGTGTTTACTTTTCGGTTGGTGTGTGTGCTTTATCTTTGTGTGGCTTACATGTGGTAGTTGCATAGTCCATCAACGACAAGGTCTTGCAATGTTTTCTCACAACACACATTATATAGAATTTGGCTAATCACTATTCATCAATCCAATTCTTCAATTTTGGATGAGTCTGAAAAGAGGATAACTTAATTGTGCCTTCGATTTATCTTGTTCATTTGTGCAGAGTGCTTGCCATTGTTGATTTTCTATAGCCGATGCACACATTGTGTTTTTTTTCCGGGAGAACCTTAACTATTGGAAATCAAGCTTCCCTATTGAGGGGGTGATAGCATATTGCTAAACTTACACACACTACACGGATGTTAGGACTTGAACCCAAGACTTTTCCTAGGGGGAGCATTTGCTCCAAACCACTACACTAATGGGTCCTTTGCACACATTGTGGTTTGATATATATGATGGAAATTTGGTTTGATATACATTGTGGTTTGATAGATTGTCCAGGTCCTTTGCACACTAGTTTATTTAAAAAATTTCACCGCTCCCTGCACAAAATAGAAAACAGAGTTTTTGATCTAATACCAAATAATTATGATTAATATGGGTCTAGATTTGAAGGGGAAACTAGTAATTAAATAAATCATATCTACCAACATATAATAAAGAAAAAAGAAAAAAATCCAAAACATGAACTGTCTAGTATACATTTTTTAAACCTGGATTAAGTAGCAACACTTACTCTTACACCAGATTACAATATGAGTTTAAGGTTTATTTCCAACAGAAGACAAAGATACGTTACCAAATATGTTCAGCACACTACAATTTGAAGAGGTAAAGAGGACACATAAGTATAAGTACCAGAAATTAGGCACATCCATAGATGAACCGCCCAGAATCCATAGAATGCATTTCATCATCTTCTTCATCTAGGGCAACATTGTCTGATATTCCTTGGTCAAAAGACACTGCATGGCTCAGCAAGTTGTTCCTATCATAGGGTGAAGCATGTTAGTAAAGACAAAGACAAAACATAGACATCCCTAAATGGCTTGTCTACCACCTTGTTACTTTTCCTTGTTTTCATATTCCTTGTTTTAGGGATGGAAACTCTCCATGTTTCCCTCCATGTCTTGTGCATTGTTTGTAACTAATAATCACCTTGTATACTTGTATATCTAACCCTTCACCAAGTAAGAAATTCTATTGGCAGATTTGAATTCTCTGCAAAACCTATCTTGTTCTTCTTGTTATACATTCTCAACTCTCTCAATTACACTATATTTGGCATGGTATCAGAGCAATCGATTTTGGTTGCCTCTGCATAACCTTGTTCTTGCCTAAATCTCTACCTATCCTTGCCCATAATTTGCTGTTATATTATTCCTACCTCATACTTTGCCTTGCCTCAAAATTGGTCTTGATCACAAGCCCTTTTTGTGCTCTTGTTTGCTGAAGTTTTAAGCTATTTCTTCCTCTACATCCTTTTATATATTTACCTCATGGGTGACACCAACGACTCCATCAACGACTCCACGGGCGACTCCTCTAAAATCGACTCCACCAAGATCGACTCCACAACACCACCACCACCCCGGTCCTCTCATGACTACTCTCCAATTACTCCTGATAAGTTGGATGGGTCCAACTATCCTGCATGGTCTCGTAGTGTTCGCTTGGCCATCACTGCTCGTCGTATGGCTGGTTTCATTAATGGTAAAAAGATTGCCCCTGCCATTGATGATCCTAGCTATGAAGCTTGGGATGAAGACAACTGTTTGGTGCAGTCATGGCTCCTCAACTCCATGACCAAAAATGTACGTGCCTTATTTGATCACTGCTCAACGGCTTATGCGGTGTGGGACGCAGCTCGGAAGACATATACTGTCACACAGAATAGCTCCAAGTTGTACCAACTCCGTCGTCAGTCAGTCACCACCTCTCAAAGTGGTGAACCTGTGAATGTATTCTACGAAAAATTACACATAATATGGCAGGAAATTGACAGCCTCCGTCCCTGCAAACATACCAATCCCGATGATGTGGCTCTTCACCAACAAGCACTTGAGGTGGAACGTGTGTACGATTTTTTGGGAGGACTCGATCCCAACTTTGATTCCGTTCGTAGTCGGATTCTTGCCATGAATCCGCTTCCAGCAGTCATTGAAGCTTATGCACTAGTGGTAGAAGAAGATAATCGCCAATCTTCCATGCTTGGCGGTGGGAGTGCAATGGCGGTCAAGCCATATCGGCCACCACACCGTACGTCCTCCGGACTTCCCCCCCGGGGTCCCAAAACTGACAATGCAAAGGGAACTGAGAAGTGCACTCATTGTGGTGGTGATCATCTTGTTGAGAAGTGCTTCAAGCTTCATGGTTATCCTGAGTGGTGGGATGCTTTCAAATCCCGCAACAAAACACCCAAGGCAGCATGTGTTATAACTACCGATGCCTCTCCATCTTCCACCCTACTCTCCGACTCCGAATCAGGTACACGACCCACTACATGGATAATTGACACAGGTGCCACTGATCATATGACTTTTGACTCTACTATGTTTTCCACAATATCTTCTAAGTCTCGTCATCCTTACATCACTAGTGCCAATGGAGTCCCCTCTAATGTTGCTGGTGAAGGAACTATATCACTTTCCCCTTCCTTATCTTTATCTCATACACTACTTGTTCCCTCCATCAATTGCAATTTTCTGTCTGTTGGAAAATTACTTGACTCACATAACTGTTATGCCACATTCTATCCTTCCCATTATCTTTTTCAGGACCTCACGACTCACGCGACGATTGGGCATGGTAAACGAAGAGGGGGGTTGTATTCCTTGACGGTCTCTTCACCACCAAGGGCAGCTCATACTCAAGGTTCCAGCCCACAAGCTCGCAATCAACATCAGATTTGGCTTTGGCATCGTCGTCTAGGACATCCATCCTTTGGCTATCTTCAACGTTTGTTTCCGTCTTTGTTTCGTGGCCTAGATCATTCTCAGTTTCAGTGTAAAACCTGTGTATTGGCCAAAAGCCATCGAACTGTTTTTCCCTTAAGTGATAATAAAACGGAATTCCCTTTTGATTTGGTTCACTCTGATGTTTGGGGTCCTGCTAAAGTTTCTTCCAATGGCAAAAGATGGTTTATTACATTTATTGATGATTGTACTCACATGACTTGGGTATATTTACTAGCTCATAAAAGTGACGTTTCCGCTGCAATCCGTGAATTTCATGCTATGATTACCACACAGTTCCAAGCTTCCATCAAAGTATTCCGGTCTGATAATGGTGGGGAATATGTGAACAATGTCTTGGCACATTTCTTTCGAGACCAAGGCATCATTCATCAAACCTCCACATCTTTCACTCCGCAACAAAATGGTGTCGCAGAGCGAAAGAATCGACAATTACTTGAGGTTACTCGTGCTTACATGCTGGATAAATCGGTCCCTCACTACTTATGGGGACATGCCCTTCTTTCTGCAGTATATGTAATTAATCGAGTGCCGAGTAGTGTTTTGAAGTTTGAAACTCCACTGAACACCTTGGCTCGTCATGTCTCTCTTCCTACAGTCCTCAAGCTGCCTCCTCGCATATTTGGTTGTGTTGTATATGTTCATGTTCCATCTCATCAAAGAAGTAAGCTGGACCCTTGTGCCATTCGATGTGTGTTCGTTGGGTATGGATCAACTCAAAAAGGATACAAGTGTTACCATCCTCCTACTCGTAAGCTCTTTGTCACCATGGATGTCACATTTCATGAAGATTTATCCTACTTGGAAGCTGCTATGCCCCCTTCTCTTCAGGGGGAGAGAAGGAATGAAGAGAAGGAAGAAAAAATCCAAGTCTGTGACAAAACGACCGGTCGCAACCCAGAAGCGACCGGTCGCTTTCCTGAAACGACCGGTCGCACTGACCACAGCGACCGGACGCCTTGCTCCAGCGGTGATGAAAATCAATTCTGTGACAAAACGACCGGTCGTAATCCAGAAACGACCGGTCGCACTGACCCCAGCGACCGGTCGCCTTGCTCCAGCGATGATGAAGATCGATTCTGTGACAAAACGACCGGTCGTAATCCAGAAGCGACCGGTCGTCCAGACTCCAGGGAGGAAAATCGACTCTGTGACAAAATGACCGGTCGCACAGAACCCAGCGACCGGTCGCCAAGCACCAGTGAACTTCAAAATTTGGACAGCGATGAAGGTATTGGAAAATTGTCGTTCTTATTTGGTGAAGATCCCGGATGAGACAATTCAAATGGTTGCTGCGATCAACAACAAAATACAACCCCTTCTTCTCAACCATCGGACCAGTCGTCTTGTGATGAGGAAACACTTGAGGTAATTCCCGAAGCACCTAATGCTATACCATACACTCTCCCACCTAGGACCACTAGAGGAAAACCCAAGCCTCAATATTGTCCTGACCTTACTGCCAAATCTAAATATCCCATTAATAACCATGTTTCAACTCATAGATTGTCAAAGTCATATGCATCATTTGTCAATCAATTATCTACTGTATGTGTTCCAAATAAGTGGCAGGATGCTATAACAGATTCCAGATGGGCTGAAGCAATGGCAATTGAAATGGAAGCTCTGGAAAAGAATTCTACATGGGAAATGGTCCAGTTGCCACAAGGGAAGAAACCAGTTGGATGTCGGTGGATATACACCATTAAATACAAAGCTGATGGATCCATAGATCGATACAAAGCTCGATTAGTGGCCAAAGGGTATACACAAACATATGGAATTGACTACCAAGAGACATTTGCACCTGTTGCCAAGATCAATACCGTACGTGTTCTCATGTCATTGGCTGCAAACCTTGATTGGCCACTATTGCAGTATGATGTAAAGAATGCATTTCTTCACGGGGAATTGCAAGAAGAAGTGTATATGGAACCACCACCAGGGACCTCCATGGCACTTGGTCCCAACACCGTGTGCAAGCTGAGAAAATCATTATACGGGCTAAAGCAGTCACCACGAGCCTGGTTTGGAAAATTCACAGATTCTATGAAGCGCTTTGGGTACACTCAGAGCCACTCGGATCACACTTTATTCTTAAAGCGTCGTGGTGACAAACTTACGGCCCTTATCATCTATGTTGATGATATGGTGGTTACTGGTAATGACAATGAAGAAATGAAGAATCTGCAGAAGCTCCTTGCTAGTAAATTTGAGATGAAGGAATTAGGTGAGTTGCAATATTTTCTTGGCATAAAAGTTGCTAGATCAACACATGGCATATTTCTATCCCAACGAAAATATGTGTTAGACTTGTTAACAGAAACTGGAATGCTTGATTGTAAGCCAGCTGACACACCTATTGAGCAGAACCACAAGTTAGGGATGTATCCAGACCAAGTACCCACTGACAAAGAAAGGTATCAAAGATTGGTTGGGCGACTGATTTATCTATCACACACACGCCCCGACATAGCTTATGCTGTGAGTATGGTGAGTCAGTTTATGCATCAACCAAGTGAGGCACACATGAATGCAGTAACTCGGATCATGAGGTACTTGAAGGCTGCCCCTGCCAAAGGGTTGATATTCTCCAAACATACACATATAAACCCAGAAGGATACACAGATGCGGATTGGGCAGGATCCATCACAGATAGACGTTCTACTTCTGGATACTTTACATTTGTGGGGGGCAACTTAGTCACTTGGAGAAGTAAGAAGCAAAAAGTTGTGGCTAGATCAAGTGCTGAAGCAGAATTTAGGGGAATGGCTCAAGGAGTTTGTGAATTGCTCTGGTTACGGAGATTACTGAAGGATCTGGGAATTAAACCATTGAAAGCTACAAACTTGTACTGCGACAATAAATCAGCTATCGAGATAGCACATAACCCAGTACAACACGACCGTACCAAACATGTGGAAGTCGACCGACACTTCATCAAAGAGAAACTAGAAAGGGGTATAATCAAGTTTCCATTTGTAAACTCGGAAAACCAACTTGCTGACATCCTGACGAAGGCCGTATCAAGTAAAGTTTTCCATGACTCACTGGACAAGTTGGGCATGCGTGATATCTTTGCACCAACTTGAGGGGGAGTGTTAGTAAAGACAAAGACAAAACATAGACATCCCTAAATGGCTTGTCTACCACCTTGTTACTTTTCCTTGTTTTCATATTCCTTGTTTTAGGGATGGAAACTCTCCATGTTTCCCTCCATGTCTTGTGCATTGTTTGTAACTAATAATCACCTTGTATACTTGTATATCTAACCCTTCACCAAGTAAGAAATTCTATTGGCAGATTTGAATTCTCTGCAAAACCTATCTTGTTCTTCTTGTTATACATTCTCAACTCTCTCAATTACACTATATTTGGCAAAGCATCGTCTCCTCTAGCCTCTGTTACAGAAACAGAATTTACATGAGTTGCTTGATTGGTTTGCTCTATAGCAAGCACAGAGCTATCTTTTCGGTCGAAAATGAAATGCTTTGTTATCGTTGACAAGACAGAGGCTTCTGGATGGAAGGAACTCAAAGCAGGCCAGTGGTTGTAGAGGAAATGAACCATATATATCAAGCATGAAGAAATTGAAATCACTCCAGTGATGATGAAGAGGCCTCCGAAGCTGTACACATTTAGACTGGGATTGTCTGAAGGGAATGGGGAGCTTGGGTCCTGACATTTGGTTTCATATGAAAAATACTTATGTTGCATTTCTTCCATTTTCCCATAATCTTGAGTCAAATTCAAGATTTCCCTTGAAATGTAAGAAACAAGAGGGGACTCTCGAGGGAAGGCCTGAAATAGAAAAAGAAACAAAATTAATTTCTTCATGTTTAAACAACACACACTCGCATGTGCACGACACACATGTATATATATGCATATGTGTCTAATTATTTGTCAGCCATATATATAAACATGTATGTATAGGTATTTTCTCAAAGATCCTCTCTACAAAAAAATCATTCAAATCTGAAACCATATAACCACTCAATATATTAGCTTCTATTCATTGTGGCCTACAAAAGTCATTCATGAGGAGAGACTCACAAAGCCAAATCCATCAATTCTGTAGGTTGGTCCAACCACAATGTATCTTGAGCAGTAATTGGCGAGGAAATTCTTTAAGTAGGGACTTTCATCAAAGATAGCATCAACCCCTCCATTTTTGCTTTCTTTGGACAGTGCTTGATGAAATTCCTCCGGGGAAGAATAAGGCTTCAGCTTTTTCTCCTCAAATTGTAATAACTGGATGAACGGAATTCAAAGCAGGCCAGTATTTGTGGAGGAAGCAAACTATATAAATCAAGCATGAAGAAATCGAAATCATTGAAGAACAGAGTAAAGAAACTGTAGAAGCAGGGAGAATTTCAGAGAAGGAATTGTAGGTTTCTGTATTTCATTAAGCTCTAACTGAGCACATTACAATCTTTATATCAGCCTAACTACAGTCTTAGCTGGCTACTCACTTTGCTAACAACTCTAACCACATTCTAACAGCTTACTCATTTATCTGTTGACACTTGGCAATATCATCATCATGTTGTGAATTAATGACTAACTCACTGCCCTTTTAAGATCTTGTTGTTGATGGACTTTAGACAAAGAACTCAATGATGGATGAGTCTTACACACACACACACAGAAATTAACCAAGCACAAATGACACAAGTGTTTATAGAGGTTCAGCAAATTGCCTACATCCTCTTTGGTGATCACCTTGAGAAATTTCACTAATGAAGATAGGTTACAACTTTGGTTTACAAAGGAAACCCCCTTAGAACACTACCCTCACAATCTGTTTCTCTCACACCCTTGCTCAACACCTTGATACACTTAGAGAACTCTCTTGCTCTCTCCCTTGGCTTTTCTGAAACTCTCTCAAAAAACTCTCTACTAGTTTCCAGCTTTTGCCACTACATATGTTCAACATGCTTTCACCCTTGTGTTATCTTACTTCACCCCATTACCTACACAAGCCAATGGACAAGAGATAGGATATCTGATTGTCCTCCACGTTCTTTCCTTTTAGTCACCACTTAGACTAAGGGTCAGATTAGGTAGGTAATACAATCCCACTCAGCCACCTCCATTAAACCAGAAAATGGAGAGGAGATTAATCAAAATAGGATAACCAATTAGCCATGAGTGCTCTCCCAACTATCCAGCAGGTAGTCAACCCTCTTTTACATCAGAAGTGATCCATTAAGCACCTGCAAACTTGTGGAAAGCGATAGCCATTGAAAAGACAGTTGAAAATACATAAGCAAAACATCACAGCACGACTGGAGCGACCGGTCGTCAGGAATGGGCGACCGGTCGCCAGAAGTTTTCCCTCCAGACTTTGAATCTGCTTCTAAGCGACCGGTCGCAAATGTCAGGCGACCGGTCGCTCGTGCTTCATGCGATCGGTCGCAAAGAACTGGCGACCGGTCGCTCCTTGGTTTAGCTCCAGACCTCGAATCTGCCAGAAACGACCGGTCGCAACTTCCCAGCGACCGGTCGCTTTTAGGCAGTTTCAAATTCTCTCTTTGAGCGCCAAAACCTTTATATCCTTTAGGTGAGCCATTTTTTCCAACACATCATTGATATTCTTACAAAGAGGGAGGCTTCTGGATGAATGGAATTCAAAGCAGGCCAGTATTTGTGGAGGAAACAAACTATATAAATCAAGCATGAAGAAATCGAAATCATTGCTGTGATGATGAAGAGGCCTCCGAAAGTGTACACACTTAGACTAGAATTGTCTGAAGAGAATGTGGAACTTGCGTCTTGACGTTTGGTTTCATCTGGAAAATAATTGACTTGCAATTTTTCCATTTCCCTATAATCTTGAGTCACATTCAGGATTGCCCTTGAAACATGAGCAACAAGTGGGGAGCCTGTGGGAAGGCCTGAAATCGAAAATGAAAAAAAGAAGAAAATTAATTTCCTCATGTTTGTTATGAATAATTGCAACATGACAATGTAACAATATCAACACAAAACATAAGCAAGAGTTCTGGATTCAAACAACACACGCAGACGTATGCACGCACAGGTCTGAGTACGTACGTTATGAAAACAAGTGTATATCATGCATCCAAAGAATAAAGAGACTCACAAAGCCAAATCCATCAGTTTAGTAGGTTGGTCCAACCACTGTATCCGGAGTAATACTTACAGAGGAAGAGCTTTACGTAGGGAATTTCATCAAAGATAGCATCAACCCCTCCATTTTTGCTTCCATTGGACAGTGCTTGATGAAATTCCTCCGGGGAAGAATAAGCCTTCAGCTTTTTCTCCTCAAATTTTAACTGGCTTATTAAAAGATCTTTCACAAAGGAATCCTTGTGGTATCCAACATAATCACCAGTTTGTCTGAGCGCATTCACATCAACAATTGCTGGCTGCAACTTATCTACAGTAAAAAATGAGGCTAAGCTAGCAGTGTAACTCTGTGTCAAAATAAGTACCACAAAAATCCATATGATCAGCACAAATCTGGTCCAGTTGCTCTGCACCTTCTCCTCTGATATACAGGAAAGTAGAAATTGGTAGAGATCAGTTGAAGAAAAATTCAACTTAGGAACAAACATGAAAAACCGTATTCCCATTGGCTGAAAAAGAAACAAGAGTTGTGGCAAGCAAGACTTACTATGAGCAAACACAAGAGTTGAAAAAGAGAACCAAAGAGTGGTGGCAAGTTGTTGCTTTCGTGAACCATGCCTGAATTCTGTGTTTATACGATGTTCAAGAATCCATACTACAAGGCCTGTAAAGATGAAGGCGGCCTCAGATGTCAACCAAAGATCCCAACTAAGTGGCTTTAGGAAAATCCAAATATTCATTGTTTCGTTATTTTTAACTTTCACCACCATGCAAACGCCTGATTCACTCAAGTATAAAATCAACGTAGGATGTCCTATTGCAAAAATGGCTGTATCTCCCACCACAGCATCAAGTTTCTGCACTTTCATATTCAAATAAGTGACTGAAAACAATCAAAGAGGTCTCTTATCAAAACTAATTTTCGCTCTTATAAACACCGGTGTGTTTGAAATTGAAAACTCAGAAATAAAAGAGAGGGATAGGATTAAACACCAACATACCTTGAGCATAATCTGGGAAAGGAGCTCATCATAAGTCCCAGCAGCTTCTTTTGTTGAACTATTCATGTATGGAACAAACTCATACAAAACAGCAAATGGCATTCTTTTTAAGACCGCCCGGAAGACATCAATAGAAAACCCTGAAAATCTCTGAGGATCATTGTCATGACGAGACCAGTCTATGTTCACAAATTCTTTGACACCATCAGCTGCCACAGGTACGCCGATCCTCAACTTTTTGCCAGTAACAGGTATAACTCAACCCTTCGGTGCAATATATGTGTTTCTGGGCCGGATAAGATCTCTTGTTTTCATAAGCTCATGATCAACCATGGAATAGTTTGATGCTACTTTAGCTGATTGAACTAAATCATCAAATGTTTCTTTGTTAGTGTTGGAGATCCAATATCAAATAACTGTCTCTCCCTTACTTATCACATTGAATATTTTAAAGGCTGTTGGTTGAAACTGTCCACCAATTAATCTGAACTGTCCACTTAGGCCTTCAAATCTGGTAGTAAGCAATTTGTTCACAAGTGCTGCACCCGATTTAGAGAGTTATGCCTAACATTTCACCGGCATTTGTAGCACTACTATTCTTCTGCTTTCGAGCAGTTGTCGACTAACTATCTGTTAGGAAAAATCAATAAATGGCTTATATTATAAGATGACACAGATGAAATATAACAGCAGCAAACTACAATGATAATTTAATAGTATAAACAGAAAGTAAATACAGAAAACTGACTTTTATTGTAGATAGAGGCTTGCGTATTTCGCAATGTCCTAAAGACAGAATTTCGCCTCCTCTCAGTGCTTGAAGTTCAACAGGCGTCTATCTCCCAGGATTCAACTATCTATAATCCAAGGGTCCAGCACCGGATCCTTGGATTCTGGCGAACTGTGGTGTGTTTCTCTCCAATACAGTTTGTAAAATTTAATGCAATAAGAAATGGATGAAAAAGATGTACGTATTGTGGCATAGGACTTCTGTTTAATAACAGACTCGCACCCCTTCGAAATTGCAGTTAATAACAGTTTATTCGTGTTCAAAATTCAAACAAAAAGATAAGTCTTTTGGTTTGAATCTAACTTCTGCAAAGAGAAATCCGAAAATAAAAATAAAAATATTTATATTATTTTCGGGCTATCTGAAGAGACCCCAAGAGCCCTAAGGCCCAAGGCCCAAGTCTTGATTAATTAAATATTATTATTAATCAAGCCCATCATGCAAGCCAACCATCCAAGTCCATCATACCACCAATTTCTTATTTAATTGGTGTAAAGGTTTCATGCTTATAAAGCATGAGAAACCTTTTGGTTTCTCCAATGTGGGACTCCATTTGCTTTCAAACTTCCAACACTATCCTCCTGGTCAACCAGTTCTACAGCCTTAGCTAGAGCCCAGAAGGTATCATAAGCCCATAAGCCAAAGAGGTTTATCCGTGAAGTAGTATGCTTTGTCTTGCCAATGTTGGGTAACGATGGTCTCCTTTTCCATCTTTAAGAGTTTTTGACATTGGTACATAGGGCCTTACACCAATCACAACTTCCATTGAATCAATGGCCTCTGCCTCCACTGGATGCAATAAAGTTGATAGCCCAGCAGTTATGATCCATGCATACCCTTCAGTCATCCTGTTTGATCCGAGTGAATAAGTCATGTGCACCAAGATTACCCTTGTCTCCATTCCCATATTAACTTGGTATGCTCTCTCAAAATTTGATAGGGACTCGATGATGGAGAAATGACACTGAAATTACCTGTAGGATGACTAAAAATGCCTAAAGGGGGGTGAATAGGCCAATTTAAGATTATAATCAATAAACAAAAAATAAACTTCGGTAGCAGGATTGATATGGCTTATCAATCCTGAAACGTGCTGAGAATAAATAAAGGAACACGCAGAGAATTATTTTATGTGGTAAAACCTCACCTTTGGGGAAAATCCACGAGACTCTTCAGTCCAACACAAATCCACTATAGAACGATGATTACAAGTACTCACACACTTATCCTAGACATATTCTAGATAATGTTTACCGACTTCTTCGTAACTCAACTTCTGTCACGGGATGATCTTCGACACTCCTTATGTTGAATGCAATACTGGTCACGATTGCTTTAAGCTCGCCGGAGGAAAACCGCCACCACAGTCTTGGTGCCCTCAACCGTATGAGTCACCGACATGCATATGATCATGAATGCAATATGAATGATGAAAGGATTTGATAAATCACCAAGTAAACAAGGAACACTTGATGACTTATCTGAAAAAAATATGCATAACAGTTTTCTCTTAAAAATTCTATATGCTCAAAACCAAATATGTCGAAAGCTGTTTTTCTAAAAGATACGCACACCAATGTTTTATACAAAACCTATTCTCCACTTTTCACGAAGGGTGCTCACAGCCACCAATCAATATCTAGCCATTCATTCAATTTGATACTCTTAGAATCCTAGATGATTTCGTCAGCTTATGATTTGCAATCCAATCAATTGTTTATACAAGGAAACCATGTGAATCAATGAAACCAATTAGCCATTAATAGAATGTGCTTTCCAAGTCAAAGATGAAAAATAATATTTTAACTTAAATCAAAATAGAGTCTAACTAGGAAAGTAATCTCAAGAGATAAAATCTAATCCTATTAAAAATAGGGTTAACATAAAAGTGTTTGAGTGAAAATAACTCCAATTAGGAATCCTATAATGAATGCATGATTATGTCATGATTTACCTGAAATCAAGTTCCTCATATCGATCAAGTCATACTTCAAAAATCCTGGATTGAATGTGTTGTGCCAAAACTTCCAGTAAAAGATATTCACACCCTAATTCTCGACCTATGCTAGAGTCTAGGAAATGACAATACAGTTTTCATACTAACAGACACTTCTGTAAGGTACTCTCGTATCTGTTGGAGTTGGCTCGACTAAACGAAGGAAAGAAGGAAGCAGCCCAGCATGCAGGCGCTTGAGCGGAAACTGCAGGCGCTCGAGCGGCAGAGGCATCTTGGCGTAGGCGCTCGAGCGGATCGCGATTTCTTGTTTCAAAACAGATCGGTTTTTGGCCTAGTTTTGGGAGGTTTTTTTAGTTTCCTATTCCTTGTATGATTGTGCTAAAGGCCTATACATATAAATAGGTACTTTAGACTAGGGTTTAGAAGGGTTCAAGATATACAAACCTAGGGTGAGAGAAAAAGAGATCTAGAGAGAGAGAGAGATCAAAGGGAGTTCTTTATTGTAACCAAAGGGATTTTTCTCATACTAGTGAATTTTCTCGGGGATCACCGGAGAGGACGTAGGCACGATGCCGAACCTCTATAAATTCTTGTGTGTGTTTGCTTTTGTGGTTTCGTGTGTGATTTATCTTTGCGTAGCTTGTGTTGTGATTGTTGCGTAGTCCATCAACGACAAGGTGTTGGAAGTGTTTTTGCACAACAAGTGGTATCAGAGCCTAGTTGCGGCGGGCATTGGTTTATGCCCAAGTGCTCTTATAACTTTAAGAGCGGCGGTGTGTTGAAGATGGTAGGCGACAAGGACGAAGAATGTTCCGGTACTAAGTCACAACGGGTATCAAGCACAAAGGTGGAGTTAAAGCCGTTCACCGGCAAGGAGAACTTCACGCTTTGGCAAAGAAGAATGAAGCATGTTCTTGAGCAGCAAGGTCTCAGCAAAGTTTTGGAAGGCAAGGAAAAGAAGCCGGTAACCATGACAGATGCAGAATGGGATGACCTAGACGAGCTTGCTAGAGGATCCATCGAACAACATCTAACCGATGAGGTGTTGTGTAATACGATGGAAGACACCACAAAGCAAACATGGGAAAATCTAGAAGAGATGTTTGCGTCAAAATCATTGTCCAACAAGCTTTTCTTTAAGGAAGAGCTTCACTCTCTTAAGATGGAGGAGGGCGCAAGCATGATGGAGCACGTAAGCGCCTTTAATAGGTGTATTGCTGACTTGCAGAGAATGGATGAGGTTTATAAGTCGGAAGACAAGACCGTGATGTTGTTGACATCCTTGCCACCGTCTTATAAACACTTTCGCACGACGCTTATGTTCGGGAAGGGAACCTTGAAGTATGAAGAGGTCATGCAAGACATCCTGACACATGACAAAATGGTTCAACGTTCCGATGGAGTCTCTCAAGGTGAAGGTCTTGTGGTCAAGTCCGGAGAGAGAGGTAGATCAAGCAAGCGTGAGGGCAAGAAGAGCAATAAGGGAAGGTCAAAATCCAAGGCGAAAGATGGTTGTTTCGAGTGTGGGTCAAAGGATCATTGGAAGAAGAATTGCCCTACATGGAGATAGAAGAGAAACAAAGGGAAGAAGCCGGATGAAGCCGGGGTCGCGGAAGAGAGCGACGGTGAGCTTTTACTTACTAATAGCATTGTTAATACTGATGCACTTGCTATTACTTCTAGGGTTTCTGCTTCTGATTGGATTTTGGATTCCGGGTGCTCGTATCACATGTGTTCAAACAAGTCTTGGTTTGACACATATGAGACGGACATTGGCGGAGAAGTTATGATGGGGGACGGCTCAGTTTGTAGAGTCGAAGGAACAGGTACAATCAAATTGAAGATGCATGACGGCGTGGTTATAACATTGGGTATGGTTAGGTACATACCTAAGCTGAAGAAGAATCTCATCTCCCTGGGTACTTTTGACAAGAATGGTTATTCGTATAAGTGTATGGGAGGAAAGCTCATAATTTCGAAGGGTTCACTCGTGATTATGAAAGGGGAGATTCAACCTAACTGCCTGTATCGACTATGTGGTATAACAGTGACCGGTGGAGCAGTTATATCTACCAAGAAGAACTCAGAAGATGATACTCAGCTTTGGCATTTGAGGCTAGGGCACATGAGTGAGCGAGCCATGCAAGAGTTGCACAAACGGAAGCTTCTAAAGGGCATGCACAATTGCAAACTTGAGTTCTGCAAGTATTGTACCATGGGGAAGCAGTCGAAAGTGACATTCAAGCTGCAAGACAAGGAAAAGAGGAGCACGGGAGTGCTTGACTATATTCACTCGGATGTATGGGGGCCCGCGCCAGTTAAGTCATTGGGTGGAGCTCGGTACTATGTTACTTTCTTGGATGATTTTTCTAGAAAGGTTTGGGTCTATTTCATGAAGGAGAAATCCGAAGTCTTCACAAAATTCAAGGTGTGGAAGGCAGAAGTAGAGAACCTGACAGGAAGGAAGATCAAGGTCCTTAGGAGTGACAATGGGGGGGAATATAAAGATAGCAAATTTCTGGAGTTTTGCAAGAGCAAAGGTATCAAGAGGCATTTTACCGTGAAGAAGATGCCCCAACATAATGGAGCCGTAGAGAGGATGAATAGAACTCTCATGGAGCGTGAGAGGTGCATGAGGATTCATGCAGGCTTGCCCGAGCCATTTTGGGCGGAGGCGGTTAATCACGCTTCCTATTTGGTTAACCGGTCACCATCAAAGTATCTTGATTTCAAGTGTGCGGAAGAGGTATGGTCTAACAAGTCTATTGAGTATTCTATTTTGAAAGTATTTGGATGCAGTGCCTATGCTCTTATACCTAGTGATGAGAGAACCAAGTTGAAGCCAAAGTCTCTTGAATGCATATTCCTCGGGTTTGAGAGTGGTGTGAAGGGTTTCAAGTTATGGGATCCAGTGAACCGGAAGAAGGTACTCAATAGAGACGTTGTCTTTGACTAGAAGACTATGCCTATGATTAAAGTCAAGAAACCAGAGGTGAAGGAGAATGTTGTTGGGATAGAAACAACCGTTACATAATCATCTAGTAGAGTGTTCGGGGGTACTTCGAGTTTGCAGCCAATTGGAGACGTCCATGAAGCAGTGGAGTCCGACACTGAGGTGGAGGAATTTGGACAACAACAACAAACTCAAGATGAAGAAGAAGAAGAGGCTCAAGATCAGGTGGAGCCACCATCCATAGCAAGGTCCAGGCCCAAGAGAACCATCAAACCTCCTCAACGGTTTGGATGGGAGACGGACGCAGTTCACTATGCTCTAAACATAAGTGAAGGAGACCCAACTACGTTCCAAGAAGCAGTTGAGAGTGCGGAGTGGGAAAGTTGGATGAGTGCTATGATGGATGAGATGGAATCTCTACACCGGAACTCCGTTTGGGAGTTTGTCCCTAAACCCGAAGACAGAAAGGTGATTGGCTGCAAGTGGGTGTTTAGGAAGAAGGAAGGAATATGTGAGAAGGAGCCAACTAGATTCAAAGCTCGTCTAGTGGCGAAGGGATACTTACAGAAGGAAGGAATTGATTATGATGAGATTTTTTCCCCGGTTGTAAAGCATACTTCTATACGGTTATTGCTCTCCATAGCGGCACAGTGGGACATGGAGGTGGAGCAAATGGATGTAAAGACAGCTTTTCTCCATGGAGACTTAGAGGAAGATATCTACATGAGTCAACCTCAAGGGTTCGTTGAAGCAAGTAAGGGAAATCTGGTTTGCAGGTTGAAGAAGTCTTTGTATGGGCTCAAGCAATCTCCAAGACAGTGGTACAAGCGCTTTGACACTTATATGCTGCGGATTGGGTATAGAAGATGTGAATCGGATTGCTATGTGTATTCTCATGTGTTCAAGGATGGGAAGATCATTCTGTTACTACTTTATGTGGATGATATGCTGATTGCGTGTCAAGATATGTCAAAGGTTCAAGAGTTGAAGATCCAACTTGGGAAGGAATTTGACATGAAGGATCTTGGACCCGCACAAAAGATCCTAGGAATGGAAATAAGGAGAGACCGAGATGAGGGCAAGTTGTGGTTGTCACAAAGCAAGTACATAGCTAAGGTACTTGAAAGATTCAATATGTTGGATTGCAAGCCCGTGTCTACTCCTTTGGCGGAGCACTTCAGGCTAAGTGCCCAAGAGAGTCCTTCTATTGACAAAGAGAAGGATGAGATGAGTAAGGTTCCGTATGCAAGAGCAGTAGGGTGTCTCATGTACGCAATGGTTTGCACACGTCCCGACTTGGCTCAAGCTGTGAGTGTAGTTTCAAGATACATGGCAAATCCGGGCAAACAACACTGGAATGCGGTGAAGTGGATTTTCAGGTATTTGAAGGGCACCAAGAGGTTTGGGATTTTGTTTGAAAGACAACAAAGAAAGGCATGTGTGTTGGGATATGTGGATTCAGATTATGCGGGAGACTTAGACAAGAGAAGGTCCACCACAGGGTATGTTTTCGTTTGTGGTGGAGGACCGATTAGCTGGAGATCGGTGCTACAATCAGTCACTGCATTGTCTACTACTGAAGCGGAGTATATGGTACTAACGGAGGCTTCTAAGGAAGCATTATGGTTGCAAAGATTGGCACAAGAGTTCGGGATAGCTCAAGACCTGGTGGTGATTAAGTGTGACAGTCAAAGTGCTATATGTTTGGCCAAGAACCAAGTGTATCATGGAAGATCCAAACATATTCATGTACGGTACCATCGGATAAGGGATTGGGTGAACGATGGGGACATTGCGATAGAGAAGGTTCATACAGATGAGAACGCTTCAAATTGCTTGACCAAGCCAGTTACAGCTGAGAAGTTCAGACATTGTTTGAGCTTGCTCAATCTTGTTACATGCTGAAGATTGAGGTGGAGCTCTTGGGAGTTACTAGAACGATTTCCAAGAGGTTTGAAGATGTTCTAGGGATCAATGGTTTTCACAAAGGTGTTTAGGCTCGCTAAGGTGGAGATTGTTGGAGTTGGGTCGACTAAATGAAGGAAAGAAGGAAGAAGCCCAGCATGCAGGCGCTCGAGCGGAAACTGCAGGCGCTCGAGCGGATCGCGATTTCCTGTTTCAAAACAGGTCGGTTTTTGGCCTAGTTTTGGGAGGTTTTTTAGTTTCCTATTCCTTGTATGATTGTGCTAAAGGCCTATACATATAAATAGGTACTTTAGACTAGGGTTTAGAAGGGTTCAAGATATACAAACCTAGGGTGAGAGAAAAAGAGATCTAGAGAGAGAGAGAGAGAGAGAGAGAGAGATCAAATGGAGTTCTTTATTGTAACAAAAGGGATTTTTCTCATACTAGTGAATTTTCTCGGGAATCACCGGAGAGGACGTAGGCACGACGCCGAACCTCTATAAATTCTTGTGTGTTCTTGTGTATGTTTGCTTTTGTGGTTTCGTGTGCGATTTATCTTTGCGTAGCTTGTGTTGTGATTGTTGCGTAGTCCATCAACGACAAGGTCTTGGAAGTGTTTTCGCACAACAGTATCGATCTGTTGAAAGGAGTCTGTTATGTATGGAATCAAACCATTTCCCTATTCGGTGTCTTCGTAGATTACCACAACTTCACGCCATCCATATGGTTCAACAATGGATGTGATGGCTTTCACTTGAGAACAATCATCTAAAGCTGTCCGAATGAAGAAACGGTTTTGGGTTGAAGATAGTGAGGGGCTTGTAGCTGAAAATGAAAGAATGGGAATTTGAGCGCTCTCTGTCCAAGATTTATCACAAACTTGGCTTGGGTTAACGTTTGGGGCCCTATAATAGCTTGCACTTCTTCATTCTTTATCAGGTCTAAAGCTGTAAAAATCATACAAATGATGAAAGAACTCAAAATTTATAGCAATTTGAGGACAAGCAGTGGGAAAGATTTGCTACTCAATTCTGTCGAGGTTAAAGAATTTAAATTGTCATAAGATATAAGTACCCAGACATTGCACTAAATCTAGTAGCTCTAATAATATTTGGTTCTTTCACAATAGTACAATAACAGGGGAACTTTTTGGCAGCGACTAATTTCGGTTGCTACAAATCTTCTTTGCTACTGGTTTTTCGGCCACAAGATTATGTTTCCATTCCACTGCCATGCCCCACATGTGCTACCTTGCAGGACCTCTTTTATTTTTTAATTTTTAAAATATAATAAGTTCATAACATGGTAAGAAAGAACCATTTCAGATGAGTATAATAATCAGCTAAAATTATGAAAATTATACAACTTCATAACATGGTATGTATACCTGCTGATGCTGCAGCAACAATATCGTCGCTAGAGTTCTTCACAGAAGAGTCAACTGTGTTCTGTAGTTGGCATTTCTAGCATAGAAGTCAGAAAGTGCCATGGAAATGTAGCTTTGAGCCATCTTCCCAACTGGAGAACGCAAGTCAAGAATTACACCCACGTGTACCATTTGCTTCGGTGCTAGTGTCGTTCCATTATTTTCTTCGTCAACAGTTAAGGATTTTCCGTGGATGGTGAGATCTAAGAACAAGATGAATATGATGAAGAAGAATTTGAGGTGACTCTTAATGTTCGCCATAGAAACTCTGCAAGGAATGTAGAAGGCAAGCAAGGCTGCTTAACTCATATGGCTCTTACCTAATGTTTTTTGATAGACATGTGATTAATTAGCACTACGTACTAAATGATTGAGTAAACATTGTTGTCAACATTACCTGTAATAGATTATTTTCTAACTTTAAAAAAAAAAAAGAATTGAAAAACGTAGTTGGCAACAATTCTTTTTTGTTATCCAGATTGAATGATAAATTAAGCTCCAAACAAGAAAAACCCAGTAATATGCTAATATGCAAGTGGAAGGAGCTAAAATGGAACTTGACACATTGGCCCCACGGGCAGAGTATAATAGTTGTCTTTATATGAAATATTAATGATTGCTTTTGTTGATCACATTATATAGAATTTGGCTAATCACTATTCATCAATCCAATTCTTAAATTTTTGACGAGTCTGAAAAGAGGATAACTTAATTGTGCCTTCGATTTATCTTGTTCATCAGAGTGCTTGCCATTGTTAATTTTCTATAGCCGATGCACACATTGTGTTTTTTTTTTTTTTTTCCGGAGAACCCTACTAGAAATAAATCTTTCCTATTGAGGGGGCGATAGCATATTGCTAAACTTATACACACTACACGGATGCTAGGACTCGAGCTCAGGACCTTTCCTGGGGGTAGCATTTGCTCCAAACCACTACACTAGTGAGTCCTTTGCACACATTGTGGTTTGATATATATGACGGAAATTTGGGTTGATATACATTGTGGTTTGATACATTGTCCAGGTCCCTTGCACACTAGTTTATTTAAAAAATTTCACCGCTCCCTGCACAGAAAAGAAAAAAGAGTTTTTGATCTAATACCAAATAATTATGATTAATATGGGTCTAGATTTGAGGGGGAAACTAGTAATTAAATAAATCATATCTACCAACATATAATAATTAAAGAAAAAAGAAAAAAAAATCCAAAACATGAATGGTCTAGTATACTTTTTTTAAACATGGATTAAGTAGCAATACTTACTCTTACACCAGATTACAATATGAGTTTAAGATTTATTTCCAACAGAAGACAAAGATACGTTACCAAATATGTTCAGCAGACTACAATTTGAAGAGGTAAAGAGGACACATAAGTACAAGTACCAGAAATTAGGCACATCCATAGATGAACCGCCCAGAATCCATAGAATGCAAAGGTATTTCATCATCTTCTTCATCTATGGCAAACATTGTCTGATATTCCTTGATCAAAAGACACTGCATGGCTCAGCAAGTTGTTCCTATCATAAGGTGAAGCATCGTCTCCTCTAGCCTCTGTTACAGAAACAGAATTTACATGAGTTGCTTGATTGGTTTGCTCTATAGCAAGCACAGAGCTATCTTTTCGGTTGAAAGTGATATGTTTTGCTATCTTTGACAAGGCAGAGGCTTCTGGATGGAGGGAACTCAAAGCAGGCCAGTGGTTGTAGAGGAAATGAACCATATATATCAAGCATGAAGAAATTGAAATCACTCCAGTGATGATGAAGAGGCCTCCGAAGCTGTACACATTTAGACTGCGATTGTCGAAAGAGAATGTGGAGCTTGGGTCCTGACATTTGGTTTCATATGGAAAATACTTATGTTGCATTGCATCCATTATCCTATAATTTTGAGTCACATTCAAGATTGCCCTTGAAATGTAAGCAACAAGAGGGGACCCTAGAGGGAAGGCCTGAAATAGAAAAGGAAACAAAATTAATTTCTTCATGTTTAAACAACACACACACTCGCATGTGCACGACACACGCGTATATATATGCATATGTATCTAATTATTTATAAGCCATAAATATAAACATCTAATTAGGTATTTTCTCAAAGATCATCTCTACAAAAAATCATTCAAATCTGAAACCATTTAACCACTCAATATATTAGCATGCTATTCATTGTGGCCTACAAAAGTCCTTCATGAAGAGAGACTCACAAAGCCAAATCCATCAGTCCTGTAGGTTGGTCCAACCACAATGTATCTTGAGCAGTACTTGGAGAGGAAGAGCTTTACGTAGGGACTTTCATCAAAGATAGCATCAACCCCTCCATTTTTGCTTCCATTGGACAGTGCGTGATGAAATTCCTCTGGGGAAGAATACGCCTTCAGCTTTTTCTTCTCAAAATTTAACTGGCTTATTAAAAGATCTTTTACAAAGGAATTCTTTTCGTATCCAACATAAGCACCAGTTTGTCTGAGCGCATTCACATCATCAACTGCTGGCTGCAACTTATCTACAGTCAACAATGAGGCCAAGCTAGCAGTGTAACTCTGTGTCAAGATGAGTACCACAAAAATCCATATGATCAGCACAAATCTGGTCCAGTTGCTCACCACCTTCTCCTCTAGATACACAGATATATCATGCAAGTTATGCAAATTGTTAGAAATCAATAAAAGAAAAATCTAACTGAGGAAGAAACTGCAAAACCCATATTCTCATTTATTGAAAGAGAAAGGAGTATATTATAGAAAGATACATATAGCATAGATTACATAATTTACAATGCTTTAAATAGAGAAAGTCTAAGCCCGAGTTAGCTCAAGTGGAGGGAGGGTGGGGTAATGGGTTAGGACTAGGATACGTGCATGGTTGGATTCCCTACAACGTAACAAAAAAAAGAAAAAATAACGAGAAAGAGAGAAATCATGAAACCCCCTAATTATAGTAAAATCCCTAAAAATATTAGTAAAACTTAATCTCACTTTTCTCACAGAAGTATTACAATGTGAATCAAATTAAACAAAGATTCAATATAGTTAGCTTTACATAATGTGAGGTTTAGAGAACTCCAACATCTTGCTAATGGAAAATTACTGCAATAAGAAATGTGAACAGTAATTTGATAAGTGTTTGTGGTATATCTAACACTACTCTACCAGATGCATGTACAATGCGCAGGTAATTAAGTCTTACTATGCGCAAATACAAGAGTGGAAAAAGAGAACCAAAGAGTTGTGGCAAGTTGTTGCTTTCGTGAACCATCTCCAAATTCTGTGTTTATGCGATGTTCAAGAATCCATACTACAATGCCTGTAAAGATGAAGGCGCCGGCAGATGTCAACCAAAGATCCCAACTCAGAGGCTTTAGGAAAATCCAAATATTCTTTCTTTCGTTATCTTTAACTTTCACCACCATCCAAACGCTAGATTCAAAATAAGGTAACGTAAAATCAACGTAGGACGTCCTATTTCCAACAATTGTTGTATCTCCCACTACAGCATCAAATTTCTGCACTTTCATCCAAAAACATGTGTGTAGAAAGTGAGATCATAAGTATCATCTAATAATATTTTAAAGGAAAAAAAAGCAAGTTAATTAAGTGAAAACTGAAAACAATCAAAGAGTTTTATCAAAACTAAAAGTTGATCTCTTTTTCAAAAAGCAAGTGTTGTATAAAAAGTTTCAAGAATAAACAAAACTTGAGGTAGGTACTGCGGCTTTCGCTTTGGTGTAATACAACCAAGTTTTGGTTTTTTTTTTTGTTTTTGTTTTTTTGTTGTTGACTTGAGCCTTCCTAATTAATCAAGGAGATTTATTTCCTTGATTAATTAGGGGATTTATTTTACTTTCTTATTTTATATAGTTGACATATTCTCTTAATTGATTATTGTATCTATTCCTTTGTAAAACACTCATGTAAACTCCTATATATACCTTCTTATGGAGAAGAATACAATTAACCTAAAGTATTCAAACCATATTCATATTTTAGCATGGTATCAGAGCAATTGATCCTAGGTTGTCTCTAAACCCTCAAATCTTACCCTCAAATTCAAACCCAAACCCAAACCCTAAATCAAATTCCTCAAATCCAAATCTTACCTCTCAAATCAAATCCTCTTATCAAACTCCTTAACCACGTACCTCTCAAATCAAATTCATACATCAAATTCCTCAAATTCTCAAATCAACTCCTTAACCACAAACACACACTCATATCAAATCTTACTTCCGCTGCAATGTCAGAACCCTCTACTATTCATTCCCTCCTTGCAGACTCATAGAAGCATGAGGTCACTCTTGCTAAACCAGCTACCCGAGCTCGTACTTCCATCACCACCACCAATGGTTCTGCTTTTCATATGTCCTTTCTAAAGCCCACATGGATTATTGACTCGGGTACTACAAATCACATGACATTTGATCATGGCCAACTTATTAGTTAGCTGCAAACTAACCACTCCGTCAGTGGTGTCTAATGTAATAACCCGATCCGAAATTAATATTTAATTATTAAATTATTCAAGAAAAAGATGATTTTACCTCGAGAATATTTTAATGGGTTTAAAATTTGACTTTCTTTGGGGAAAACATTTGTGGATTTTAGTAGTACCGTTGCGTAGAGCACGTCGAGATGAGTTCGTAGACATGTAGTGGACTCAAATCGGAGTTTTAACGAAGAAGTTATGATCTACGGAAGCCCAGTGGCATAATCGTAAATATTTTGAAAAGAGTTTATTAAAAATCAGATTTTCCTTCTCTCTCCCCCTCTCCCTTTGCATGTAGCAGCCCCCCCTCCCATCTGTTACTGTTCATTCGAACAGTTTTTGGGCCGCCATCTCCTCCTCCGACCACCCCAAGCGACAACATTGGTACCAAAAGAACCAGCACGTCGTCCTCTTCCTACCCCACCCCTCAGCCGCCGCCATCGCTGCCATATTTCGCCGAAAAATACGAAAAAGTCGTCGGTTTTACCCATAACTTTCCGAAGTTCGTTCAGGCTATTCCGACCACCATTTTTGTCGATCTAGGTATGCCTTTTCATCCTCTCAATGTGTTCTAGCTGATGGTTGGGTTGTTTAGGATCAATTTCTGCGTTTTGAAACTCAAATTATTGCTTCAAGTTTAATTCAGTTTCGGCTCGTGATTCAGGCCATCTCCGGCCACTTTTTGGCCATGACCCAAGAACAAAAGTTGCTCCACTCAATGTCTTGATCATGTAGACATAGGTCTTGACTGGCGGTTTGGAGATTTTTTGATCGCCGGAATCGCTTTGGGCACCCATGCGCTGCTGTCACGTGTGGCGGCTTGTGGGCCACTTTGTGGCAGGTCTTTGAGTCCTAAAATGATCCTCATGTTGTCCTAAGCATGACGGTATGCTTGGATTTGAATTTGGTTATCATTTGACTGTTGATCGGATATCGCATATTAGGTGTTATCCGGGTTCAATATATTCGGACCCTTAGATCGACTTCATTTTCAAATATGTTGATCTAGGTATCTCTAGGATCGTGTAGGAATTCACGGATTGTGAATCGGAGTCCCGGATGCTTCGATTCAATGACTTAAAGTTGCGTTAAACAATAACCGTCCAATCGTGCGACCGTGAGCGATCCGACCGTTCGTTTCGGACCAAACATGAAGGACATGTATAGTAAACCTTGTTGAACCCGTAGGAACTCTCGGATAGGAAATCGGAGGTCGTGGGCCTGGTTGATCAATTTGGGCAGTTTGACCCCTCGGTTTACCGTGAGTCTTCCGAGGTAGTTCCAACCTTCGAGAAGTACTAGAACGACCTCATAAATAAGTCTTGACTATTATTTGAGTTTTTTTTATTATGTTGGAATTATGAGATTGTTTTATAGTATCTTATGGAATTCTTGGATATTATTTTGATAATTGAAGTTATGGAATAGATGAGTATGGAAAACTTGATTGGTGGGTTGTGAAGGTGAGCCGTGGGTCTCGGCTATATATATTAGTGATTGAGTGGACGTTTGTTTTTAAGTGTACTTCGCTATTTTAGTATGGAATTTCTTGCATAAGTGAGTTTTGATTAAAATTTGATTTAAATTGGGTTAATAAGGATATGGGATCACTAAGGGTTAATATTTTACATTATTTATTACTATTATTATGATTATTAAAGTATATGACTGAGTGATATTGGATTATTTAAATGTAGTTGAGAACTGATTTTTGGAAAGTTGATAAAAGATTTGGAAAATGGATTTGTGGAATAAGGGAAAGTTTATGATAAGTTTCGGAATATGGTTTTCAAACCCACCACAGGAGTACCCCCTAGTTTCTTTTGAAAAAGTTTTGTCATTTATGACAATGCCCCATGAGTTTCGGGGATGCTTGAACTATGTGGTGCGAAGATATGCGTTCTCGGGCTAACTACATGTCCCCCGAGTTCTGCAAGGATGTGCGTTCTCGGGCTGACTATGTGTCCCTTGAGTTCTGCAAGGAATGCGGCTCGGGTTGACTTTGTGTTTACGAGGCTTGTGAGGATGTGTCGCTTAAATGACACTTGGAATTGACGGAATATTAGTGGAATTAACGGATCATGAATGGGGGTACGCCTAGGTGGAGAGTATTTGAGTTTTGAGGGAAACATATAATTCACAATTATTTTCTTAAGTGATGAATTTGTTTTTACATGTGAAAGAGGGAAACATATTTTATTTAAATTGTTGATATTGATATTAAGGTTTCACGTGGTCAATGCTATTTTAACAATTTTCTCGTTTTCCTACTTATAAGTAATAAGTTAATTAATTATATATATATATATTTATGCACATGTGGGATGAGTAGAAGATTGTTCTAACCTCAATAGCCCTTGATTGAGTTTCAGTGGATTGATCTGATTTATTTATGAAGGTTTCTCGATTTTATTTGATTAAGTTACCTTTGTTTACTTACAATTTATGTAGAAAGAACTGCGTATGGCTTGATCCCTTAGTAAGGGTACGTAGGCAACCTAGAGTTACTAGGTGCAGCCACAAGATCAAGTGCTGAAAATTTGTTCAATTAAGTTATATTAAAACTTGATAACGTATTCATGTTGCTCTAAGAGTTGAGACCAGATTCCGATGGCAGAATGCATGCTGAATGATTGAGATTTGGTTTTCAATATGAATTGTATATTTACAGGTGTAAAGTTTTTGGGAAATGTCCGTTTTACAGGGGAGACTTTACTGATTTTTAGGCAGAAGTCAAACCTTAAAAGAATTGTTGAGTCTTAGTTAGAAGGGCATTTTGGTTAAGTGTGCCCAGCACCTGCCAGGTGTCGGACGCGCACAGGGTTCGGTGCAGATTCGAAAGTGGAATTTGGGTCGGGTCCTGTCATCTAATGCTAATGGTATCCTCTCCTCTGTGGTTGGGGAGGGCTCTCTATCTCTCTCTAACTCCATACACTTGGATTCTGTATTGCTTGTTCCCTCATTGGACCACAACTTGTTGTAACACCTCGACCTAATTTATTGTTTTATTCAATTTATTTCCATTTGTTAATTTACAATTTTGCCCTTGGAGGTAGGGGCACATCGGTCACTTTTTGTTTGGGAAGGATTTTTGGGGAATTGAGTGGCACTGTTACGTAGAGCTCGACGATATGAGTTCGTAGACACATGGTGGGCCCAAATCGGAGTTGAAACAGAGGAGTTATGATCTACGAAAGTGCAGTGGCACAACCGTAATTTTTGCAAAGTTGAAATTATAAATAAATAAATAAAAACTTCTCTCTCTTTCCCCTACTCTGTCTCTCTCCCTCTCCGTGCGACGTCGCGCATTCCAGTCGACGGAACGACGTTGTCCGACCATGGTTGCCAGCGTCGTTGGTGTCAATCTCTTTGCCTTCCTCCCCTCGTCCTAACCCATACCTTGATCGACCTCAAAACTCCAAGATTAGCCTCGATTTTGGATTGAAACCAAGCCAAAATTCGATTTTGTCTCCAGTGGTGTTCGTGTGATTTCGAGCGATTCCGGCGACCAAATTCGTTGAGTAAGGTATTAAACTTCATCCTCTCATCATGCTCTACCTATTTATGTACTTAGTTTGGATCGATTTTAAGGTTTTACAGATCGATTCTTAAACCTGGTTTTGACTGAAGGTTTTGGCTTCGTTCCGATTAGTTTCGGTCAGTTTTTTGCCGTGGTCCAAGAACAAACAAATGCTTCCATAGGTGTGCTGATTCCTTTGGTATGGGTATTGTGGGGTGTTTTGAGAAATTTCCGTTGCTGGAAATTTCTCAAGACACCTACGCGCTGCTTGCGGGGGGGTGGCGGCTCATGGGCCACTGTGTGGTGGTCCATTTCGTTCTAAATTGTTCCCCTTGTCGTCCTGAGCACGACGGTATGCTCAGATTTGGAATTGGTTATCGTTTGATAGTCGAATGGATATTGCACCTATTATGCGATATCTGGATTCGGTAGGTTCAGATCGTTCGATCGGTCTCAAATTCAAATATGTTGTTCTCTATAACTCTAAGATCGTGTAGGACTTGTTGATCGGGAATCGGGGTCCCGGATACTTTGAGTCAAAGATTCTAAGTTTAGGTGAAACGATCGCCGTCCAATCGTGCGATTGGCTTACATCCGATTGTTCGATCGAGATCAAACTTTCGGGACTTTTTGGCTTACATCCAACCGTTCGATCGAGATCAAACTTTCAGATCAGAAATAAGAGTTCGTGGGCCCCACAAGCGTAATTGACCTTGATGGTGGGCCTCGTTGGCCTAATCGAGCCTTCTTTGGTTAGGAGGTGTTAGTGGCTTGGTTGTTTGATTTTAAATTGGTATTTTGCTACAAGAGTTTTATTAACTATTTTATTGCCTTCAGAATGTCTTCGGACATATGGTTGCCTTCGAATTGTCTTCGGACATCTTAGTTGCCTTCAGATTTGTCTACGTGCGTATGACATTGCCCCACGAGTATCGGGGATGCTCGAACCGTGTGGTGCGAGGATTTGCATTCTCAGGTTGAGTATATCTCCCTGAGTTATGCGAGGGGAATTGACAAATTATTTGCATTCTCAAGTTTAGTATATCTCCTTGAGTTGTGCGAGGGGAATTGACAGAGGATTTGCAGTCTCAGGCCGATCATGTGTTCCCTGAGTTCTGCGAGGATTGCATCTTGGGTCGACCTCATATCCCTTGAGTTTTGCAAGGATGTATCACACATGTGGCCACATTTGTGATGCGAGGGGAATTGATGGATTATTTGCGTTCTCAGGTTGAATATATCTTCCTGAGTCCTATGAGGGAAATTGACAGTGTATCATTGGAATTGATGGATTATGTTTGAGATACATCTATGCAGAGAATAGTGCAGTACCACATTGTGGTATAGTTAACAGGATATTCTTCACCACCCTGCTTACATTATCTACACATGGTTGACTAGGATACATAGGTGGTTAGCTAGTTTTCCCTTCCCCTGTTGCCTTCGGATTTGATGGTTTTCCCATATATTGTGGGTGATTATAGGATATATGCAATATGCGAATGATTGCATGTATGGATTTTTGGTAAAAGGTTTGGTTATGTAATTGTTTGGATGTACAATGATAAACTAATTGAACAGCTAGGAACATAATCATGGAATGACATTCAATTATATAGCTGGTTGAAAACAAAGTAAAGACTGATTCTAGAATTTAATTGTTGGTTTTACCATGACCAATATTAACTTATCTGAATTGTGATTTTTGGTAGAAAGAATTACGCGTGGCTTTATCCCTCAGTAAGGGTATGTAGGCAACCTAGGCTAACCTAGGTGCAGCCGCAAGTTTATGATTTGTTTGTTATGTTTAGTTTTGTAAAGTGGAATTTGCTGAATGCGTAGGAATAATTCAGTTTGCTGTGCAGGTAGATTTTTGGGTTTTGAGCCTTTTTAAGAGGACACTCTGCCATTTTTCTAGTAGAAGTCGAATCCTAAAGCAGTTTTTGAGATTAGGGCAAAAACGGCATTTTAGTCATTTGCGCCCGACACCTGCCAGGTGTTGGACACGCACAGGGTTCGACACGGATTCCAAAGTGGAATTTGGGTAGGGTCCTGTCAACTTGTTGTTTGTTTCACGACTTACTACTACTTTGGGGTGTACTGTAACATTTTGGTTGAATCATTGTAATTTTCAGGACATCCTCACGGAGAAGAAGTCTAGGCGGGACAAACTATACTACTTGGATTGGGCACCGGATAGTGAGACCAAGGTTGGTCAAGCTTTCACAACAAGTGGGACTCGTTCTGTGAGGGACAGAGATAAAGTTTGGCTATGGCATAAATGTCTTGGGCATGCCTCGTTCGGTTATCTGAAGAAGTTGTTTCCATCATTATTTTCCAGTTTTGATGTTTCTAGCTTCTAGTGTGATACGTGTAAATTGGCTAAGAGCCATGGTGTCCCGTTTCCATTAAGTTCAAATAAGAGTTTGCTTCCATTTTCTCTTGTTCATTCTGATGTTTGGGGACCTGTTAAAATTGCCACTCCAGTAGGAGCTCGATGGTTTGTCACGTTTATAGATGATTGCACACACATGACTTAAAGTTTCAACAGTTCCATAAAATGTTGGAAACAAAGTTTCAAGCCCGAATCCAAGTTCTTCATACAGGATCATGGAATCATACATCAAAGCTCGTGTCCATATACTCTCCAACAAAATGGGATTGTTGAGCGAAAGAATCAACATTTATTGGAAATTGTTCGTGCATCTTTATTTGGTGCCAACATGCCTCGATCTTTTCGGGATGAGGCCGTCCTCTCTACAACTTACCTTATAAATAGGATTCCCTCAAGTATCTTGAATTTCCAAACTCCTCTTCAAACACTTCACCACCATCTCCAAATACCTCCCACCCTAAACCTTAACCACGGATTTTTGGCTGTGTTGTATTCGTATACTTACATGATCACCAACGAAGCAAATGGGATCCTAGAGTAGAAAAGTGTGTTTTCATTGGCTAAGCTCCTCATAAAAAAGACTAGTTATGTTATAACCTTCCAAGTCAGAAGGTATATACCTCCATGGATGTCGTGTTCCGGGAACAAGACATATATTTTTCAGCAGCACAGGAAGAGAATTGCGAATCAACCAATCTACAAATTCTCGAATTTTTTCCTCAAGACACATCTTTGCTTCAAAGCGACTGGTGGCTCCCCCTTAGTCCTTTACAAACGGAGAATCTGCTTCAAACCGACTGGTCGTCTCCACGCTGCCAAAATCAGGAGGAGGAAATTGAACTGTTTTATGAGATTTTGCTCGCTCCAGAGATGCCTTCAGCTTCAGTACCACACCAATCATTTGCTGAGGAAGTCATTCATGTAACACATTCCCCTGAAACTGATAACACTAATGAAATATACCATGATGATTTGATTTCAGAAGGCACAAAGCCTACATATCATCTTCCAGAAAGGAAGAACCATGGAAAACCTCGAGTACAGTACAAAACAGATCTTAAAGCCAAAGGGAAATACCTCATCAATAACTATATATCTCTCAACAGATTATTAGAGTCATGTGTGCACTTTGTGAAGCAGTTGGTTGACATATCTGTCCCCAACAGTGTGACTAAAGTACTAGAAGACCCAAAATGGAAAGAAGCCATGAATGAAGAAATGCGAGCTCTCCCAAAGAATGTCACATGGGAGCTCGTGTCCTTACCTCACGGAAAGAAGATAGTAGAATGCAGGTGGATTTACACTGTGAAACTCAAAGCAGATGGATCCGTTGAAAGATATAAAGCTAGATTGGTGGCAAAGGGGTACACACAGAGATGTGGGGTGGAATATTAGGAGACCTTTGCCCCAGTAGCCAAGATTAACACTATCATAATCCTACTGTCTCTAGCAGCAAATCTCGATTAGCCATTACATCAGTTCAATGTTAAAAATGCATTCTTACATGGAGACTTGGAAGAAGAAGTATATATAGACTTCTCACCAGGATATAATTTAGTTCGTGACAAGAAAAATCAAGTTTGCAAGCTCAGAAAGTCATTATATGGGTTAACGCAATCTCACAGGGCATGATTTGGCAGATTCACTAAATCACACTCAGTTCTTGAAGCATGATGGAGGAAAAATTGGTGCATTGATTGGTTATGTGGATGACATAGTTGTAACTGGAAACGACATTGGAGAGCAACTAAAGCTGCAAAAGTATTTGTCTCAGGAATTTGAGATGAAAGATTTAGGTGATCGAAACTACTTTCTTGGAATCGAAGTAGTAAGGTCAAAAATTGGTATATTTCTGTCTCAAAGGAAGTATGTAATGGATTTACTCAATGAAACAGGAATGCTTGGATGTAAGCCTGCTGACACGCCCATTGAAATAAATCACAAGTTGTGTGAAGACATGGACCAAGTACCAACCAATAAGGAACAATATCAACGCCTTGTTGGAAGGTTGGTATAGTTGGCACACATAAGACTAGATATTGTATATGTTGTGAGTGTGGTTAGTCAATTTATGCATTCGCCCAGTGTTTCTCATAGGAATGTGGTTGATCGGATCTTAAGATACTTAAAGTCAGCCCCTGGAAAGGGATTAATGTTCTAAAAAAATGGAGATCTTGAAGTTGTTGAATATATAGATGCTGATTGGGCTAGTTCCATTATAGATAGACGCTCCACTTTGGGTTACTTTATATTTGTGGGAGGTAACCTAGTCACTTGGCAGAGTAAAAAACAAAATGTGGTTTCTTGGTTTAGTGCAGAAGCAGAGTATCGAGGAATGGCTCAAGGAGTTTGTGAATTATTGTGGATCAGAAGACTTTTGATAGAATTGGGTTTCAAACTAGAAAAGCCAATGAAGTTACATTGTGACAACAAGTCAGCTATCGATATTGCTCATAATCCAGTTCAACATGATTGAACCAAACATGTTGAGGTGGATAGACATTTCATCGAAGAAAAAATTGAGAATAAGATCATCTGTCCACCATTCGTAAAATCAGAAGATCAACTGGCGGATATAACAAAAGCTGTCTCTGGAAGAGTGTGTTTTATTACTCACTTACCAAGTTGGGCATTGGTGATGTATATGCACTAACTTGAGGATGAGTGTTGACGTGAGCCTTCCTAATTAATCAAGGAGATTTATTGGGATTTACTTTACTTTCTTATTTTCTATACTTGACATATCCTTGTATAATTAATTAGGAGATATTCTCATGTAAACTCCTATATTTACCTCCTTATGGAGAAGAGTACAATTTACTTAAAGCATTCAAACCATATTCATATTGTAGCATTTTTGTGTTTAAAAAGATTTGTATATTGAAAACTAAAAAAGAAAAGGAGTTAAAAGATTAGACAACAACGTACCTTCAGCTTAATCTGGTAAAGAAGCTCATCATAAGTCCCAGCAGCTTCTTTTGTTGAACTATTCATGTACGGAATAAATTCATACAAAACTGCAAATGGCATCCGTTTTAAGACCTCCCGAAAGACATCGATTGAGAACCCTGAGATCTTAGGCTCATTGGTATGACGAGACCAGTCTATGTTCACAAAATCTTTGAAACTAGACGAGACGGGTATCCCAATCCTCAACTTTTTTCCAGTAACAGGTATAACCCAACCCTTTGGTGGAGTACTTGTGTTTCCAGGCCAGATAGGCTTAGGTGCATTAGAAATTTGAACTAAATCATGAAATGCTTCTTCGTTTGGAGCCCAACAACATCGAATAACTGTCTCGTTTTTACGAACCACATTGATTATTTCATAGGGCGCAGGTTGCAAGTGTCCATTAATCAATTGGAATTTCCCACTTAGGCCTTGAAAACTGGTACGCAGCAAAGCTTGGAGAAGCCTTGGACCTGCTTTAGAGACAGTTATGCCAAACATTTCATCTGTGTTTTTGCTATTAGTCTTGTGCGTTAAAACATCACTAGAATAATTCACCTCCAGTCCAACCAATTCTACAGCCTTAGCTAAAGCCCAGATTGTATCATAAGCCCATAAACCAAACAGGTTAATCTCAGAACTGCTTTGCATTGTCTTGCCAATATTGGGCAATTTCCTCCTTTTCCACCTCAGCTTGAAATCTTCAAGATCTTTTGAGGTTGGTACATAGGGCCTCACACCCAGCACACCTTCCATTGAACCAGTGACCTTTGCCTCCTCCATCTCTGGATGCAATAATGTCGATAACTCAGCAGTTGTGATCCATGCATACCCTTTACTCATCATGCCAGCTTCTTTTGCATGAACAAAGACTTTTGATCCAAGTGAAGCAGTCATGTGGACCAAGAATACCCTTGTCTCCATTCCCATTAACTTGGTAAGCTCTTTCAAAATTTGGTAGGGACTCGATGACGGAGACATGACACTTCTGTAAGGGACCCTTGTATCGATCTGTTCAAAAGTATCTGTTATGTAGGGAATCAAACCATTGCCGTATTCGGTGTCTTCGTAGATTAGGACAACTTCGCGCCACCCGTATGCCTTAACAATGGATGTGATGGCTTTTACCTGAGAACTGTCATCTAGGCCTGTCCTAATGAATAAACGACTTTGGGTTTGAGTTAGAGAAGGACTTGTAGCTGAAAATGAAATAATGGGAATTTGAGCTTTCTCCCCAAGATTTATCACAAACTTGGCTTGGTTTGAGGTTTGGGGCCCTATAATAGCTTGCACTTCTTCGTTGTTCATCAATTCTAAAGCTGCAAAAATCATATATACAAAAAATTAATAGCAATTTGCAGACCAAATTCGTTGGGAATTGTGAATGACCCTTTGGTCGTGGAGAAGATCTAGAGTTCAAATATCATGGTAAAAAGTTGTTGAATAGATAAATAAAAATTTTGTTGCGAATTATAAAAATATGATACATAATTGTTTCAAGGAATTGTAAAGTTATTTTTGAGAGTGATTATCTCCATATTGTTTCAGTTTTGTCTGCCATATTGTTATTGGGATGACTCCCTTTACAGTCTGTGTCCCTTGTACTTCTTATTCATATTGATCTAATAAAATTATGTCGCCTTTTGTTTGGAAAAAAAGAAGCTAATTAAGAACAATATTCAATCAATCTAGGAGATGATATGATGCCAAAAAAAGGAATTGTTAAGATTGTCAATCAATCAAGAGATGAGTTTCTTTCTTCTTTTGGTTTTTTATAGAAGAAATGACATCAATCAAGAGATGATGGATATTAATTATATCATCAAGGTTCAATTTGCAGATGATCATGGCATGATGGATACAATATTTAACAATCACACCGTGGTATAAAATCATTTAATATCTGAGTACAATATTTGAGCTAGAGTGATCTGTCTAGCTAGTTTCATCTAAGAAAAGCCGGCATGAAGGAAGAAGTGCAGTAATTAGCTGAAAATTTATCAAAATAAGATTAATTAATGTACCTGCTGATGCTGCAGCAACAGCATCCTTGCTAGAGTTCTTCACAGAAAGAGTCAACTTTGTTCGATAAGTGGCGTTTCTAGCATAGAAGTCAGAGAGTGCCATGGACATGTAGCTTCGAGCCATCTTCCCAATCGGAGAATCCAAGTCAAGAATTACACCGATACGTACCATTTGCTTTGATGCTATTGTTGTTCGCTTTTCCTCAATAGTTAAGGATTTTCCATAGAGGCTGATCAGATCTAAGAAAATGATGATGAAGAAAATGAGGTGGTACCTCATATTCTTGTTCGCCATAGAATGCTAGATGCTATTCGTAGTTCGTTTATTACTGTTTGTATGGCTTCTTTGTGTTGTTTATATGTGTATAATTTCAACAATATTAAGAAGGGAACATTCCAAGAAGCAACAGAAGTTGCAGAGCTTCTTCCAAGTAGATGTGTGGCATAGAAAATGTTTGAAAAGTCTTTACTTAATCCATGCTACCCCCTTTTAACAAAAATCTGCCACCAGAGTACAAACCCAATAAATGCTTCTTCGTGTAGATGTACATGTGGATTTTGAAATTGTGAAATCCTGAAATCCTGAAGTCGTCATCAACTAATTTGGACAGAAGATCCCTCAGAGTTAATTTACAAGCGTCCCTACTTGTTTAGTTTGATGTAGACTCTTCTAATCTTGATTAAAAACTTCATACGGTTGCTTTAATCAATTGCAACTTTCATTAGAGACTTTATCAGTACATTATTGGAGTATAATTTTCTGGTTTGGCATTCTCAAAGTTGTATGTAATTTTTTTTTGCAAATATGCATATGCCTTGGTTTAATATTTCTCACGTTTCGTTGTGTGTGAATTTTCAACATCTTGCGTATGTACATTCCACACGGCACACAAGATGACTAATATGCAAAGATACATGTCTTCGACGGCGACGAAAGATATATGTGTTTGAATTTGATTGGAAGACGACACAGATGGAGATCTCTTCTTCATTAAGAAATTTTGGCCCTGCCAAGGAATTTGGAGGTTCTTTTATTTTTATTTTTTTGACTCATTCAGGAAAATGGTTACCAGGTCTAATCACCACTACTGTAGTGGGGCCCGGTTAATAATTTTATTAATGAAGCTTTAAATTCTAGGGGCCTTCTCCAATGCGAACTCTAAGATGCGAACTCGTTGCGAACTTTTGTTTTTAACCGTTGGAAGAAGAGCGAAAATAAAGAAAATAAAGCCACACAAGCCATCCAACGGTTAAAAACAAAAGTTCGCAACGAGTTCGCATCTTAGAGTTCGCATTGGAGAAGCCCCCTTAAATTCTAAACTAATGCTGCTATATTTTATTTTATTTTTTACGAAAAAACCAATGCAACTAGACTAAGGTCATTCCCAATGGTTGAGGCTCTAAATATGGTGGATAGAGCCCCATTTAAAGCTCCGATGGAATATTACGAGCTCTAAAGGTATCTTTCTCACAATGGGGGGCTCTATATCCAGGGCTCTATAAGTATTATTTTTTTTTATGTAATTTATTCTACACATTAATTTTTGTTGTTGGTAATTTATTTTATTTTAATATATGTTTATGTTATATATATTTTTTTTTATGAGCATTTCTACCCAAAAAAAAAATCAAAATTTGGAAAAGATTAAAAAGACAAAATTTGAAAGTAAACACAATAAAATATAAAGTCCTAATGTTTCAATTTTGTACTTTAAAAAAGGAAGCATATTTAAATCTAGAAACATAGAACAATTGAAGTATGTCCATGAAAGGAAAAAAAAATGAAAGCAAAGAGGAAAAAAAAAGAAGAAAAATGAAACAGTAAACATGAGTGGAAAAAAAGGACTGTTGCAACAGAAAAAGAAATTTTTAATGCTTTTCAGTATGTAGGGCCCGCTGGTTTTTCATGCTTTTGCAGGTTCAGTTTTTGAAAATGTGGGGCCCGCTGGGGCTCTAAGGCTCTATACGGGCATGTTTGGTAGGGCTCACTAGATAGGACTGTGCTATATTGTACCTGAAGCCCATGTTTGGTTAGAAAGGGGACTAATTTAAGTGGGATTGTAGAGCCCAACAGTACCAAAAACGCCTCACTCGCTCTCGCTATACAGCGAAGCCAAAAATGGGTTCGCAAAATAAGCCTTCGCTATATTGAACACGCCTCTCTCTGTGGTCTGCAACTCCGCCTCTGCGACTCCACCTCTCCTTCGTTCAACATTGACTCATCTTCTTCGAATCTTGACCCAGGCAAGTTTTTCTAGTCTTTCCCTTTGGATACCTCTCTCATCCCTTCTTCCATCTCTTTGATTTTTGCAATTGTCCTCAAAAATTTTGATTGTGTGCTCTGAGAATCCTTCATTCCTTTTCTCTGTTATTTTCTTCTTCTCTTCTCTAATTTTCGTAGAATCCATATCTATTGTAGTGACATATATATACTTGATGTTAATTGGCAATTAATTTGCAATTGGGTATTTAAGAAAACCTAGAAATTCAGAAGTAGAGTAGACTTTTGACATGAATCCTGAGTTTATTGAACTTACTGGTTCATGTGGGATGATGCATCCTTGTGGTTTCAGTTTTTATGGATTTCATTACCATCTAATGTATTTAATTGGTCTATACATGTGAAACTCTGAGATCTGGAGATGGTAAGAAATAGTTTGGATGCCCAACTCTAAGTTGAGGTGTAAGTTTTGAAGTGCAGCCTCAACTTACTCTCGTTCAAACTGTATTCAATTAGATTAACTAACATAAGAATGTCTGTACCTTTTTTTTTCCTTTTTTTTTTTTTTATAATCTTTTTCCCTATTTCCCCATTGTCATTATTTGCAGGCCTTTGTCTTAACTTTGGCACTACCTAGGTCTGCGAATTTTATTTTATTTTGGTTGGTGATTTAGTGCTAAAATATTACACAGAGGAAGATTTGTAGTTTTGGAGTTTGCCAATTTTCTTTTTTCTTCGTTGGTGATTTGGTGATTCAATTTTCTTTTTTCTTTTTTCTTTGGCCATGTCAAAGCAAAGTCATGCTCTGTTTTTTCTTTTTGTTTGGAGAAAGATTTATAGTTTTGGAGTTTGCAATTGCCCGTGATTGATTGTATTTGTCATTTGATAGAGCAATTTGCGTCCTGCATGAATATCACTTGGTTTTGGTCTCTCAAATAAGAAAATGCAATAAATAACATGGTGTTAATTAGCAGCAGCAGCATCTTTTGGCCAAAAGTGAAATAATCCTACAACTCTTTTCTTCATATTTGTTGTGGTATTAGGCACACATTGGTTGATAATTTTTGGTCCATTTGGGGTGAATTTTCCATACTTTGCAAATGGTATGAATTATGGCTTTGCATTAATTGTTATGTTTCTATTTGCATATGAAACTTTTTGTTTTCAATTTGGGGTTATTTCACTTTCAGTAGGATTTGTTAAGTGCAATAATTCTTTTTTTTATTTTTTTATTAATAGATATGGATCAAAGACGAATGTTGTTGATATTATTGTTGGAGATGTGGCATTTAGAGACCATGTGTGCTTGCACGATTCTTGTTCTTATGATGCTAAAAAATATGAGAAGAAATCGAGAAAGACGTTCCCTCAATAACCGTTCGTTTGTTAGACATGAGAATCGATTACGTTATTTGAACAGTATATTAGGCAATGACAGAGCATGTGTGAGTGAACTAAGAATGGATTTAAAGACGTTTGGTTTATTATGTGATTTGCTTCGCACGGATGGAAGGTTAAAGAATGACGGTTTGGTGACTGTGGAGGAGCAAGTATGTATGTTCTTGCATATGCTTGCTCATCATGTTAAGAATCGTACTATTAGAAATAGATTTGTTCGATCAGGAGAGACTATTAGTAGGTACTTCAATTCCGTGTTACAAGGCATTTTAAGATTACAAGGTAGCCTATTGAGAGTACCGGAACCTGTAGGTGATAACTGCACAGATCATAGATGGAAATGGTTTAAGGTATGTTTATTATCCTTTGGCTTTCTTTTCTATGATCTGTGCAGCATATAAACTTAATGAAAGCTCTCCTATCTTTTTTTTTTTTTTTTTTTAAATAGAATTGCTTGGGAGCACTAGATGGAACATACATTAAAGTGCGAGTAGCTGAAACTGAAAAACCGAGATATCGGACTAGAAAGGGAGAAATTGCAACAAATGTGTTGGCCGTTTGCTCACGTGACATGCAATTTATATTTGTGTTGCCGGGTTGGGAGGGATCCGCATCCGACTCTAGAGTCCTTCGAGATGCCATAACTAGGCCTAATGGATTAAGAGTTCCTACCGGTAAGGCTATTAGCTAGTGTCCACTTTATAAATAATTGTAAGTTTATATAATTATACCAAACAATAATAGGAATTGACTTCTTTTATTTTTATTTTTGGTTATTAGGTTATTATTACCTTGTAGATGGTGGGTACACAAATGGTGAGGGATTTCTTGCACCATATAGAGGAACAAGATATCATCTATCGGAATGGAGAGAAGGAAATACACCTGTAAATCATCAAGAATATTTTAATATGAAGCATGCTAAAGCAAGAAACGTAATAGAACGTTGTTTTGGGTTGCTAAAAGCTAGATGGAGCATACTAAGGAGTCCATCTTTTTATTCAATAAAGACACAATGTCGAATAATTACGGCTTGTTGTCTTTTACATAATCTCATTAGGAGGGAGATGTCTAGAGATCCACTAGAGCATGAAATAATTGAAATTGAAGAGATGGAAAATGTGATAGAAGGTGATATGGTTGGCACCATTGGAGCATCGGATGAATGGACTACTTGGAGGAATGACTTGGCCTTCGAAATGTATAATGAGTGGCAAGGAAATGCGAATAACTAGCCAACTCTTGTTATTTATGTTTGAGTTCTTAAGGTGATTTCTTTTTTATGTGATTGTAATTTGTATTTGAGGCATGATAATTCAGCCTTAACAATGTATTGATTATGGTATTGTAGTCAATTTATCAATTTATTTGCAGATTTTATTTTTCATTTTGTTTTTAAGGTTATGTGATGTACTAGAGAAGAGTCATGCTTTGAAACAAAGTTATGTTTTCTTTGCATATTCCAATTATTGATTGTGGTATTATTTTATTTGTGTTGATTATTCTTAGGGATGGAAAGTGAAGGTAACAGTCAAAACTTTGAACAAGGAAAGAAAGGAACTAGGCGGACATGGTCCAAGTTTGAAGAAGATGCATTTTTGAACGTGCTAGATGATTTTGTGGCTGCAGGCCACCGCTGTGAGACTGGTAGTTTCAAATCTGGTACTGTGGTCCAAATGGAGAAGGCTTTGAATATTAAATGTCCTGATTCGGGGCTAAAGGCATGCCCTCATATTGAATCAAAATTGAAGAAGTGGAAAAAGCAATATAGTATAGTCTATGACATGATAAACACAAGTGGATTTGCTTGGAATGATATAAAAAAGTGTGTTGAGGTTGACAGTAATGATGCATGGGAAACTTATGTGCAGGTACATGATTACTTATTTTTGCTATTTTTCTTACATAAAGATGTCAAGTGGGTTTGATGAGTGTAGATTTTAAACTTGCTTTTGTTACTTTTTTTTTTACATATTGAAAATAAGCTAAGTGGTGCCTTGTTTTATCATAGCACCACAAGGAAGCAGCTGAATGGAGGAGCAAACCATTTCCTTTGTTTGATAGACTTTCTAATATCTTTGGAAATGATCGTGCTAACGGACAAAGAGCTGAAGCCCCTGCTGACATGATGGAAGAGCAAAGCAATAATGAAGTTAATGCTAGTGATAATTGTGTCCAGGAAGATGCATCTCCTATGTCTTTAAACAGAGAAGGAAGCCAATCCATGAACAGTCAAAATAAGAGGAAAAGAGCTGCAAGCTCAAGTGATGAAGAGAAGATTGTGACTGTATTGGAGAAATTATTTGAAGCATCTGGGAAAAGGATGCAAATGGTGACTGAGGCTATAATAAAAGGTAATGAAGATCGATCTGATATTGCCAAAGAACTCAAGAAAATGGGATTTTCTCCTTTAGATCAAATTGCAGCACTAAAACTCATTTTGGAGAAGCCACAAAATATATCTATATTCATGTCTTTGGATGACGATATCAAGAAAGTGTTTGTTGAGCAGTTGCTTAGTGACAATACTTGAGGACATGGCCTAACTAAGTTTGATGCATCTATCTTTTTTGAAACACCACAAATGATGCATTCACAAGATTGGCTTCATTTTGGAAACACCACAAATTGTATAACATTTTGCTAGCATTAAAGCTAGATGGTTCATGGTTGTGGGGCTTATTAGTTTCATTTTGAAATTGTGGATGTTTATTTGTATGTATTAATGGTAGAATTGTGTATAGTGAACTGAACCTCTAATTTCTATGTCATGTAGATGACTTTGGCATATATGAAGAATTTCTAACTTTTGCGCATATGAAATGTACATGTGAATTTGGTTTGGAGGAAAATGTACATTTGAATTTGGTTTGGAGGAAAAGAAATATATATATATATATGTCAATTTGGTAATTCTAATAACCAAAAAACTTACATTTAATTATTTAAAAATTATTATTTTTAAATATAAAATAATTATTTTTTAGTCCGACACAACACCAAACATAGGTCTTCACTATTTTTACAATCCAGCTTCTTAGTCCGACGCAGCACCAAACGTAGGTCTGGACTTAATCCAGCTTAGTCCAATCCGAGCTAATCCGAGACAGTCCTAGGATTTAGTCCAGTCCAAGACAGTCCGCCGTACCAAACGACCCCTACAAGTCCATAGATTTAGGATGATCTCCGGTCAGTTTTAAGATATAGAGCCTGAAAATTCTTCCATTGGGGATGCCTTCTTGCACTTGGGCTCTATATTTATGAGCCCCAAGAAGGTAGAGCCCAATTTAAGGCCCCCATTGGGGATGGCTTAAATAAGTAGTGGACAAGTATTTGTAATTAATAGGAATGACTGAGTGTCAATTATGAGATTTACTTTCTAATTAGTGTAGTTGACTAATTAGAGACTTGTTGGAGTTGTATTTTTCTAATTCCTCCCTAAAATTTATCTAAGGAGGTGATTTAGAGAGCCCATTGTGGATGCTCTAACCCTATAATCGAAACATTCATATTTTAACATGTTAGAGCGGACGATCCTAAGTTATCTCTAAAACCAACATCAAATTCTTAAATCAAATCATCAAACACAAACTAGAAATCAAATTACCAAAACATATACCACATAAACAAATCGCTCTGCGATGCCCAATAACAACGAAACTTTTGCCTTTGCTGACTTAGAAAACAAAATGAAGATATATAAATATATATGTATTATGAATTGAATTAAGAAGCTTCTAGGCTATTAACTGACAACCACGTGGGCTCTAGCTAGGCTATTAACTCACAACCAAGTTCGTTGGAGTGGTTATTCAGCTATCTCAATTAATATGAACTTCACAGTTGACTTGACTTCTGATTGATAAGAAATTTACAAATGAAGCTCTATACATATTCCCCTTCCAAATATATACAAATTCCAATCCATGAATTTAGATTCGAAACCTTATCTAGCGCTGCTAGAATAAAGACTTGTACTGATTGAGAAGGGTATATTTTTTTTCTTTTCGACATTACCTACAAACCTTCAGGAGGGAGGGGACGAACAATGGAGGCTCATCTGATTGTGGATATTTCAGCATTTCATTTGGAGATAATTCATATTATTTTAGGAAAAATTTCATTAGAAGCCAAAAATTGCATTCTTGTGGGTATTTATTAGATTTCCGTACATAAATAATAAAGTAATGATGTTTTTCCTAGTTTCAAAACACACACAAGATCCCGATCTGTTTCATATATCAAAAAGTCAGAAACATCGCGATCCACATTAAAACCATCATCATCATCAAGTTTAATTTAATCACATTAATGAGATCGGAATTCATTCATCTAAAATAAAACGAGAAACCAACTTCCCAAGAAAGAAATAATCAACGAAAGAAATGAATGTTGGAATTGAAAATTTTAGACAAATTGGATAATTGCAATGTGGGGTGGGCTCTTCAAGATTGTTCCTCAAATAAATTTGCTCTTCAAGATTGTATTCCACACGGCACATGGCTTACACGGCTTAATGGTTATAGGAAAAAACAAAGGATCAATTCCACTTTAAAGAGACACCTTATGAAAATAGACCTGTTTATGAAACTTATTATTTGGATGGTTATAGACCCATTTTGAAAATTGTGTAAGAAATGAAATGTCACAATATTTTTTTCGATGCACTTGACACTTCACAACAAGATGACTAAATATGCAAATATACATGTCTTCAACGGTGGCAAAAGATATCTGTATTTGCTTGGAAGACGACACAAATGAAAATATCTTCATCATTAACACATTCTGGCCTTGCATTGCATGCCTGCATGCTTGGAATTTGGAGTTTCTTTTTTTGACTCATTCAGGAAAATGATTACCAGGTCTAATCACCACTACTGTAGTGGTGCCCAGTTAATTATTTTATAAAATTCCAAACTAATGTTGCTAGACTAAATAAGTAGAGGACAAGTATTTGTAATTAATAGGTATAACCCTATAATCGAAACATTCATATTTTAAATTGGTAGACTGGACGATCCTAAGTCGTCTTTAAACCAACATCAAATTCTTAAATCAAATCATCAAACACAAACCTGAAATCAAATTACCAAAACATTACCATCATGATGTGTACGACTTCACCAAAAGCAGTATAAATGGGGTTGCTTTAATCAATTGCAAGTTTCAGTAAGAAGCTTCTAGGCTATTAACTGACAACCAAGTGGGCTCTAGCTAGGCTATTATTCACCATCAAGTTCTTTGCAAGTTTACAGTTGACTTGACTTCGGATTGATAAGAAATTTAAAAATGAAGCTCTATACATATTCCAAAGATACACAAAATCCCATCCATGAATTTAGATTCGAAACCTTATTGAGAAGGGGTTTTTTTTTTCGACATTACCTAGAAACCTTCAGGAGGGACGAACAATGGTGGCTCAGCTGATTGTGGATCTTTCAGCATTTCATTTGGACATAATTCTAATTGTTTTGGGATAAATTTCATTAGAAGCCAAAAATTGCTTTCTTGTGGGTATTTATTAGATTTCTGTACATAAATAATAAAGTAATGATGTGAGATATATGAATGAACAACAATATATCATGACGTTGACACATATAGTTTTACTGTAACTTATAGGTTTAAAATGGAAATATAGGAAGCCTATGATGACAAGTTAGGTACATGGATAGATGAATCAGTATGCCCTGATAAGATATTTCCATCATTTGATTCATTTTCATTCACATCAATATTGTTCTCCACTGCTGAGTTGTTCTGCATATCATTTGCATCATGTACACCTCCTATAGCTGTCTCATCAGGAGTATCCACAGCATGTATTCTGGATGTTCTTCGCGTAAAAGGATGCGAAGTGAGATCTTTCTTGTCAAAATGCTTTGCCAATTCAACCATTTTCGACCGAAATGAGTTCTCAGAATGAATCGTGGTCCTCAAAGTAGGCCATTGTGAGCAAAGGAAACGGTACAAGTACATCAAAAGTGAAAACATGGAGACTACACCTGCGATGATGAAGAGTCCCCCGAAGCTGGACACGTGAAGGCTTCGACCATCTGAAGAAATTTTGGCACTTTGATCATCACAGATGGTTTGGTGTCCAAAGTACTTCTCCTCAATTGAATCCATCTTAGATTTATTTTGAGTGACATTCAAGATTGCCCTTGACATGGAGGAGACTAGAGGAGACCCTCTTGGGAAGGCCTGATGTATTAGAAGGCAAAAAAAACCAATTTAGCATATGGATATAAGAAATGGAACCATTGTTGCAGCACTGTACACTCTGGTTTTTATGGATATATAACAATTCAATCAAAGAAAATTAAGACAGAGAACTCACAAAGCCGAATCCGTCAGTTTTGTAGGTTGGTCCAACCATGGTGTACTTGGAACAATTCTTTGCAATGAACAGTTTAAGGTAAGGGATTTCATCGAAAATTGCAGCGACTCCACCGTTGTTGGTTCCTTTGGATAGTGCACGGTCATACTCCTCAACGGTTACATAAGGTTTCAACTTGTATTCTCCAAACCTTAAATTGTCCATTAGAAACCCTTTAATAAATGAATTGTTTTGATATCCTATATTATAACCATTCCTTTTGATCTCTCTTATATCAGTAAATACAGGCTGCAATCTCTGCACTGTTAACATTGAGGCTAAACTTGCAGTGTAACTCTGTGTCAGGATAAGAACCACAAAAACCCAAATTACGAGCACTAATCTTGACCAATTGTTCACCACTTTCTCCCCTATATCATTAAAAAAGCATTATTAATTAGACTACAAGCTTCATTGAGAATTTTGAAGAAAACAAATGCTTTGGTATAAGGAGGAGAACTTACTATGAGCAAAGACAAGAGTTGAAAAGGAGAACCAGAATATCATGCCAAGTTGTTGTTGGGGTGGACCTCTAAACTCGGAGTTTACCCGGTGTTCAAGAACCCATATCACAAAACCTGTAAATATGAAGGCTGCCCCAGTTGTCAGCCAAAGATCCAAACTTAACGGCTTCAAAAAAATCCAAATATTGCCTCTTTCATTATTTTCCACCAAAACTACCATTGACACTCCTGACTCTGAATACGGCAATGTAAAATCTACATACAATGAGCGGTTAGCTACAATTGTTGTGTCTCCCACCACAGCATCATACTTCTGCATTTTAAATCACCAATTGAAAAGTACATTAGAGAAGGAGATAGAGAGAAAGAGAGGATGACCATTAATTTAACCTGTAAAATAAAACTTACCGTTGCTTTGATTCCGTAAAGAAGTTCATCATATGTCCCATTGAAGCATAAGAAGTCATGGGGAAGCGGAAATGGTAGTTTAGCCAGTGCAGCAAAGAAGACATCAGCAGCAAATCCCGATATATTTTTGTTTTCCACTTTTAGGAATTCATTAAAACCTTGTTTCATTGGAACTCCAATCCTGAGTTTCTTTGTTGCAGGTTGGTCTGTAGTGTCCCCTGGCCAAATTGGTTGCTTGAGTCTTCTCTTTACATCAGATTTTTCTGCTTCACTATTATCATACTTGAGCTGTCTTGACAGCCCTTTTTGTTGGTCAATCCAATATCCAATAATCCTTTCTTTACTGCCAATCACATTGAATATCTCAAAGGTTGAAGGTTCTAACTGTCCCTTGACCAACTGGAAATTCCCACTTAGGTTTTGAAATTTTGAACTTGGGATTGTTTCAAGAAGATTTTTACCCATCTTACTGGTTTCCGAGGTTGCAAGATTAATGACTCTACTTGTGTTATGTTTCATAGAGCTAGAACTTGTTGTTCCCACTTTCTCCACCGCCATTGCCAGTGCCCAAACTGTATCATATGCCCATAATCCAAAGAGGTTTAGGCCTGCAGTCATCTTGTTTGGTTTTTTCCATCTTATCATGAAGTTCCATCTTATGATGAAGTCTTCAAGACATTTTGTCATTGGTATATGTGGCCTTACTCCCAACACACCTTCCATTGAATCCATGGCTTCCGAACTCACAGGATCTAACAAAGTTGATAGCCCTTCTGTAACAATCCATGCATACCCTTCGCTCATCATACCTATCTTCTTTGCTAGTATGAAGAATTTGGACCCAAGGGAGGCAGTCATATGCACCAGAAATATTCTTGTTGAAGTTGAGTTTAACCTGCCAATCTCCCTTCTAATTTCAGCATCATTAGAAGATGGAGGAATGACACTTCTGTAAGGTACTCGAGCACCAACCTCCTGGATAGCGTCCACCAGATACGGAATTAAACCATTGCCATAATCAGTGTCTTCATAGACGAGAACAACTTCCAACCAGCTATAAGCTTCAATGATGGCAGCTATGGCTTTTACTTGAGCAGAGTCATCAAAGGCTGTCCGGACAAAAAATGGGCTACGAGATGGAGAAAGAGAGGGACTGGTGGCAGAGAATGAAATGATGGGAACCTTAGCCTTTCTGCCAAGCTCCATCACAAACTTTGCTTCTGCTGACCTTTGAGGTCCAATGATGGCCTGCACTTTTTCTTTCTTCATCATATACCAGGCTGCATGAATTCAACAGACAAATGGTGAATGAATTAAATTAATTAGCTAAGATCAAAAGGCTGAGTGTATGTGTGTGTGGCCAAAAATATATAGCTGGAAAGAAGGTAGTGTCTAATCCACCTTCAGATGCTGCAGTAACAATATCATCCGCTGAATCCCGGGTGCGAAGATCAAGCCTTGTTCGATAATGAGCATGCTTAGCATAAAAATCGGAGAGTGCCATGGTCATACAGCTCTCTGCAATCGCTCCAACAGAGGAATTCAAGTCAAGAACTACCCCAACTGGTATTCGTATCACCTCCTTTGCCATTGAAAGCTGGATACTCCCAAGCCCGGCCAACGAAAGAATGAAGAAGAAAGATAGAAGGTGCTTCTGGTTTGTCATCATTGTTAAGCTACCTGGGTTTGTCTCATGCACTCTCACATATATTTAAATTACTGTTTTTCTCTTTCGATTTGCCTACTCTTTTTAGCTTTAAATCTTATGTACGATTTGTGTTCCAAGCTCATCCTTAATAGGAGTTTGAGAAAATGGGCAAGCATTTGGTCAACACTCATAAATGTTGATTCAATTTGCATCACTTGATAACTCGAGACAAGTCAATACCGGTCTCTTTCTGAATATTAACAAAGTCGTTGAAACTCACCGACTAAGCTTAGGTCGGTTAAGTCTCTCCTATATATGCCCATTCAAAAATGTAAGCTGGAAACTATAGCAGTCCAACTCAAGCAATCAGTCAACTCAAGTATTAAAGCCTAGTAGTTTTCCTACTTCAATCAATAGAATAAAACTACTTTGTTACTCTTTCAAAAGTTTTCCATTCCAAGTTAAGTTATTATCCTAAACACTACCAACAATTCCTTAAACCTCTTCTCCTTTAAACTAACAGTGATATTAGAGTTTGTTCCGATCAACCTTGGGCTAATCTGCTTTTGTTTTTTTTCCAGCAAATATGCAAATATGCATATGCCTTGGTGTAATATTTCTACGTTTTGTTGTGTTAGTGAATTTTCAACATCTCAGTACGTACATTCCACACGGCACACAAGATGACTAAATATGCAAAGATACATGTCTTCGACGACGGCGACCAAAGATATTGTGTTTGCTTGGAAGACGACACAGATGAAGATATCTTCTTCGTTAAGAAATTCTGGCCCTAACTAGGAATTTGGAGATTCTTTTTTGGACTCATTCAGGAAAATGGTTACCATGTCTAATCACCACTACTGTAGTGGTGCCCAGTTAATTATTTTATAAATGAAGCTTTAAATTCCAAAATAATGTTGCTAGACTAAATAAGTAGAGGACAAGTATTTGTAATTAATAGGAATGACCGAGTGTCAAACATGAGCTGCAATTAGGTGAAATGGCTGAAGAGTAGTGAGGGAGGAGATGTGGAGGAGATCTGGGCCTACATCTGGAAAAACATGAGAGGAAGGGCAAACCAAAGCAAACTGAAAAAAAGGGAAAGGAAAGCCACACCAAAGGATGGCAGAGAAGCCACACAAAAGGTGGCGGAGGAGCCGCCCCGAAGGGCGGAGGAGCCGCCCCGAAGGGCGGCGGCATAGACACCAGCAGCTCAGAAGAGGGCGGTGGGAAAGGAGAGAAGTTCTAGAGAGAAGGGGGAGTCTCTCTCTCTAAAGCTCTCCTTTTTTGGACTCATCCAGGAAAATGGTAACCAGGTCTAATCACCACTACTGTAGTGCTGCCCAGTTCATAAAATTCCAAACTAATGTTGCTAGACTAAATAAGTAGAGGACAAGTATTTGTAATTAATAGGAATAACCTTATAATCGAAACATTCATATTTTAACATGGTAGAGTGCACGATCCTAAGTTGTCTCTAAACCAACATCAAATTCTTCAATCAAATCATCAAACCTGAAATCAAATTACCAAAACATATACCACATAAACAAATCGCGCTGCGATGCCAAATTACAACGAAACTTTTGCCTCTGCTGACTTCCTTAGAAACAAAATGAAGATATATAAATATATATGTATTATGAATTGAATTAAGAAGCTTGTAGGCTATTAACTCACAACCAAGTGGGCTCTAGCTAGGCTATTAACTCACAACTAAGTTCGTTGCAAGTTTTCAGTTGACTTGACTTCGGATTGATAATAAATTTACAAATGAAGCTCTATACATATTCCAATTGTGTACAAAATCCCATCCATGAATTTGGATTCGAAACCTTAACTAGTGCTGCTAGACTAAATAGTTGTACTGATTGAGAAGGTTTTTTTTTTTTTTGCGACATTACCTAGAAACCTTCAGGAGGGACGAACAATGGAGGCTCAGCTGATTTCAGCATTTCATTTGGAGATAATTCTAATTATTTTGGGAAAAGATTCATTAGAAGCCAAAAATTGCATTCTTGTGGGTATTTATTAGCTTTCTGTACATAAATAATAAAGTAATGAATGTGAGATATGTGAAGAAATTTAAAATTGAGGCTAAATTTGCTGTGTACCTCTGTGTCAAGATAAGAACCACAAAAACCCAAATGATGAGCACTAATCTTGACCAATTGTTCACCACTTTCTCCCCTATCGAATTACAAAAGCATTAGTAATTAGACTACAAGCTTCATTGCGAATTTTGAAGAAAACAAATGCCTTGGTATAGGGAGAAGAGAACTTACTATGAGCAAAGACAAGAGTTGAAAAGGAGGACCAGAATATCATGCCAAGTTGTTGTTGTGGTGGACCTCTAAACTCGGAGTTTACCCGGTGTTCAAGTACCCATATTGTCTCTTTCATTATTTTCCACCAAAACTACCATTGACACTCCTGACTCTGAATCGGGCAATGTAAAATATACATACAATGAACGGTTAGCTACAATTGTTGTGTCTGCCACCACAGCATCATACGTCTGCATTTTAAATCACCAATTGAAAAGTACATTAGAAAAGGAGATAGAGAGAGAGAGAGAGAGGATGACCATTAATTTAACCTGTAAAATAAAACTTACCCCTGCTTTGATTTGGTAAAGAAGATCATCATATGTCCCATTGAAGCAAAAGAAGTCATAGGGCGGAAATGGTAGTTTAGCCAGCGCAGCAAAGAAGACATCCGCAGCAAATCCCGATATATTTTTGTTTTCCACTTTTAGGAATTCATTAAAACCTTCTTTCATTGGAACTCCAATCCTGAGTTTCTTTGTTGCAGGTTGGTCTGTAGTGTCCCCTGGCCAAATTGGTTGCTTGAGTCTTCTCTTTACATCAGATTTTTCTGCTTCACTTTGGTCATAGTTGAGCTGCCGTGACAGCCCTTTTTGTTGGTCAATCCAATATCCAATAATCCTTTCTTTATTGCCAATCACATTGAATATCTCAAAGGTTGAAGGTTCTAACTGTCCCTTGACCAACTGGAAATTCCCACTTAGGCTTTGAAATTTTGAACTTGGGATTGTTTCAAGAAGATTTTTACCCATGTTACTGGTTTCCAAGCTTGCAAGATTAATGACTCTACTTGTGTTATGTTCCAAGCTTGCAGGATTCATCATCAAAATGGAGCCACGAACTTGGGTGTTGATATCTTACTTGTTCCCGTGTGGATGTTATGGAAGTGGTGCTGCCGAGTCTGAGTTTAGGTGTTGGTAGGTAGGTGGTTCTACTCGCAGTAGGGATGATGTATAACCTTGGTGAATTGTGATGGCCCAAGTGTTGTGGAACTTTGGTTTGGAGGCACATTGATGTAAGGGTGTGTCGACGAGATAAGTGGGGGAGAACCACGAATGCCATGGAGGTATAGCAGTGCAGATGCACAAACAAATGGAGGTGTCATGGAGGACACACGGTTGGCTCACGAGTCACACCCAGGCGGGGTGCATCTTTTTGAATGTGGAAAATGTGGAAGTACCTGACCAGCGAGCTTTGTGTTTGTTCAATGGTTGACTGTGATAAGAGATAGAGGTCTCGGCCCAAAGAGGGAAAGAAAAGAAGTTGAAAAGGGTGAACACAGTGGTGCATTGTGGTCCATGGAGTGAGGAGAAGAGGATATTCCTATATGGTGTTGTTATGCGGCAGTGCAGTGGGCACTTCGATGAGGACGTCGACACTATCAGTGAGGGAGAATGTCACATATCGCACTTGAGCGTGTGCTATTGTGACTCCATTGGGACATCTATGCGCTTACAAGATAGTCTAAGTGTGGAAGGGCGAGGGCTTAAGAGCTAGAATGGTTTGTGTTGGCCGAGTTGCACACATGAAGGGTATTTTGGGTATTTTCAAAGGTTACGGGAGGAATCTGAGGAAGCTAAAAATACTGGGACGTTCGTGATGTTAAGATACATGCAACACAACTGACAGTTTGCCATTCGGAGTTTGTATGAATTAGTTATGCCTAATTATGACTCCTCATGCATATGTGATGTTTTCTCCTGACAGAAGGCTAAATGCATAAAATGCTATATAGGGGGTGACATGGTGTCATGCTCTCCACCACTCTTGGTGCTTACACCCTTGTGGCACTAAGCGAGCATCTTTATGACATTGGAGGTAGTCATAAGGGCGGTCATAAGATTGTTGAAGGATAATCTGTGTCTCCGAGGGAAAGGAATTCCCGATGACAGTACGAACACGCGGGGCCGTTCATATTGCGCATCGTTGTGAAGAGTGAGGTCAATGTATGGCATTCGCTATGCCGTCGGCAAGGGAGGCATTTGACAATACTCGATGGACTTGTCTTGGGTTCGGCCTTTTCTAATATGGAAGAAAGATATTCGGATGCCGGTACGCATGGGTTGCGACCTCATGCAATGCATTGATAATTATGTGGGACATTCGGAATACATATGTCGCCAAGGCTTGGGCGACATGCGAATGTGACAGCTTGCATGTATAGCTTGAGGATGTGGGCTATGAAGGTTGCTAACGGAATGACCGACAGAAGTGTGGGTAAACCGATGGTGTGTTGGATCGCTATGTCTTGACTTGGATATGAGCGAGCCACGAGTTTGGCATGCGACGTGGTCGATGCAGTTAACGTGTCATATGCAACGCGGTCGATGCAGTTGACGCGTCGAGGGTTCGTTGCGGGATGCGGGGTGATTGTTTTGTCACCAAGGTCTTAAATATCGATAGTTTCGGAAATATCGGTGGTTCAAAAACACGGAAATATCAATGGAAATATCGGGAAAATATCGATATCGATAAAAATTGAATAAAAACCATGGAAATTATGATAAATACATGGAAATTTTTAATGAAACTTTAGAAGAAGTTTATTTAGTCAATCATCTATTATTTTGACACAAAAAATTGGAAGGAAATGCATTGCATAGTGGGTTTGAGTGATTTAAGTTGATTATATTGCGAGCTGACAAACTCGGTGACTTAGAAAATCTGGAGTAATTAATGAAAGATAATTAAACAACCCCTAGTAATTTATTTATCATTTTTTAGTACAATATTTTACACTTTATAAATTGCATGGTAAGATACATGAGTAACCTTATTTCACTGGACATGGTACACATTCTTATATTTATTATTTATAAAAAATTGAAAAATAATTAAAGATGTAAACCAACTTTTTAAGATGAAACAATGCAAAAATAAAAAAAAATAAAAAAACACACCAAACTTATTCCAATTAATAAAAATATCATTCAATAAATCAAGCTCAAATATGTATTATGTAAATCATAAATTTTATCACAATAATAACACTAACTCAAATAATAAATCAACTCACCCAAAAATAACCCAAATAACAAAATACCTTGAATATTACAACAAAAAAAAAAGGGAACACAATGGGTATTGAACCATTGACCTCAAAGTCCTTTTCAATCCACAAACCACTATGGTAAATGATATTTTTATATTATTGATGTATACTTTTAATATTTATAGGTGTACCCAACAAAATTAAAAAATATTTAAAAAACCCTAACAAATATCTTCCTTTTTATTAAAATGTCGGCTTCTTTCTTCTCCCTCTCAGCCGCCTTCTTCTTCCTACGCCTCTCTCTCTCTCTTTTCTTTTCCCTCTGGTTTTCTTCTTCCTCCCCCTCTCTCTCTTTCTTCTTCCTCCCTATTTCTTCTCCCTAGCAGCTTGCAACTTCTTCTCCTCTCTCTCTCTCTCTCTCTTCTTCCTCCCTATTTCTTCTCCCTAGCAGCTTGCATCTTCTTCTCCATGGGGTCATCTCCCATGGCTGCCAAGAGAAACCAAGGACTTTCAAGCCATTTCCTGGGCTGCCTCGCCATGCCTTGCAAGTCTCTGATCAAATTGCTCGCCTCATAGCTAGCGATCCGGTAATTAGTTCTCATTTGATTTGTTTAATTGAATTCTTTAATTTTTGAAAGTTCATATCGCGATATTATCGATATTATCGATAATATCGCGATATATTGACCATTTGCAGCTGCCATTTGAACGAAAATATCCTTACCGAAATATCGGTGAAATTATCGAGGACATTATCAATAAATTGACGAAACCTATATGGAATTGTACTAAATTATCGCTGCCCCAAAATAATGATAATTTCGCCGACATTGGTTGTCACAAAGAAGTGTGACTTGTTGTCTAGCTATATGGCATGATGCCTATGGGAGACGACACTTGATGGTGAACCTCAAGAGTGGGAGAAGGCTGACTGAGATTCGAAGGGATCCTGGGCCGCACGGGTGTCTTTGAGCCAGCCAAATGTGTGTTTTGCTTCCACCGCGCTGCGCCGTTCTCTCATCCCGTGACACTTGGCATACAACTTTGATTAAAACCTTCTTCCCAGCTTTCAATATTAACTTACCTTCCCATCTAGTTACTTTCTTCCATATTCAATCTTTAATAGTACAAAACATTTGCCTCTTTTTATTCCCAACCATTGTAGAGAGTCATATTATATTTTAATATAAATTTTTAATTGCCATATCCATGACATATCGTATCCTAGTTTTTGGAGATTTGTCGTATTCCCGTGTCGTGTTGTATCGTATCGCCATAGCACATGACAATTGGAACTCCCAACATAGCTTGGGTTTGGGCTTGGAGTACTGCTGGAGTAGATGGATTGAAATATTCTAAACGGGCGGGTTCAGGTTTGGGATTAGAATACCATCCATGCCCCACCCCGAACACTATACCCAAAAAATTCCCCAAATCCGTCCCTATGTCTAATTTATATACTTCAAATATGACCCAATAGGGTCAAAGTCCCGCGAAGACCTTACCACGTGTAGGGAAAATTGTCATTCCTAGCTATATTTGTAGCTCTTTATTTATTTGTTTGGGTTATTTACTCAAATGGTCCTCAGACTTATACAAGAATTGCATTTTAGTCCCTCAACTAAATTATTCGCTCAAATGGTCCATCAACTCTTTATTATTCAGTAAATTGGTCCCACTGTCTAATTTTTTGTTAGATTTAATCAAAATTTAGGGTAAATACGACTTTACATAATTTAAAACTAAAAATAAGGTTAAATTAATACAAAATTAGAAAATATCGAAGAAAAAAAGAAAAAATCCTCAGAACCAAACCCAGCGCCCCCTCCTCTCGATTTTTTCTCCCCCATTCCCCTACAGACCCTTCCCCACTTTCTGTTTTCCGCTCTCTCCTTGTCTCTCTCCCATTCGCCCCCTCCCCCTCTTAGCAACAAACCCCTCCTCCTCCCACCACTTATGGCTTAACCCAAACATCTAATTATTTTTGTATTTTCTTTTCCTTGTTTGTAAGCTACTCAAATACCCAAGCAAGATCTCACCCCAACCTATGGCCCAAAGACCTTCGGCTCTCTCAACATCAACAACTTATGTTTTTGGTGAAAGAAACATGACTAGGCCCAAATATTCACTTGAGAGAGAGAGCACGAAATGACCAATTTGCCTTCATATTTAATGACAATTTTGACAGAATGTAACGGTGGACCAATTTGCCGAATAAGAGAGAGTTAATGGATCATTTGAGCGAATAATTTAGTTGAAGGACTAAAATGCAACTTGGTATAAGTTTGAGCATCATTTGAGTAAATAACCCTTATTTGTTTTGTTAAGTAGCTCTTCTTTTTCTTGAAGCCAATTAAAAGGCGGTTTTTGACAAAAAATAAAAATAAAAAGGCGGGCTTGTCTTTCAATTTCAGCAAATAGAAAGAAAAAGAAAAAAACTGAGCTCGCTAGGTTTTCCAAGTCTCTTCGACTAGAACCTCTGTCTGTGACGCGAAACCCGTTGAATTTCGCAGCCATGGCGAGCACCAAAGTTCAGAGGATTATGACCCAACCCATTGTTCGTGCCCTTCTCCATCTTCCTAGTCTTTGTTTTGCTTAGCGTTTTTGTCAATTTTTTTGATGATTCACTGACTAATTTCCTTCTTTTTTCTTTGGGTGTTTTTGCTGCAGAACTTGATTTTCAGGTTCCTTCAAAGTGTAAGTCATCCTTGTCACTCTATTTGGTTGATTTTGTCATCTGGGTTTGTTTGTTTCGGAAAGCTCCCATCGCGGGTGATTTTATTGTTGGGGTTTTGAATTTTGAATTTTTTGGAAAATTTTTGTTACAGAAAGCCCGCATTCAGATTTGGCTCTTTGAGCAAAAGGACCTGAGGATTGAAGGCCGAATCATTGTAAGTTTGTTTTCTCTTTTATTTCCAAACCAATTTTTATTAGGCCACTAGGGTTTTAGAGTTATTTTTGTACATGTTGCTAGATGCTTATTAGCAAAAATTGTGTTTTATTTTTTAAATTTGTTATCTTCTCTTCATATTGATAATAATTTTTTTCTAAGTGATCTAACCAAATTGGGATTTAAATTTCTACTTTCCGCATATGATTGAGCTTAAACGAATTTTGATAGAAGTAGTGCTCAATTTAACTGTTCTACTGAGTGATACCGAATGCTGATGTATTTATTCTCCCTTTGGCTTATGCTTTTGATTAAAAGTTCATGTTGTTCTTATCGTCTATTATGTTGTGTAATTGATGCTGTTATACATTGTTGGTTGTGGAGGTTACACAGTATTGGATAGCTTGTAGTTTTAGGCTTTTAGCTTTTATTCTGGTGGGTTCAAGAATTGGGGTTCTTTAGGCATCATATTAATTTTAATGACATAATTGGAGGTGCATTGTGGAATGACTAATTATTTGGTAGATCTTAAGAATACTGCAGGGATGTTTCAGGAGTCATTTGTATTTGTCTAATTAGGGTGCGGAAGTATGACCTTCTGCTATGAATGATTATTGTACTTGAGTGAAAAACCAGTTTTCCTCCTAAAGTAAGCAAAAGAAAGATGTGGAAGCTGCTGATCTGGGATATTATTAGTTTTTCAGTATATTCTATTTATCTTCCAACAGTCGGTCTTCGTCAGTTGGTAAAACATGTTTCCCTTGTTGAGACATGCTTCTACGCTGTTCTCGTATGGAGTACTTATATGAAAGGGACTTTTGTCGAAACATGGAAGATTCAGTTCCAATTTTGTATCTATGCCCAAGATCAAATTATTGTCTACAAACCAGTGGGTTCTAAATCATAAGAGGCTTAGTATAGGGAATAGATTTCAAAGCCTTGATTTCGTATAGGGCCTTGGAACTTTTCCTTCTTTCCTTCTTCCCTTTTGCCCAATTCTCTAGAATCTCTACTAGCACTTAGGGTTGTATAAGGGCTTGGCTTCATTAAAATGGATAAATTGGTTGCAGAAAGGTATAGAATAGACAGAGCTGTGTGCTAACAACATTTGTTTGTTACAAGTTGTTGCACGTGGATTATAAAATTGAATTTTCCCTTAGAATTTAAATTGCTCCAAATTGACAAAACTAATGATACTTGTCTTCAACTTGTGGGTCTAATATAATTGTTAAATGTTATGAATGTGTTAAAAGTTCAGTTTCACGTGGCTAGATGAAGATGTTAGTCATTGATGAGGATGGAAAAAAGGTAGAGAAGTAGAAAATGTAAGGAATGACGTAATCAGCAGGATATCCTGGATTTTTCAATTTTACTTGTAGGTTTTGTTTTTTTTTTTTTTTTTTTTTTTTTTTTTTTTCTATAAAGGGCTTTTATATTGTCCAACTTTTTCTCTCAATGCATTTACAAACACACAACTTTACCTTTCCTTTTGTGGTGCCTTGTACCCAATGGCTTCAACCATATTATTCCTAATTTTCTTACGGTTGAGGATGTGTTGGCTCTGCGTGATTATCTCCATATTCCATATTTGTGCTATAATCTAGTTTGATATTTTATTTTATTCCATTTATTTAACAAATGTTTTTCATAGTTCAGAAGCTGACATAGAAATGATGTAATTTGCATTCTGATATATGCCTACTTTCTCTTTCTCTTTTTCTGTCTCTATCTATTCCCCTTATTTATGTCAGCGTATATATATCTGACAATAATGTCTTAATCTCTTTGGTGGTGATCTGGGTTTGATAGGGTTTTGATGAGTACATGAATTTGGTTCTGGATGAGGCCGAAGAAGTCAGCATCAAGAAAAACACCAGAAAGTCATTAGGTGAGTCTCCTCGTCTTTCGCTCTTCTGCTGCCCTATGTTTGTGCAATCTTTAAATTGTTTCTGTTTTGTTTTAATTATTTCAGGAAGGATTCTTCTTAAAGGAGACAACATAACTCTGATGATGAACACGTAAGTGAATTGAAACTCTGTTTTTCTCGCTCTGCCCGTCTCTGTCTCTCTCTCTTTCTGTCTGTCTGTCTGTCTGTCTCTCTCTCTAACAATCTCTTTTGCAAATTCCAGGGGAAAATGATGGCCAATCTAGCAAATGCATGAACTAAGGCTACAGTGTGTTTTCATTGTGATGGAGGTTGAGCTCTTTAGATTTACTGCTTTTCTAAAACAAATATACGTTGGATGTTATTTATGAGTAGTGCAGAATTCTTTAAACTTTGTGTTTATATTTGATCCCTGTTGTTAGGCTTTCTACGAAAAAACCTTGTATGTGGATTTCTTGGTGGTTTGTGTAATGCTTGTAAGTTTTTGTAGTTCAGTTCAACCATGTCAGATTGCCAATCATTTTCAATTTGGAAACAAACCGTTTGTCATCCCTGCTTAACCCAAATCAAGGTTGTTAGACAAAGAAAATCAGAGATTCCTTTTGAATGAGTCATTTTATTTCGTTCTCAATGTTCTCAATGTTCTTGTTTGCTTCGTGTTTTATGTCTTAGTTTCAAAAACAGGGAATGGTTTTATGCTTTACAGAACTATTTAAGTTTTATTGTTTGTCTTTTCAATCTTTTCTAGTTTAAAGTCTGCGAATAACAGGGTAATAGACTAAACGCAATTCCTCTTGCTTATTGATGTATTTTATTTTAATTTCATTCTCAATTTGTTTTTCCTGAACAAAACAATTCAATATCAGGTTTCGTACTTGTACTCTTGGAGCGGTCTGATTTAGGGGACACCACACCACCATATGCCATGAACTTGAGACCTTTCTTGTATGAAAATTTTGTGAAAGTTTCAAGTTCGAATCCCGTCCATCCATGAATTTGAGGCCTTTTGTTTAAAATAATGTCGGGAAAGGTTTCAAGTTTCATTTCTGTCTATCTGGTTGATTTTTTATTTTTATGGTGCTTTCGAATTCAGCACAAATGTGGCATCAAAGCTCAAATGCATAGCCAACCCTTGGAGTTGAATCACTGTTACTCAATCATTGTGTAAATAAAGAGAGATGTGTTGTAGACAAGGGGCTTGTAGCTCAAGTGTTTATGAGCATTTACACATGTACTCGAAACCTTAGGTTCTATTCTCTCTTGCCACAATACCGCTTTCCTTAGTATCGCTTGTATAAAAATTAAAACAAAGGGATTAAAAAAGTAAGAGAGAGAGAGAGATCTCTCTTGCCACAATACCGCTTTCCTTAGTATCGCTTGTATAAAAATTAAAACAAAGGGATTAAAAAAGTAAGAGAGAGAGAGAGAGAGAGAGAGAGAGAGAGAGGTCTTTTTTTTAGAGGTAACTGCTGAGTAATTTAACATGGTGGATGTTGTTGGGTGGAAAAGCTTCCACAATGAAATTTCCCAGAAGGGTTGAGGAAATCTGACTTGTATGGACTATCTGGTATTGGTTGATATACGACAACCACACAACTTAATAAAAAGTCAAGTGTAGAAATCTAACCAACCTAAATTACAGGGCTCAAATCCTCCTCATTTGGTATTGGTAGAAATTACAACCACAACTTAATTTAATGTTAAATGTAGAAATCTTACCAACCTAAATTACTGGCTCAAAATCCTCCTTGCAATTTCATGCATTTTCTCAGAAACCAAACAAAAGCAAAAGCCACACAAAGTAAAAGAAAAGGACAGCAAATTGCTACCTGTCCTCTAGGGCACTAGGGTCTAATAGAACTATAGCAAAAGGGAGTGGAAGAGCTTTGTTGGGAATTGATACAAGTGAGCAGGGCCTGGGTGTGGGATGAAAACAACAGGTGGTAGGGCATATTTGGGCCATGGGCCTGGGTGCACCCGCGTCATATGGCTAGCCATTTGTGTCATGTGTCTACCCATCAGGAAGCAAAGTGCCCTGCACCCTTTTGTCTTCTTTGGTCACTAGTCCCTTACTGATTAATGACTCATCCTCCACAATGGATTTCTAGCTTGCTTGCTTGGTCATTGTTGCTTGCCTTAATCATTCCACCATTCTTTTCTAGGGAAGAGGTGTGCTTCTTTGGAGATTTTGGAGATAGATTTCGGCACTCCAAAAATCACTCACTACACCACACTCTCACATATGAAGAGTGCATACGGCGGTTTAATGTTATTTTTGATAGCATGAAAATCTTTTGCCATCTATTTTTTCTTGAAGTAAGTAAAGTCAATTTAACGAATTTCTTACCATCATTTATTCTACGTACTTTCAAATCGTGGTTTTGTCTTCATTCATCTTCATTTCTGCTAGAAAATGATAGAGAATTCAATGTTAATATGTCTATAAAATAAAACAAATGCTAGTGAGATAAGACAGTGCAAAACATGTCTTGTTTTCCCACACACGTGTGGTTTGTGAATGATTGTCTATATCCGGAGTTTGCCTAAGATATCGTACTACTCAGATAAATATTGAGCTCTCAGATGATTTTCCTTGCTACCCAAAAAGAAAGCAAGATGAGACACCAGGATCTTAGAGGCTCCCAGACAAGACTTTACCATAGTGCAGCCACCTCATGCACATTTTGTTTCAGGGTTCTGATGCTTTCTTATCATCTAGGAAGCAAGAATGGGTAGAGTGATCTCTTACTTGTTCCTTGCCTACCTTTTGACTATATGGCGCTTGGCATAAATAATAATTTTATTACTTTTCCTAAAAGTTTAAAAAACCAATCCTCTTTTGGTTTTCCCTCAAAACAATTAAGAGTCCCAAACACAAAAACACAAAGCATAGCTAGCCACGAATTAAATAAAACAATTCGTCAACAAGGTCTTGTCCAGTGAAAAAGGGCCTTGTTGCAGACAAGAGGTGTCATATTCGATTCCTTATGACATCATTTGTGTGCGTGTGAGAAATCCACCTCCCTTCTAGTTTAGACTATCGTTTGTACTAAAATAAAATATAAAATAAAATAAAAGAATTCATCATTTAACACGTAGATCTCACTTAGTAAATAGCCAATAGGAGTAAGAAATTTGATAATCAAAAGAAGAAGACTTGGTATGGAGAGAATTTGAAATTAATTGGACCCCCATTTTTAACTAAGCAGAATTAGGAGATGGGATTGGGCTATGCCATTGTCATGTGAACTAAGAACATTATTTCAAGTCGATGTTGACATGGCATTACGTCGACGTAATATGCTCCAAATGATTCTTGGACGAACTTATAAAGCATTGGAGCCCACCATTATCATGTGTATAAGTAGTGCCCTTTAGTTGATTTTCACTAATGCTTATTCTGATCGCACAGTTGAATTTCATCAAATCACTCTTCAAATTTGTCCACTAATTGAATATGATACACAAAAATCAACTTGGCAAGCAAACACACACAATTAATTAATTTGTAACGTTAGTAACTTTAATAGTAGTCGATTTTCGCACGCGACGGTTAGAATTTGAGTCTTACAGTGCACAGCCATAGTTAGAATTTGAGTCTTGTCCTTTCATAGCATGCATTCCCATTTTTGTCACAACTGAATTCGATAAGCTATGTGTCCGGTGCACAGAGAACTGCCGGTCCCCCAAAGTGACTTACTCCTGGATGCTTTCCGGCTACTCAATGACCTATAACGCCAGTCACTGCTACCACTGGGGCTAGGAAGTAAGGGCCACAACCCTAAGTGGCGAAGAACAAATATAATTTGCTACAAAAGCCGGCTAACAGGGGTATTCCTGCATATGAGAACATAGTAATCTAATGACAAAGGCCGACGAAAGCTTGACAGACGAGGATGATGAAGAAGAAGTTTTCCCCGTTTTTTGCATCAAATTATCACTTTCATTATTTATTTTTAGTGGAAATTATGGTGTCTTTACACTTTTAATTTCTAAACGTGTTTCATTTAATTTTTAGACTTTTGTTGGGTTGTCCACCCTATATTAATTTAGGGGTGATCCTATGAGCCTATAAATAGCACCTCTCCTTCTCACCATTTCAATCATCCCTTATCATCTCATCTTTCTCATTCCTCTCTCAAATCTTATCTTTCCTCTGGAATTTTTATTTTATTTTTTGGTGGTGGAGCTTTGGACTCATCATTTTGTGCAGATAGGTTTAAATCACATAACGATTCAGTTGTTGTACCCTGAACGGGACAAGTCAAGATATATCCTGCTGCACCGGTTCATTGCCACTGCCAAACGGAAGTGGGCTTGAATCTCCTTACAGAGAGCGAGATATCCGGGCCTTGTCTACGCGCTTCTTGGAAGAAAATATAATTATGTAATTTGCTCAACAATATATATACATAATATGTGCAAACACTATTTTCTTTACAACCGAAGACATTACAGAAAAAGATGATTTGCCGTGTACGGTTGTACCGTAGTTGTTGTTGGACCCTGCTTCAGCTTGAGACTGTTGATTTGCGTGCTTTATTTGAGGGAGATTGAGCCAAAATACCTCAACTACTATTGCTGCTTTTAGAGGGTCAAAAAGCTTATGGGAAAATCACTAGCTGGGGCCATTTGGACCACATCATAATCTTATACCTGACCAAGATGATGAGCTGGTGGTGTCAGATACCTGCAGCCAGGTAGAAGAAAAGCTGGCCTCATCGATCAAATTCAAATGCCATCTCTCTTATAATGCACTTCCTTTACATGAGAGAGAATCATGGATGTTGTTTTCAAAACTCTGTTTTCACTTCAAACTTGGCCAAGTCCTCAAATGATATATTTTAGCTCAGGAAGGTGCTCTTGTTTTTTTTTTAGATTTCCTTTTTTTCCTTCAATCATTGAATTCTGTAATTGTGATAAAATCACACGCCTTTGGGCTTTGCACGTAGTTAAATTTGTAATAATATCGATATTGATAGTAATGGATTACGGATACGTTTTCAGAAATTTGAAAATTCTTCATGATGAGACGTTTTAAATTTAATCTTTATCAATTGTTGGACTTCATGACAATCCAACCGCATGCAAAAACACCTGCTCCACTTAGCTTGGATAGGAAATTAATTAGCTAATAAAAAACTTGATACCACTTTAAATATTTCTAATGCCTACAATTATTGTGCTTCTTAAAGAGACAGCTTTGTCATCTTATGAGTCCCATTAAAGGGTTTGTTATTGGTTTTCTTATCTTTCCTTTTCATGGGATTATTTTAATCACTAATAACTTAGTTTTTAGTGTTCCTATAGTGTGTTATTAGTATGTAAGCTCATTTGTACGATGTTAAGAATTTGTCTATCACATTTTTCATGCACTATACATATATAGGATCAGGATTGGGAGACACACAAAAAACCACATTTTTTATATATAGATATATAGAAAACTTAATTTGGCTTAGCTTTAGGCATTTAGCATTATTTATATGTGTGTGTGCGCGCATTCTTATGGATTAGTTTTGTATTGCTATTTATGCTTCCTTCACTTATTTATGTATTTTAGGATCAGTAGGATTTCTTTTATATATATATTTATGATCTGAAACGGAAACTTAAGCTCAAGTTATGCAATGTCATATGTATCTTTTATGTATGTCACTTTACTTATGCATCTAATTATAATATTGAATATTTTAAGTAATCATTATTAATCTATAGAAAAGAAGCTCTATGACAAAAACTCCAAATAATTTTTTTTTTAAAGCTACACTTGATGATGTTTCCATTCTAGGTTTTTTTTATTCAAGGAAGAGAATAGCGAGACGTTCTCTTACTGTAACTGAAAGGATAAAGTGATTTACCACTAGAGTATAAACACTATATCCCTCATAACTAGTTACTATAGGAAAAGAGAGTACTTTTGCTCATTATCTTTAATTGGTGGTGAACATTACCACCATATTACCGACCGTTGAATAAATTTAATTTTGAGATTCGTGTAACAAGTGGATTAAATCATAATATAACTAAACGTGCTCATCACCAATTCCGATGGCAGAACTAGCATGAGGGCTAGGCGGCTAGGCCTAGATAGGCATAAAACTATGTTTTCAAGCATCCCCTTTCTTCTAGTAGATCCTCATGATCAAGCACCAACCTACTCGGGGGTTTAGCAATGGGTAATGTGGAGAGAAGCCGAACCAGTTATTGTGACTATAGATTCCGACATTTTTCCACTCACTTTTAATTTATAGGGGCACGGCCCCTAATCCTCTTGCTAGCTGGATTAATTATTAGTAGTGCATAGCCTTTGATTAAAATTTAGAGGGAAGTACGTAATTATATTCCTTACAATTTAATTAATTATGTGACTAATATATATATTCTGAGATTATGTTCCTAATCCCTAACCCCATAATTACAAATCATCTCCTAAGCAAGAAAATAAAATAAAATAAAATCATGGTGGTGGAAATCCCACTTCTTCCATCGAGTATTAAATTTATTACCAACAAAGTCCCAAACATCGACACGTAAAATGGAATTAATTCTCATACTTAATTTTAAGAGATTATTCCATCAATTTCATGAGTGTTGGATTCGATCCCGAAAAGAAATCAAAAAAGAAAAGAAAGAAAGAAAGAAAAAAAAGACCTAAAGAAACATGTGTAACTTTCATTTAAAGCTTATCCCCATGCCAACGTGAGCTGACTAGAAGATTATATACGCTACTCAATCAACGTGGAACTTTCCGTGACAAAAGCTAGATAGATAGTGCCAATTAGAGAGCTTTGATTAATCATTTTCACTGCTTCAAACTTTACTTAAAATTGATTGATGAACTCAGATTAATCTGAATCTCCTGTTGGCACTCAATGATTGGATCTTTGATATATACACCTTTCAACGTAATGAATAATTCCTTCTCCAAACTTTTATTCCAATTGAAAATGATTGCTCTGATCAATATTCTGGTTTATGCTTAAAGCCTCTTTATGACAAACTCCATTTTTCTCCTCTAAGAGTTTATACTTTCGAGACATGTTTAACCCTCAAACATCAATGAGCAGTTGACATATATTCTCTTTAATTTTCTGCCATTTCTTTAGTCAAATTGTTAAATTTCGAAGAGACGGGGCAGCAGTCCATTAATAGGAACACCGATATTGTCCCCAACTTAATCACTTATAAAGCCCAGTAGGTATGAGATTTTATCACAAGAGGTCTTAGGTGTTATTAGGAGTGGAACTACTTATTATAAGTTGTAATTTATGTAGTCAAGTTTCCGATGTGGGGCTTTATATTCTTCAACATGCCCACTCACGTAGGACCACCACATAGTGAGTCACACGTGGAGCCAAATCCATATCGGAGTTAATCATCTGGGTCTATGTAACTATTTCTTTACAAAGATATGATATTTACAAGATTTATTTTAAACAAGATAATTCATCAACGTAACTATTTCACAAAAATGAATGAGTCATAATTAGGTATCGAACTCAACTCAATTATATATATCATTCTCGTATTCATATGCTATTTCTCCATTTTCTTATTATTTAATGATAATTTGAGTTGATTGATGGTTGTTTGATAATGATTTTCATTTGTAGCTCCAGATTTCTTTTATTTAATGATAATTTGTATGTTGATGATGATTTTGTTAGTTGATGATGAATTATTTGTAAAGTTTAGTTTAGTTGTAATTATAAGCTCTGCTATCTAGCATCAATACATTGTCCAAAATAACATCTTAGTATGACTTATAATTTTCGCATAGGCCACCAAAATCTTAGAAATGACCATGCTAAACGCCAATAGAGCAAATGAATATGAACTTAAACTCTAAATCTTAAATGATTGACAAACTTAAAACCTGAAAACGACGCTGTTTTGGTTACAAATACAATGCCAACTTAAAGGAGGAAACATACAACACAAGAAGAAGAAGAGGGAAACATATGCCATTAATACACCACACAAGAATTCACAAGATAAAAGGAACACAAGTTCAACCTATTAGAAGAAAGAGAGAGATGCTTACGTTTAGTATACTTTAACATCATTTTTCCAATATTCATAAAGATTGTATGGCCCAACCCCCCAACATATATATGGATGATGATCACTACTTCTAGAGTGGGATTTGGTTTGGATTTGTTCCTCCTAATTATTTCTTATTAACCCCTTTATTGTAACCAAGTAATAAGATAAGATTTAATCCTAGTGGAAGAGACTAAGAATTGCAATAATAGTATTGTAAGCAATGAATAAAGTTGAACGTGTCATCTAGGGTGGAATATCCTATTGTCCTTGACGTGTACGTTGGGTGGTGGAAGGTGACGATGGAAGGGTAGTGGGACCCTCATCACTCATTTTGGAGTAAAAACTTTCTTGTAAATGGGATAGTACTGTTTTGTTATCCCCGACTAATAATACAAAATTAGCCCACGTATCATTGCGTTATTAACCCCTATTGCGTGGGAGCCCACGAGTATTTATCTACCAATTAGAGAAATTCTTTGTATGCAAGTTGAACTTGGGCAAATGATGTTCCTATTAAGATGAAGTTGTCAAATATATTGAGGGCAGCTCTTAAGGAAGAAATTGGCAATTAAATGGCAATCACTTCGAATCTAATGGAGTTAGTGAGTACTATCGAGCCCCTTTAGCGACCATCAATCAGATGTTGATCATGTGATTAGTTATCGTGAAGAGTACGTTGTGCAAACATTTCTTAAATTGCAGGGAGGATAAGGATAATGTCTCTGTGTCTCTGTGTGCCTATGTATAGAATTCACGTAACCACAACCTTTAGCTTTTGGGTAGCACTAATGCAATTGCCTAGTTGCAAACAAAAAGACTTGCCACTAGAAGGCAAAACATAAAATAGTGGGGGGAGGGAAGAGTTTGTAGAACCCAGTTTCTTGTTGGGTCCCAGAGTCTACCCTCTCCCTTTTTTTTAATCAGTTGTTTATATAGGCTAAGAAAACCAATTTAGTCATGCTGATGTTCTTCACCATATATATAAATATGCATGATCAATGAAGTTAAAGTTTGGATAAGAAAAATCAGCAAACAACATCTTTTTGTTTATGCATCTTCTTGAAACATACACAAGAATATGCAAATGAAAGAAGGAAACCATTGTCATTTTCTGATGCTTTAACTTAAAAAGTCACACAAAAAAAGACACAGAAATAAAGAAGGATGGGAAGTGCCAATTGCGTGTGAGCAATTACTGGAATCAAATTAAAAGTTGCATGAGCCAAAAACCGTTTTCCAGGTTTATCACAATTATTTATCCGTTTTTAAAAAAAAGGCAACAGTTTATTGTTTTTTTCTGCATTGTTTTGGTGCACTGCCCCCCCCATTGCTAAAGCTAGCTTTTCCTTTTTCTTGCATTTTCGTTTTCCTTGCTCTCAAAGGCCAAAAGTATGTAGGTTATAGCCTATAGCTTGGGTAGCTCTAAACTGGCCCCTCCCTTTTTCTCTTTTCTTTTGGAACCCTTCGAAACTGTTTCGATGTCCTCATTATGGCAAATGAAAGCATTACATGTTAAGGTGGATATGCGAGTTATTTTCTGGTTCTACATGAGTATATATATATATATATCATGGTTTCATATGCATGCGCCGCATATAGTTTGTATGGTGTAGATCAAATCTTACAAGATGAATCAACGAAGGAACCTCTCTCTCTCTCTCTCTCTCTCTCTCTGAGGCTCAGTGGGACCAAGCTGTTGGATGGTCTCTGATGTCATGATGTGGTCCTACGCACTTATTAAAATAACAACTACCATGATGCCCGAACTCAATTATAGAAATATTGGGTGGCTACCTATCCAAATCATCCTATTTATTGCAATTCATGCCTTCACTGTGCGATTATATGTAGAAAATATCCATTTTCTGTGCTTCTGTTAAGACCCAATATCACATATTAGAAAAATAGCACATCTGTATATTATATGAGCTCTTGGCACCCTTTCTTTACAAGCCGGTTTTTAACCGACTTGAGCCCTTATTTAATCTGTGTCTAAAGTTTTTATGTTTAAGATCCACTAGGAAGGATAGTTGATCGTATTACCGGTTTTTGGATATTTGATTAAATATTTTAAGGTGAAATTCACGTATCAATGAGACTAAGTAAATATGAGAGAAGTTAGAAAAGAAAATTATTCAATTTTGTAGGGTCCTCCTCCTCTTCTCAGGTGGTTATATAGTCGATAAAACATTCCTAAAACATATGATCGCATACATCATCTTGTCACCCAACTTGATTCACATTATGACAAAGCTCAATGATGAAATGAAAGAAGCGGTTTTCTCATACTATCCCTCGGATTCTATAATAAAATATTCCTATTATTTTTGTCCAACTTGGGTCTTCTATGCGTTACTCAATCCACAAATGTAACTCCCGCGCTGCTTTTTGTCATTTCTCGGAAAAATGCTAGGGACAATCGCTCGCGTATAAAATTGATTACTTACCATCGACACAGTTTCGTAATGCATCAACGACTCACAATGACTCATCCCTATATTACATGTATAATTTCTAAGGTGTACCATAATTGTACGGTAGGATGACACATATGTTTGTTCCTCAGCAAAGCACTCGCATTACAAAATAGATTATTTTTTATTTTATTTTCGTCTCTTTGTTTCCAAACGTCCCATGATTCCCATTCTCTGATGAAAAAAGAAAATTTGATCCAAATACCAAACCTGCCCCTGAGTGCGTTTTCACTGTGCTCATAGATAGATGAATGAAATATCCCAACAAAGAACAAAGAGGGACCCACATGTACCCCACCCTCCTCATGCAAAATGACGACATTAATCACCACCCAAAACTAATTTTAAAAAACTAAAACTAAAAATTGCCACAAATTAAACCACCCTCTCTTGTCTATATATAACACCCCACCCCATCCCCCACTTCTCAACCCACCACACCATCAATTCTCTCTCTCTCTCTCTCTCTCTCTCTCTCTCTCGCTTCATTTGCTTCTCTTCTTCACATTTCTCTCTCTCTTGCTTCATTTGCTTCTCTTCTTCACATTTTTAGCTCTTCAGACCAAAGCCAAAAAAAAGACACATTTTAGCTCAAAATTAAGCTCATCAAACACACATTGAACTAAATAATGGCAGGGAGAGAGCCTTTTAACGTGACAGCCAGGGCACCGGCGGTGACATCACAGCGGTCACCATGGCATTCCCCGGTGCCTTACTTGTTCGGCGGCCTTGCAGCCATGCTGGGCCTAATCGCTTTCGCGCTTCTCATCTTAGCCTGCTCTTACTGGAAGCTCTCCGGCTACCTCGAGAGCGGCGAAAACGGCGCCGGATCGGAGCGGGACCTGGAGGCCGGAGAAAGCGGCAAAGGCGACGAGACGGCCCAGAAGGCCCCGCCTGTGTTCGAGGAGAAAATCTTGGTGATCATGGCGGGTGACGCCAAGCCAACTTTCTTGGCCACGCCCATGTCAAGTAGGTCTTCTTCTTTCGGAGACAATAGTAGCAATAGCAGCAGCAGCAGTTGCAGCTGCAGCGAAAAGTCGGTGGAAATGAGTGAGGTTGGGAAGCAAGAAAACGGCCATGATCATCAGGTACAGGCTGGTGAGAGCAGAGAGAATGGCCATGAGGCCTCAGATCAGTCGGATCGGAGACCCGTTAATTAATTAATTAGTTCTGTTGATTAATTAATGTTTATGGGTTTTGGGTTATTATAGGTGTTGGGGGTTTTTTTTTTCTTTTTTTTTTTTCCTTATTTTTCTTCACGGGAGCTGTATATTTATTTGAGATGAAATGGAAGAATTTCCTGTTCTCCTTATAACTTTGCCTTTTCTTTTCTCAGCTTGCACTTTAAATTCAGTTATTTATTTATTGTTTTTGAAGCACCCACAGATTTCAAAAACAATGCAAGACCACAAATTTAAAGTGGGAATAACATTGGCCCTTTTGTTTTTGTTTTTGGCGTTGGTTAATTGTTTTGAAGCTGGTTTTTGACAAACCCAGAAACCTGTTATGAGAAATAAAGGAAAAAAACATAAAAATATGAGGATGTATTGGTATTAGGTGCAGAGAAGCAGAATTAAGGGCAACGTGGTGGGCTGAAATGGTTTGTGCCATGGAAGAAAAAGGCGCGTGTAAGGGCTATGGTTTATGCAGATGTAGGTCTCTGCATCAGGTTACTGCTTGCAAATGCCCAATGAGATTTTCTTATTTTTGTTAAAATTCTTTCTATTTTAATTTTGGAAGGAAATTAATAACCATGGTCTAATTAGATATACTAACTTAATTAAATATTGATTTGTTTGGTCTAGATGAAAGGGTGCATTTTTGCTCACCACTTTAACCATTGGTGTACCCTCACCACCATCCTCAATGCTTGACACGTGTTAATAGACATAATCATAGTTAACTTTTACTTTGTATTTATGGAATCATGATTACACCTATGGACACGTGTCAAGCATTGAGGATGGTGGTGAAGGTACAACTATGGTTAAAGTGATGAGCAAAAATGCTCTGAAATGCTATATGATTTGGTTAGTGGGCCACTTCAATATTATGAACTTTTTTTGTTGTTGTCATTTTTTTGATTTTTCTTTTTAAGGGCACATTAGTTATGTCATTATTTGTGTAGGTGGTGAGGGTACACCTATGGTTAAAGTGATGAGCAAAAATGCTCCCTCCAGATGAAATGCTATATGATTTGGTTAGTGGGCCACTTCAATATTATGAACTTTTTTTGTTGTTGTCATTTTTCTGATTTTTCTTTTTAAGGGCACATTAGTTATGTCATTATTTGTGTAGGTGGTGAGGCAAAATAAAGTTAAATTGTGTGTTGTGAGTGGAATTCAATGCAATGAGCATTAGTTGAGCATTCTGTGTTGTAGGGGTACAAAATGTACATTTAGTATTTAGCGAAGGAAAATACTTCCCTCTTTATATTTAGTATTTAACATTAGTAAGTAGGAGCTCTTATATTTCTGCTAATAGCAGTGTGATATATGTACAAAAGTATTTTTTGTGTGTGTTTTTGATGAATTATTTTTCATATGTGCTAAAATGTGATTAGCAAGAAGGATGTGTATCTTCTTACACGGAAATAGGCAAGCAGTATCTTTTAACAAATGCTTATACAGTCAGTCGTATAGTTGTGCTATGCTTCTTGCTCGTACAAAAATATTGGGTGGTCTAGTTGTGTGGTGGATGTATATACAAATGGATATGGAAAATAATGGCAAGCAACAATTATTGGAAATGTTGATCATATACGCGTCCAATCTCCAATAGTAAGCCACTTAAAAATACCTTCCTAAATTAAATAGTTGCTTAAATTTCATAAAGGGCACTGCTAAAATTGGGTTCAAGGGTAAGCCAAGCCTCCACCCAAATGAATTGTTTGAAATACTTGGTGTAGGTTAATTGAATTTTGAAGTAATTTAAACTATTTTTTCTTTTTGGATTAAGCGATATTATAAACTCTAATATACGGAAATAAGGATCAAACTTCAGTGCTGGAGGGCGGCACACCATCTTCACCAACTGATCTAATGTACGGAGATGGGGATTAAACTACAACTCATATATACGTATTGAGATAGATAATATTTGGAAGATGGTTAGGCGTAATAGTCATCACTGAAAATCAAAATCTCAGTTGTAAATCTATTAGACCTTAAAAAGGCAAGAAAGAGAAAGAGAGGGAGAGATGCGGCAGGCAGGAAATGCTTTGGGCACAGACTTTTCTCTCTTTCTAAAGCATAAATGATAAAACTTGTACGAGCTTTAAGAAAGAATATATAGCTAAAAAATATGAAGAACCTTGTACGACCTTTGGAATAGTATAGTGTACTAAACTCAAAGTCTCTTCTCCTTTTCATGGAAAAACTCAATGAGTGACAAGTGTATGTAAATGCCTGAATTCTCTCATTTTTTTAACCTTTGGGTTTTGCCAAAGTTAAATAGATTGACAGAAGATGCTATAGCTATTTTGATTATATATTCTTTCTTTAGCCTTTTTTCTTGCATGTACAATTCTCTTCTTCCCTCCCTACAAATCAAGCGTGGCTAGCTAAATTCTGACACAGAGAATATTTCCTTTAAAAAGGTCACCATTTCCATACAATTTAGATCTTTTTTTTTTACCACAATTGCACAAAGTCTTCTGCTTCTTGCAGGTGCAAATTTGGAGGAAAAAAATAAAATTTCAGAGAATGATTTTTTGTTTTTTTGTTAGCATTTACATCATTCACTACACAAACACGGCAAAGCTCTAAAATATTGATTTGTTATTAATTAAAGCTCGAGAATCTGCATGGTACACACGCAAAAGCATCATCCTTATCCTTCGATTTAAAACCTTTTGTTTCGAATCTTGACAAATTAGTGCATTTATAAGCGAGAGAGCTATCATTATGGGCAGTTTTACTAATTTAAACGTAGTGGGATGATTGAAAGGACAATTAGTGCTCATCACTTTATGTTTCATTGGATCAAAAGGTATGAGAAATGCATAGAAAACTAAGCTTCTGAACATGTTTCATTGGATCAGTCAGTATGAAGCAGCAATATCTTCTACCCAATTTCGATGCTTGGCTTTCTTTGGAAACAAATTAGAATATGTGGCTAGCTATTTTCATTAAAGTGTGACATTGTTAATTGCCAAATCCAAAGAAATATATGCTTCAACAGTTGTAAGCATGAAAGCTAGTAAAGACATAGTGCTATTACATCAAACAATATCCACTAGGGTTTTAGGCAAGCCTTCCTCATTTCCACTTGTTTTAGTTACTTCCAATCTGGACAAGCGAATCCGGCAAGGACAGTGCAAATCTTATCTCCTTTTGGTGCAATGAAGGCATATGCAATATGTGCGCGAGAGAGAGAAAAAAAAACTTTGTATGGTAAAGTCTGAAAATCGGTAAACGTCAGATTTCGTATAAATAAATAAAAAAGCTAAAAGTGTACAATTGATAGTGTAAAACGTAACTGATGTGAAGGAACAAGTAGATGGACAAAACTTCTCGAGTCCAGAAGGGGCCCAAGAGAGATATTGTGTCGGCTAAGATATATGGCTCACTCGTGCTAAGCAACCAGGAAAAGTTTGAAGACCATTTTATAAAAGCCCACTCGCTGTTTTGGGGAGGAGACATAAAGTTTTTTGCGGAGGGGGGTGGAGTCGAAATGTTATATCGTTAGGGTCATTATGTAATTGTCTTGGTATTTTCAATATACTACAAAGTTTTAAATTTGGATGGCATAAATTTTAGGTGTATTCAATTAAAACATTTTAAACTCCATTCAAATTTAGATGTATTCAATCATGATTTTAAAAGACTTTATAAAAGTTGAGGTGTATTAAAAAAACTCATTGATTTTAAAGGAAATACAAAAAGTAGGTCATGACAAATCTTTGCCTCTACTCAGAAATTTTGATATATATATATCATTTTTATTCTTAAGATATGATTTCACCACCGTTATTGCCACCCCAAGCATGGCTTCCTTCAACAAGTTGGTTGAGTAGACACTCACGGTTCAAATCGCATTTAATGCAGTTGTTCAACCTTTTTTTTGCGGGAGCATTTTTGCTAACCACTTTAACCATAGGTGTACCCTCACCACCCTCCTCAATGCTTGACACGTGTCCATAGACATAACTATGATTCCATAAATACAAAGCAAAAGTTAACTATGGTTATGTCTATGGACACGTGTCAAGCATTGGGGAGGGTGGTGAGGGTACACCTATGGTTAAAGTGATGAGCAAAAATGCACCCTTTTTTTTGATGTCTGACTTCTTTTCAGTTGTCAAAGTCAAACTCGAGTTTTAATTTGGGTAGTCGCGCCATTAGATGAGAAAAGCATTTTTGAAATATAAACAGTTTTATTTGGAAAGTAAAAAATATTGGACTTGCTTGACCTTGGGCTTATATCTCTGGGTATTTAATTTTACTAAATCGAGCAAAACCCAAATGGGTTTTTTCCCATGTTAGGTCCAAATAATTTTTAATACAAGGGATATTAGAGGAAGGGGATTCGAACACAAAATCTCGGATGCAGGGTAACTGTTTTTAACCACTTAAGCTACCAGTCCCTTACAAAATCCCTTACGAAATCAACCTATGTGATGTTGAGCTTGAACAAATGCCTCTTTCTACATGGCACACGTGGCCTCACTATAAGTTTTCCACGCAGCTGAAGTTAAGTGACTGGAGAGCAATTTGCTTTCACCCTTGACATGTACCTCTTTTGCTGATGTCCTTTAGGCCAAGAAAATGGGATTGAAACACCACTCACATTGTTTCACACTTTTAGTGCTGGAAATCATGTATATACTTCCTTGGCTGGCCTACTAAAAAATTGATCAAACACTAGTTGTAGACCTCATGATCTCACTAACCCATGTTTGGACATACTAAAATTATTTGATTGTGGTAGATGGAGGTCTCTGATAAATCAATTTCTGGTTTTTCTTGTGGTTGTAAATGTTTTCTTCTTGTTTGAAAAAGAAAAATTTGTGGATTCATATAGGATGGCTCCAATAATTGCCACTTGCTTTACCCTCTGGCATGTCAAATCATGACATTCCAATTTGAATCATGAAAGATGTGTGCAAGTGAATGTTTGTTCTTTACTTTCACAAAAGGTTTGAAAATTACTACTCAATGTTCATATATATATATGTGCATCTGGCTAGAAAGGGACCCTGTCGAACAACTGCTTAACCTGACCCTAGCCCCATATGGTAATTACAATGAAAGGTCAGTTGTTTTTAATGGAATCGATTTTTATGGATAAAACCAAGAAGAGACCATTGGGGAAAAATATATTACGAACGTTTTTATGGTCAACTTTTGATGAAATATCAGTACAGAGTAGTGATATTTAGAAGCTCACGTTTTAAGGTCAGTTTATTATGGATGCAAAGAATGTTAAAATTTCGATCGATGATAGTCATGAGACTAAATCTAAGGTATGTTGAATGAGGAAATGACAGTAGAGGTGAATGACTTTTCAGTTTGGGGGATTAGTAGGGATAAGCTTTTTATTTATTTATCAATACTGTGCTAATATCCTACCATTTTATAGGGATTAGATGAGATAAGTTTCTTCATGAGTAATCCATCTTCTACCCTGAACTTGGTCGAAATTTTAATTTTTTCATTTCATCCTTTAACATGCTTTAGTTATATGAAGTTATCATATCCTATCCAATCCTAGGCACCAAACGAGCCCCATAAGTATTTGCCCTTCTTTCGTATTCAATTGGAAAGGAGTTGGGAGTGGGCTTGGCATTGGATCATGCCTTGGTCTTTGTCGCCTCGGGGCTTGTTACAAATGAAGTAATGGGCCATTTCACAACACAAATTCAAACAAGGCATATGGGCTGGGCTTTTGTCCACTTTTAATAGTAGACCAAGCTTATGTTATGAATTGGTATATTCCAATACATTATGGAAAATAAAATCCGAGAGCTTTCTTTCTTGTTGACTTGGGAATGGGAATACGTGGAGGTGACAGTCAGTAAGATCCAAATGGAAAATGATGGCAACATCAGTGTGCTCGAATCCATCCATGTACAAAAGAATACGTCTAAAACAAAATCTAATTACCAAAGTCAATGAAAACGAAGTGAGATAGAGGAAGCTCCAATATTCGATCGTTGATTGATTTATAATTAAGTTCATCAAACAAATGCCATGCATAATACTCAACGCCCCACTTTTGAAAAGGACCGAACAAATTTTTGGATCTCTCACTTGGAATGTCGTTTACTGCTATAAACTTTATTTGAATTTTAATTTCAAATTATCAATTCGAACATTTTGTAATTGGCGTGGGTCCATCTTTCATCACCATGCTTGTTATTTATCCTAAACCCTAAACCCTTATTTATCCATCTGGCATGATGCCCTTGGTCCCAATAATTTCATATTTTTAGACAAGGCAATCTGGTTTTTTTTAGCTTGACTTTGAATTTGTGACTCTTTCAATTCAGGAAAATAGGGTTTCCTAAAACCTATTAGGAAAACTATGGGTACAATAAAGAAAGAGCGACACACATGTAAAACAATACACATTCAACCAATATTTCAAAAATCTACCTCTAACTTTAACTTCGCTTTCATTTATACCTTTTTGTTTGGTAGAATGGTCGTTAGACCCAATATGGATGTGATGCCTCTATCCGACCATACATGAGTGTAGACTTTGAACACATAATGTCTTTTAATAATATCGATACTAAATTATACTCCACCAAATGATGAATAAGTTAACGCAAATTAGGTGTAGTTGAACCCATGAGATTTTGCTGATCCTTTCAAATATCTCATAAAGAATTATTCAAGTAAAAAAATTTAAGCAAAAGCCAAGCAAACCCTTTTGAGATTTCATGATGTATTCTTGTAACTTTACATGTATATTTAACACATTAAATTCAAAGTCAAATGCAATATATAGAGGCACAGGAGAAAAATGAATATGCTAATCAATGTGAACATGAATACAATTAATTACCTGGTCAATGACGAGGCAATCAATGCCAATTCGCAATTTCAAAATATATATATAGGATTGTGAAAATGATTTTTCTTGATGCTAGGGTTGAAAGATATGTGATCCTTTTTCAAGACTTTATTTTGACCCCTCATTGTATGGAAGTCATCATCAAAAGGTAAAGATTGAGGGCATGTTTACGTAATCGGAATGTGAATGGGTAGAATAGGAGTCATTCTCATTCCGGATGACTCCTTTGTTTATTTACACTGGCGAAATGAACAGTAATGAGGGGCCCACAACAAATCTCATTCACGATTCCTGATATTGAAGAGATTTGATTCCGGAGAGGGGAGGTGGGATTGGAGAAGGGTGAAAGGGAATCAAGTTTTACATGCAAAAAATACCCCTCACAAATCTATTATTATTATTATTTTCATATGAAAAGTTGTAGTAGTCTTTGGTAAAAATACATAATTTGTTTAAGGGCATTTTCGTAATCAAAATGTTTTTCATTCCAATTCATGATGGATAGTAAACATTTAATAGGAATGAACTTTATTTTCATTCCAATTCTTGACAGTTAGTAAACAATTGGAATGCATGACTCCGATTCTTGGTTAACCCGATTCATGGTTACTCTGATTTCTGCTTATCTCGATTCTTGATTAGTAAACATGCCCTTAAGTTTATGATTAAGAATCTAACTATACATATACTCATAAAACCACCTTATTGCTAGAGGTCCCAAGTTCTGATCACCCTCCTTGCTGATTAAGAAAGAAAATAACCGAAACGAGAGAAAGTATGCCATTACCTTAGGACTGAGGGTGCAGACATGAAGTTTGAGTTAATTTCAAAGCTAGTGTCGTTGCCAAAGTGCAACATGAATGATTTTATGATGACGGACCATCCCACCAATACTCAGTAATTAACAGCTTGGTATGAGAGAGATTATTGTCGTGGAGTTCAGATATTATTTTAGTACATGATGCTGTATTATATTAATTAAATTCTAAGTAGCAAAAGAAATTTTTATTTAATTATCATGTTCTCCCTCTTAGTTACAGCCGTTCAAGCAACTTCATATTCAAGAGATGCCGGCCAAGGTCGGCTCTTACATAACATCTACAATATATATGGACAGAACACAACTGATTTGTTTAATTATAAGAGAAAATTAAGACTTATCAATTTCATCATTTGCATGCATAAGCTAGCTTAATATAATTAGCTCTCAATATCTGAAGAACTTATCCCAAGTGCCATGGGATCCTCCTTGAGTGCTTGCTGTAGTTCAGAGAAGGTAGATGAAGAAAGGTATGTTTAATATTTTCATTTTCTTCTTCTTCTCTACCTAAATATCAATTCCAAATTAAACTAGGTAATTAATTATTTATGTAAACTCTTAATAACTCTAGCTAGCATGATTTAGCTTGGATTGATTGTTTTTGTTAAAAGAAATTAAGTTTTGCTTGCTTGCTTGGAATTCTTAGGGCTACTCGTGAAATTGGCGGAGGTCAAGCGTCATGGAGAATATTTTCGTACAAGGAATTGCAGACGGCTACCAATGGTTTTAGTGATGACAATCTGCTTGGAGAAGGAGGGTTTGGAAGTGTCTATTGGGGCAAAACCAGTGATGGTCTCCAGGTAATTTTGAAAAGAAAAAAAAAAACTAATTAATACCCCATGTTACTCAGCCATGGTTTCTTTTTTATAATTGTTTGAGTACATATTTAAATTCAGATTGCTGTGAAGAAGTTGAAAGCAATGAATTCAAAAGCTGAAATGGAATTTGCAGTTGAGGTTGAAGTTCTTGGAAGGGTTAGGCACAAGAATTTGTTGGGGCTTAGGGGCTATTATGCTGGCGCTGATCAGAGGCTTATAGTCTATGATTACATGCCAAATCTTAGCTTACTTTCTCATTTGCATGGCCAATTTGCAAGCGAAGTTCAGCTGGATTGGAAAAGGAGAATGAAGGTTGCTATTGGCTCAGCTGAAGGCCTCCTGTAAGCATAATAAACTATACACTTAATTATATCGCTTCTTTTATTAATTGTTCAATTGAATTCGAAACTATTGACTACAACCACATTAAGGGTTGATCCAGTCCACCATAATATAATCAACCTACCAACTCGGCCCTTCAGTATAAGCACCATATGGATTTAAATAAAATATTTTAAAACATGAATTTTTTTTATTTAGAACAAGGGAATTCAAACTTAGGAGCTCTTTCAAAAAAAGAAAAAAAAAAAAAGAGTTTACAGATGGGATTTCAAGGTCAATTGTTTTGCACATGTAGTAAGATCAACATACAATAGAAAATGATTATGGTAATTGACAATGTTCTGCTGCTTTCGATTATATTTGAGTACTTGTGTTTACACCATATATATACTAATTGACCACATTATTAATCACATCTTTACCATAGATGAGAACCATTTCATAATTGAGCCCTTTCATATGATTCAAATTATGAAGGAGGGCAAATAATGAGGTAGGATTATAGTATGTCAAGGGTTAGATCTCTTCCAATATAACGAACAAAAGAATTTTTTTTTTTTTTTACATAAGTTGGTCTTTTCACCTCTATTCAAGAGATCACTTCACCAAAAAAATGTGTACAAATATTAGGTCTATTTTTTGCTTTCGTTACCAAATCAAACCAAATAAAATTGTACCAAATTCTATATATACCAAAACTTCTGGCATTCAAATACTTTGACAATTAAAGTGTTCTTGCTCATTGTATTTGTGGGTTTTAGGTACTTGCACCATGAGGTCACCCCACACATCATTCATAGAGACATAAAGGCAAGCAATGTGCTCTTGGATTCAGATTTCGAGCCACTAGTTGCAGATTTTGGGTTTGCCAAGCTAATCCCAGAAGGTGTAAGCCACATGACAACACGAGTCAAGGGCACATTAGGTTACCTAGCCCCTGAATATGCCATGTGGGGAAAAGTCTCTGAGAGCTGTGATGTGTACAGCTTTGGGATTCTTCTTTTAGAGCTTGTGACTGGAAGAAAGCCCATTGAGAAGCTCCCTGGTGGAGTGAAGAGGACAATAACTGAGTGGGCTGAGCCACTCATAACCAAAGGGAAGCTCAAGGAACTTGCTGACCCAAAACTCAGAGGAAACTTTGATGAAGCCCAATTGAAGCAAGCCATCAATGTTGCTGCCCTATGTGTGAAAAGTGAGCCTGAGAAAAGGCCTAAGATGAAGGAAGTGGTTGATATTTTAAAAGGGTATGAGGCTAAGGCCAGATTGACACCTTTGAGAATGGAAAGTGTGAGATATAAGGAGGAGCTTCTGGCACTTGACCAAGCTAGTGATGAGGAGGGAGATGGAGAGGCTGATGAAAGCAATAATGGTTATGGTGTTTTTAGTGCTATAGAGGTTCAGAAAATGCAGGATCCTTACAAGGTCCTTGGAGAGAGGAGAACGGCTAAATACAGGTGAGGGAAATAGGCCATTTTATTGTGCTCCATATATATAGCTCTGGATTGTCAATATAAGCTGTAAGTGTGTTCCGTAACAAGTGAAATTGGTTTGAGATGCAAATTTGAAGATGTATTGACTTTGGTTGCATGTATGGACTTTGAATATGCATGTATTGACTGAATTGTCCAATTATTGGTCCTTATATTTTGGACTGAATTGTACTTTGGGTTCTTTTAGTCTCAATTAAGCGATATCTCACATAGAGAGATTCGAACACAAGACCTTGAATGCAGGATACAAGTCCCTTGCTATATGATATATATCCTTCTAGTTAACTATAACCATTGAAATTGGGCCCAAAAATCACATTTCCAACAAATTTATTTGTAGAAATATGAAGTAAGGGTTAATTAAAGAGAGTTGTTATTGACACTTTAAAATAGTAATCATATAAATTAGATGCTAATAACAACTCCCTATGAAAATTGAAACTATACATAGATGAAATTGAGTTCAAACTACAAGACCACATATACAATTAATCCTCATGTTTTTTTTTTTCTTTTGGGAGTTAGAATTATAGTTTAGTCAATAATATATTAATTAATTGAAGGTACAACCGAAACATCCAATTATAAAAAAGAAACATATCATCATGTGCTGATGATGCCTCAAATTGGTTTAGGATGGTTCCTCTTGGAATACTCTTTGCTGACCAACCCCTACCCCACACCATCAAAAGAAAATTGGTGTTTTCTTTTTCTTTTTTAATCTTTTGAGAAAGGGGGAATGCAATAATAAAGACAATAATAATAATAATAATAATAATTACATCCATAAACATGAGTTATCTACTTGTTTACTTGATTTCCAAGTAGTTATCTATTACAAAGCTAAACGCTTACTAAACTTTAAAATGATATGCAAATGATTTGTAACTCAAGTGGTTAAGAATAGTATTTATCTCTGCACCCGATGACATCATCATTTTACCAATAAACACAATGCCAATACAAAAAACACATAACTAGAGTCTCCTACTCTGAAATTCAACATGTGTATCATGAAGAAAATTTGGTTATTGATGTTTTGGCAAATTTGGGTCATCATCAACAAAATCTTTGTATTTGATTTAATATGTTCCCAAATTCTATGGCTATGTGATTGTTATTTGATGGAAGGAATTTAGAGATTCCTCGAGGATCCGCCTTGTAATTGTTTTATTGTACTTTAAAAAAAAAAGTAATAACTAGAGTCTCCTATTTTATCAACTTGTGTAGCCTATTTTTTGTTCTTCTCTGTCTATCTCTCTGTTATCCAAGGATGAAGTAAGAAACTGTAGTGTCCAATCAACGTTTCATGAATCATGATAAAGGGAAGGGGCTCTTTTTGAAGTGGCACATAGAAACCCTTCCTACCAAATCCAACAAAGTAGCACTTTTTTCTCTTTTGGCTATATTTTGGACGAGTCTCTTCTTTTGGCTTACAAAGCAAGACAAATCAAATACGTGCCCACCAACTTTGCTTATACCCCAAAGCACCCAACCACAACACTTAATTGTGTAGCTAGAGTAGCTAGAGAGAGAGAGAGAGAGAGAGAGAGAGAGAGAGAGAGAGAGAGAGAGAGAGAGAGAGAACAGTCGTCCAATTGCCACTGTAAAAAAGAGGTTTTCATGCTTCTTAAACAAGACTAATGGAATGAGAGCTAAGCTGGCCTCACACTACTCTAAGTCTCCAACTGACTTCATCATTCTGTTATTTCTGTGCATATATCTGCATATATATATATATTCTTAAATTGAGTTGATGTGCTTCCATGGTCAACAACAATCACAACAAGTACACAAATAACTCAAACTGCTTCACATACTCATTTGCAAACACAATGGTCCCTTCAGCCCCTGCTAAAATACTCATAGGCATCTCCACAGACCCAAATGATAGCCAAGAGTTGCTCTCATGGGCAATCAAAGTTCTATCTCATCCAAATGATACCATTGTTGCCATACATGTTCTTGGTCAGTATGTTTGAATTAATTTACCATAGTTTTTTATTGATCTTTTTATTTTTGGATATCTCATTCATTTACCTGCTAATTCAAATTTAAAGAAAAATTAGTGAGTGTGGAAGAATTGCATTTTTAACATAGCCAATTTCATCAGTGAATTTATTTGTATGTGTTATTGAATTTGCTATGTCTTGCACGATTGACTAATTTTCAGTTGGGGAGGAGAGGAAGAAGCGCGATTTAGTGGCGAAAAAGCAATCACAGCTTCGTCGAGCAAAAGCCTATGTGATATCTGTGCTTGGAGAATTTGCCAGGGCTTGCCAATCTAAGCAGGTGACCTGAAGTAATAAGTGATGTGGAAGATTATCAACTTCTTTTGAAAATTGTAACAAGCTTAGTATCAGTAACCTGCTGATGCAGTATATTCTACAGTAGAGTTATAAGGCTAATCTGCAAATAACCATTAATTTTCAAAGACTAATCTGTAAATACAATTAATTTTCAGGTGAATTTGGAAGCCAAAGTAGTTTTTAGCTCCAGCATTGGAAAAGGTCTAATTGTGGAAACAAAATCAACTTCAGCAGACTATCTTCTTCTTTGTGGCTCAAGAAACCATTCAATTAGGTGGAAACAAGCTTAGTCTGAAAAGTTTCAATGTTTTTTAAATATGATCTCTCATGACTGACATTTTCCCCTCACTGAATTAGAACTCCATCCATTACAAAATATTGCTTCAAGCATGCCCCAGATAGCTGCTCTCTGGTTTTATTTGGGAAGTCTAAGCAACCTCAAGAAAATTCAGATTCACATTCTACAGACTCAAAAGGTAACTTATTTCGAAAGCTTTTTTCGGATAGCATAAGAATTATTTTCGTGGACTGTATTCTAATCTGTCCCTAATTACAGAAAACCTTCAACCAAGTCCAATTCATAGTGGCAGAACTACATCCTCTTCTAAAAAGCAAACTGTCCAAGAAACAAGGAATACAAATCCTTCACCAAGAACTGTTCTAGGTGAATTTGAAGCAGAATCTCAGAGCACAGACGATTATAGCGGTAGCTATGGGGACTCTGCCCTCACAGAGTCTCCTTCTCTGGCTCCTCCCATGTTCAAGAGCCAAATAAAAATAAGGAAGCGAGGATTGTCACCTTGCAGAATTATTACTTCTTTTTTAGGTTCACCATTCAGAAAAAGAACTGGCAGTTTATCCAACAACGAAAAGAGGTTACCTTTGTTGAAGTGCTTCAGCTACGGGGAGATCATGGCTGCTACAAATAGCTTCCACCCAGGTAAAAGTGACTGTACAATTAGTTGTCACAATAATATTGAATATTTCTGATAAATTTTTTAAAATTGTGGTGTTTCATGAACCTCGTAGTGCTGTTGGTTTTTGCTTATTTGAAATTCTCATATCATTTGGCTCTTCTGAGTTTCAGATAATATGGTAGGTCGAGGTGGATATTCAGAAGTGTATAAGGGTGACCTTTCTGATGGACGAACCATTGCGGTTAAGATGTTGGCCAAGGACAGCAAGGATGCTAACAAGGAAAAAGAGTTCCTCATGGAATTGGGTGTAATTTTACACGTCTGTCATCCTAATACAGCTAACTTAGTCGGTTGCTGCATTGAAAATGGACTCTACCTGATTTTCGATTTCTCTCAAAATGGAAATTTGTCATCTGCTCTGCATGGTAAGAACAATACACTGCCTCAATTTCAGTAGGATTCACATGCATATATATATCTGTAAACATTGTATGAAGACTTTGGGGAAAAAAAAAAAAATCGAAATATGTTGTACCTGGAGGGGAAGAAAAGGGACATACCATTGAAAGTAATAGTCGATTTTTTCATTGAGACTAATTAATTAGAGCAAGTTCACTTAATTTTGCAATCAACAAGCTGAGTTTCTCAACTTTCACCAATTATATTCATGACCTGTTCAATTGTACACATTAAGTATGCCTGATATGAACAACTTGCTGATTACTTGAGACCCTCTCAAACAATATTTCTTCAGGGAGATCTTGCGAGTCACTTTCGTGGCCTATCAGATACAAGATTGCCATTGGAGTTGCAAGGGGTCTGAATTATCTACATAAATGTTGCAAGCACCGAATAATACATCGAGACATAAAAGCCTCAAATGTCCTTCTAGGACCAGATTATGAACCACAGGTGAAGAAGCAAACAACTTACTTCAGTACAATGAGCTTGATAGCGTTATCGATCCATCTAAATTCAGATGTAATTTTATCTCTGTGTAGATTACAGACTTTGGACTAGCAAAGTGGCTTCCTAACAAATGGACTCACCATGCTGTGATTCCGATTGAGGGTACATTTGGATACTTAGCACCAGAGTACTTCATGCATGGAATTGTGGATGAAAAAATAGATGTTTTTGCATTTGGGGTTCTTCTTCTTGAAATTGTAACCGGAAGAAAGCCTGTGGATTCATCAAAGCAAAACCTTCTCCTCTGGGTAAGGAATTTCTAAACTATATAAAACGCATGTACACATACACACACACACACACACACACACCCATACACCCATACATATAAGCCTGTGGAAGATCAAAGATGCACCCAATCTATGTTCTGCTACAGAAGCTATTTCTTGTTTCATGAAACTTGAAAAAAAAAAGGGGGTAAAATGAAAGACTGACTTGTTAGAAGCAGAAAAAGGGCAAATAAAGACTTTAGAAGCTCCAAGCATGCCTCTCTTCTTGATATTGGATCAAGCAAACTGCAAAATTCCTCATTTTACAATATATATTTGTATGTAGGCAAAGCCTCTTATGGAATCAGGGGAAATAGAAAAACTAGCTGATCCAAAACTGGAAGGAAAATATGATGCAGAACAACTGCACAGAGTAGTGCTTACAGCTTCGTGTTGCGTGAGGCAATCCTCGGTATGGCGTCCGCCAATGAGTGAGGTACATCACTGATTCATTATGCATTATTCTGGGCACAATAAATTCATCTCATCATAAATTGAACTACGATTCTTTATATATATATATATATATATATATATATATATATATATATATATATATATATATATATCTGTTCTTCTTTTTGGCTTAGGTGTTGGAGCTTCTAACCCATGGCCATAACTCAGAGGTTGCAAAAAGCTGGATCCCTAAGTTTTCATCAGATGAGTTGGATGATTACTCCATGGTTTTTGGATATGATGTTCCAGTAGATATTGATTTGGAGGCCTACTTATGAGTATTAGACCCTTGTTTTTATTTATTTATTTTCTGCATTATGATTTTAGGTTTAATTACTTGTGAAAAAAGAGAGGTCCAGTTGACTGTGTAAAACATAAAATTAAAAAAAAATTAAAAAAAAAGTTGGCTTCTTCCTTGTAAATTTTTCCATTTTGTTTGGGTAATTCAAATACCACAATTCTGTTAAATTCTTGATGCAGCCTAAAGCCAGAATCTACTATAACCTAATAACTACAATTGCCTCAACTCTGAGTTGAGAGGAAAAAGAGAACACAACGGCGCACCCGAATCGAGAACAAGAACAAAATTTGCACTCAAACAGTTGACTTTCAAATTCCAGAACAGGTTTGAATTTGTACAGTTTTGGTCAAAGAACAAAAATTTCTGAGATGAAAAACAAAGAAGCTGGTCTAAATTCTTAAACACGATAAAGGTACCTCCTCGAGGTTCTAAAACTGTAGGGCGATGCCAACTTTTCTTCTTCTTCTACCTCCTCTGTTTTCGACATAAAACACCGGTTTATAAATTGCAGCTTCACATACTTGTCTTTCAACTTATGACTATGATTCTTGAGCAACGCATTGTTGGGAATTTTAGTCGGCAATTCAGGAACCTTTTCTTGTTGTTTTTCAGCTTCAAATCTTCTTTTTCGCTGCATATTCTTTCCAGATTGAACCGACGGCTCTGTTTCAATTTCCTTCATGTTGATGACTTGTTCTGATGGGGGCATTGCTACGGGGTTTGGGAAATACTCATCACCAATCTTTATCCACTCTTTCCCAAACACTGACATAAATTTTTCTTCTTCTTCTTCGTCTTGAGATGACATCGAAAGGTGGTCTTTTGGCTTCTCGGCTTGCTCTGGCATTTGCCCGGATTTTCTCTCTGTTTGGTTCACTTTCATGGAAAATTTCCCAGATGGGTTTTTGTGAAACTTGCTGAAAGATTTTCCTATTCTCCAGCTCCTTCTCCTTCTTCTCTTTCTCCTTCTTGATCTGTGCTAACAGAATTGGGAATGTTTGTTAACCACTTTGTGTGATGTGGATAGGAAAAGAGTAGGTGTTAAAATTTGGAGGGAAAAACTAAACAGAAAGGCCCCTTCGTAACGGTTAACGACTTTGTGACTCGGACAGTGTTTGTCAATAATTTTTTTGGTTACAGAAAATACAATACCATTTATTGAGGAAAGAGAGAGAACTGAGGAAGTTGTTGAAGGCATTATTTATTTATTAATTTTTTTCTTTGGTATGACAAGGTACTTTTTCTTATAGATACACAGAGATTTATGTTTACTTACTAGGAATAGTAAGGGGTTTGTAGTGGTATTAAGAGCAGCTCGAGGTCTTATGTTCAAATTTGATGGGGAGAAGGTATTTCAAACACAAGCCTCCAACGAAATTGCACCAGCACTAGAAATATAGAACAAACACTCACAATATGTGGCTAAACTTAGTTGCGTTTTCTTATTATATATTCTCCAAAAATTCAAAATGATCCACTGGTCTACAAGAAAAGATTTCAATAATAACTACCTCCTAGCAAAATACGGAAAACCCAAAACACAAGGAGTGAAAAACATAATTCCAGTACAAGCAGGAAAAATAAAACATAAGAAAAATATAAAAGGAATTAAATCATCAATAGAGAAAACGCAATCTCCTAATTTATTTAGGGACAATGCTTGGCTCCTGATATATCAGGAGCCATTCCTCCTCCGTTGCTGACGTGGCTTCCTTAAAAAACAACACGTGTTTCTTCTTCTTCTTTTATTTTTTTTAACTGTTTTTCTTTCAACTCCATGAACTCAAGCCTTAGTTCCGAGAAAAAATAAGGATTAGAAACCACCTATACACTACTCGACCACCAAAACCCATGTGGCCAAGGCAAACCCAGCCACACCGTCGTGACCCCAAGCCACCCCTAGGCAAACCCAACCCCATTACTGTCACCTCTCTCTCTTCTCTGTATCAATTCCCATCTCCTCTCTCTCTGCTATGTATCAATTCCTAAATCATAATCCCATCTCTTCTCTCTCTGCTATGTATCAATTCCTAAATCCTAATCCCATCTCCTCTCTCTGCTCTGTATCGATTCCGGCCCAATTCGACAGAATTAATGGATTTAGCCCCCTTTTGAACAATAAAATGCATATATAAAATTGATAGCCCCTTGTCCAATTGGGAAGCCATCTGTTTCAATAAATGCTTTTGAGTTTTGAGCTTTGGCTGTGGTGGTTATGGAGGTTGTAATAAGGAGGGTGGTGATGATAGTTATAGTCAGACCCTAAAATCAGTCAAGTTCATGTCTTTTGTTGTGATGTGAGAAATGCTCTGAAAATCAGCTTCCCAAAACCCTTCGATTGGCTATGGATTTTAAAGAGGGTAAAATTTCCTAAATCAGCTTTCCTTTCCAAGGTTACAATGTCAACAAAGAAGCTTTACTTACCTAAAATTTCCAAATGGTTTTATATTTGTTCCTGTAATGGTTTTATATTTGTAGATATTGGTTATGATGAAACTCATAACTTGTTTATCTGGAACCCATCAACTAGATTCGTCCGCAAATTGCCTATCCCAGATTTTGTGGTTGTGGCAGAAACAGATTTTGTGCTTGAGTTAATGGAGTTTAAAGAAAAACAGTAAAAAGAACAAAAGAAGAAGAAGAAACACGTGTTGTTTTTTTAAGAAAGCCACATCAGCTATGGAGGAGGAATGGCTCCTGATATATCAGGAGCCAAGCATTGTCCTTTATTTAGGGCAATAAACTTTTAGGTAATTAGGAGGCTTGACTGATCTCTTGGGCTTCCCTAATTTGGCTGCAACAGTTGCCTTTTCGGTGACAAGATTATCAACTGATTGAGTTGATTGGGATGCTTCACATCAGAATCCCCCCTTCCCCAATATGTCTTGTATAAGAAAAAGGGGCTTTTGATAGAAATGGTCCTTGAACTTATGTTCGAGTTCCATTTTGGCCCTCTAACTAAATTTTTCACTTCAGTGGTCCTCTAACTCTCTCTTTTGTATCAAATTGGTTCTACTGTCAAATTTTGCCGTCAAATTGAGGGGTAAAACATTGAATTTGAGCATTAATCTCCTATATATGACCAACTCAGCTATGTAACAAACAATTCCCTTCATAAGCTATTACTCTCTCTCCCAAATTGAAACCTGAAGTGTCCTTTGTATCCCATAAGAGTAACGGCTTATGGAGGGAAATGTTCATAGATGAGTTAGTCGTTTTAGAGGAGAATAGTGCCCAATCCCAATTTGATGACAAATTTGATGGAACTTGACGGTAGGACCAATTTGACACGAAAGAGAGAGTTGGAGGACCACTGGAGTGAAAATTTTAGTTAGAGGGAAAAAATGGAACTCATGCATAAGTTCAAGGACTATTTTGGTGAAAACCCCAAATAAAAAAAATTACTTACTAGGAACGACGAAGTCATAAATCAGTGAATTAGGGAGTGAGTTTTATCACCTTGTCAAAAAATGAAAAAGAGAAAAAATTGAATTGGATTGATTGGTAATTCCTTAATTCTTTCTTCACTGCCCAATTAAATTATACAATGTGTTGAATTTTTGGGACAATTAAATAAGGGTGTTGATTTTCCCACTCCCTCTTCGTCCATTTACACTCCATTTTGTTTTTTACTATAACATACAAGGGAAGTGTAAGTGGACAAAAGATGAGTGGGAACATACAATTCCCAACAAATGGAGTGTAAATAGACAAAAGAGGAGCAAGAAAATCTGCTCCCTTAAATAAATTGGGTTTCTGGGGTATATAATTCCTTATTTTTCTTTTTTCACTACCAACTAAATTAGAAAATGCGTTGTTTCATAATAAAATAAATTTCAGTTTCTTCATCCATCCTGGTTTTGGGTTGATTCTTGGCCCTTCATGTTCATCATTTTTCTTCTAAATCTTAGTTTTTGTATAATTTTCACAAACATACTCCTAGTTAAGAGGTGGGCGGAAGATCATGAGAGAAGGGATGGGAGAGTGAGATGGATATAATGATAACGATAAGGTGCAAATTGTGAGTTTTAATTTGATACAATTATGGGGTTATCGGGGATGTGCCACTACTCGACTTGAAATCACTATAGTAAAAAAGATTATAGAGTCACATGCGTCAACTCCACAAACTTTCTAAACCACAAAACTATGAAGGAACACCAACTTGGGTGCCTAAGAACAATAAGATAAAGTTTGATGGCGTTGGAGGATGGCTCTTTCTGCTTCCTGACACGTTCGGCCCTGGTATGCCTGGACTCAAGGCGGGCATGGCAACATTGAAGTATGAGGATTTGAAATTAATGGATTCTAAATCCTAGAATTTCAAACTTCATTGTTTGGATAAAAAAAAAAGGTTGCTGTTAGAATTTGTGTGAAAGGATTTCAAATAAAATGTAATTATTTAGAAAAGAAAAAAGAAAATCAATCAGTTAAATACTACAGAAAATGAAAAATATATATATTTAAGAATCACTTAAAAATGTAAACAAAAAATGAAAGGAAAAGAATTGAAAAACCAACTCATACAATTTCATTTTCTTTTAAATTTTCCTTCCATTTTCCCACTGAGATGGAGGAGAGAGAAGAGATATGAGAAATGATGAGAGAGGAGGATATGTAGAGACGTGAGATGGGAAAGAGAAGGATGCTAGAGAGGTATGCATCTCACTAATAACATGCGCTCAAATTCCTAGTTTTAGAAGTCATTTGAAATCCTTGTATTTTTGGCCTATCAAATTTTAGGTGAATTTGAACCCAGACACAACCACCGCCTGCAATCCTCTCCGTTTAAGGGTTTTCCCTTGGAACCAAACCTCTAGTTTTCTCCTTCGGTTAATAAACCGGGCTTCTCTCCCCGCAACATGTTGTGGAGAGCTTTCATCCCGGTTTTTTGCTGGGTTTTGCTTTCCTTGCTTTTGCAAGGTTCTCGTCTTTTCCTCAATTTTCTTGGGGTCTACTCTCCAGCCTCTTGGGCTAGGTTTTATGCGTCTTTGTAGATATGATGCTTTGGCCCTTTATAAAGTTGGTTTGAGGTCGTATTAGATTTATTATAGCTCTATTTATTTATGGAGCTGGAGTTGTTAGTCATGGGTGGATCTACCATTTTCTGGGTGTTGTGAGATTAAGTGGGTTTCTGGAGGCAATGCGGCATTCTTTGGCCAGGTGAATGTTGAGCGATAAGGCCCTTCCACTTTTGGTGCTTCTAGTTCCCTATTAGTGCAAAATATGTTGATCTATCAAGATCTCTCTGGAGCACTAGTGCTGCAAGGAGTCTTCTTGATCATCTATCTTTCAATTATGAGTGAGCTCGGCTTGATCTTGTCTTGTTCTATACTCATTGTCTTGCTGGATTTAATTTTCGAGATTTATTGTATGTTACAACCTTCATTTGAGGTGTGTTCTTACTGTAAGTCTCTTGCATTTTGCCCATACTCTAAAAAAAAAATTAGGTTGACCAAATCTAAATCCACTAATTAATAGGCCCAAACGACCTCAAATACATTTTTTTGTTGCCAAAGTTAGGAATGGAGAAGGGGGAAAACTCGAACACATGGGTACCAAAGACGCTTGAACCCAGGGGCACTTGGAAGCACACCAAGGACTTGGGCCAGTCTAACTAACCCCCCATTGGACATAAAATACTTTAAAACACCTAATTCATTTAGGCCCACTTCTTACAAAATTTTTAACACACCCTTTGGATCTACATATTTGGATTTGGATTTAAATTTCAAATCTATCTAGAGATTTGAAATCCAAATGTTGGATTAAATATTGGAAAATGTTTGATATGTGTGTAGAGATTTTTCATTTTGTGTTTTTGATGAATTATTTTTGCATATGTTTCAAAATGTGATTTGAAGTAGGAATGATGGAAGCAGTGCCCTTAAATATTTGACAACAAAAATTTCAGTAGGGATTTCAAACAAAATCAAACTAAAATAAGATTTGTAATTAAATTAGAAAGGAAAAAAAATTATTCCAAAAAAAAAAAAAACTTTTTCCCTCTTTCCCTCCAATTTTGTTGCCCTCGAATCAAACACTCCAATTCATGAGAGATCTGAGAGAGATTGGAGAGAGAGAGATCAAGAGAGAAGGAGGAGAGAGATCGGGATATTCAATTGCTAAATCGTGAAAGAGATCATGTATTCCAATCTAGGACTCAATGCACAAGAGATGTTCGACGAATTGTTTGATAAAATTGAACATTGTATTACATGCAGAAGTTGTTTGTTGACCAATCAAAAGCTGCAAGGTCTTCAACTAATCGCATGTTTGTTCTGTATGAGCTTTGTTTGATAAAATGATAGTATAAATGCTTTCCTCAGGTTGGTAAACTTCTTGTTTCTTTGAGCAAAACAGATAAAAGGAAAATTAGAGAATCAGATACAACGATTTTCCTTCTTCTGTGCTAAAGAGGTTAGCTCATCAGCTACCAATTAGCTTCAGTGTAAACATGCTTCCAAAGAAAATTTCTTATTTTAGTTCCACAATTCCTTGCTTGATATAGTTTCAGATTTATTTATATTGCATGTCTTATTATTGGATGAGTAAAAAGAGCCACATTTTATGTTTTACACAAGACCCTCGAAATTTCATAGATTGAGTTTCTTGTTCACCAAGTTGTAGAGTCCTTTCTTTACCGTAATTGTTTAACAAGGCCATAATTATCTTGATGTCTTGTTGTTCAAAACGAAACGATAATTTGAAAGTTATTACTTTCTTTCTTTTATTCAAATATAAAAATCTCGAGAAATTTTTGAATGTTTCAGGTACACCACGTGGCTGGTGTACTATCCAATACACATAGGACATGTGGAAATATTTTATTTTTATGTCTTATTTAGACAATATTTTCACATGTTTCATGTGTATTGGATGGTACACTAGCCACATGGTGCACCCGAAACATAAAAAAATTACTCCTAAATTACACAACAAGAATTTTGTTTTTATATATTTAACAACAAATTACCCTCCCTTCCATAATCATCCTCAAATTAATCCAATAATAAAATAGAACAACTTCCTGAACATATTAAATATGAAAATTAAGGTATGCCAATGGTCTACTACATACCAAACAAACAGATCATAGAAAAATTAATGTCAACCAAAGAGACAACACAATAAAAAAGCCTAATGAAGCACAATACTGCAATTTCCAGTCAAGAAGGTTTATCTTCAAATATCATAAACCCTGGCCTTGCGAAAAAATGAGTATACTGTGTTCACTCACAGTTTTGGACCTTTCGGTCAATGCCACTGAAACAAAGTTCATAGAAGGAAAACAACAGAGAAAATCTCATCTAAAACCTTAATCATAGTAAAGGTACCTCCTCTTGGTTCTAAAGCTGAAACAAGAAGCCAAATCTTCTTCTTTTTTCTTTTCTTTTTCTCCTTCAACCTCCTCCGTCTTAGACATAAAAAGCTCGTTTATAACACTCAGCTTCACATACTTCTCTTCCACATTAAAACCATGATACTTGATGAACTCATTGTTCGGAGATTCAGTCAGCGAGCCAGGAACAAAGTCGATGTTCGCAGCCACTTTGAAATTTCTTTTGCACCGCTTATCGTTCTGTCCCGATTGAAACAATGGATCTGTTGCAAATTCCTTGATAATCTGTAAGTTCGGTGGGGTACTTGTTGGGACGGGGTTTTTGAAATACTCATTCCCAATCTTTATCCAATCTTTTCCAGGCAAAGATTCTTCTTCTCCTTCTCGGTGCAAATTCTGTCTAGATAACATAGAAGGGTAGTCTTTTAGGTCCTCTGCTTGACTTGGAATTTTCCCAGATCTCTCTTTGTTTGGCTGTGTTTCTTCGACAATTTCCTCTATGGATCTTTGTGAAACTTCTCCCAAGATCGTCCTACTCATTAGATCTCCCTCTTCTTCTTCCATCTTCTCCAATTGACTTCTTCTGCTTGCTGTGTGGTAACAGAATTCGGAATGCTGCTAAAAACTTCGTGTGATGTGATGTGGACAGAAAAGAGTTGGTGTAAGTCAGGTGTTCAAATTTGGAGGGAAGGAGCTAAAGAGAAGGGCCCATGGTAACAATGTTCGTCTGTTATAGTTTCTTGGAAACAATTTCGGGTAGATATGAATATATAATAGAATTCGACCAAATATATTTCCTTCGAAGACGAGGGAAGTGATGATGACACAGCAGAATTACCAAAGAAGAGTTATATATAAAAACATCAAAATCCGGAAACAACAAATCTAGAATACCCAAAAAAATATAGCGAAATAAAACAGAAACAAGCCGGAAAATTATATAGCCACTCTACCGACAATGCTTGGCTCGGTGCCACCGGTTTGTTCGGAAAGTTCGGTAAATTAAGAAAGTGACAATTTTTTTGACCAACTTTCATGTTTTTTAATGTTTTCTTAGTTGGTTTTGGTCTAGTTTCCAATTGAGATTGGTTTCCTTATTCTCCAACAAAATAGACTTTTTAGAAATTTTTATCCTCCTTTGTGACTTAGGTTACAAACATTACAAGATGTGATGATGTCCATGGGGCTTGTAGCTCAAGTAGCTTAAGTGGTTAAGAGTATTTACCCTTGCACACGAGGTCCTATGTTCAATTTCACACACACCGACCTAGGGCTTGTCAATGGGCCGGGCCGGGCTAGCCGGGCTTTAAAGAGGAGAGAGAAAATATCGGGCGGGGCCGGGCCGAGCTTTTTTAGAAAATTCAAAGCCCAAACCCATCTCATGGGCCGGGCTTGAAAAAGCCCATGGGGCCGGGGCGGGCTAAGCCCAATGGGCCGGGCCAAAATGGGCCTAAAAAATAATAAGTGTAAAAAAATTTAATTTAATTTTTTTATAAGTATGATATGAATAAATATGCAAATGTTTGGTGATGTGTTAAAGAAAAGTATGATTATATATGGTGGTATGATTATGTTTGGTGATATGATATGTTGTTCGTCTTATTATATATATAATTGTTGTATTAATAAATGACACAAATTAATGTGCTAATCATCCAATTATAAACTAGGAATGAGTAGAATTCAATAGAAACACAATTTTTCAAACAAGTAACACACACACAAAAAAATGAAAGAGGGGGATTTTTCATTCAAGTGATGTAATCCTAATCCTAAACCCCTATTTATACATATATGTATGCGGGCCTAACGGGCCGGGCTTTTGTGGGCGGACTGGGCCGGGCTTTCATGGGCTTAATCGGGCTAGGCCTATGGGTTGGGCGGGGCTTCAAACACCCAAGCCCAAGCTAGCCGGGCCCTCTCAAAGCCCATAATGGACCGGGTCGGGCTTTTTTCCGATGGGCCAAGCAGGCCCCCATAGGCCCATGAGCCCGCGGGCCAAATGATGAGGCCGACCCACCCCCTTACCACCCCAACCAGAGTATCACTTGTATTAAAAAAAAAAATTGCTTTCTATAACACCATTTTAGCTAAATGCGGGTAAATGATTAGTCATTAAATGCATAGGTTCGGGATCTCGAAGGTGGAAATAAATTGTTGGGCTTTCACTGAGATATAAATTGTCTTAGAAACCATTGCTATGCATCTCGCCTCTTCCATTTGCATCGCTTTGATCTCAATCCAAAAACCACTTGACTAGGCTAGCTCTTCCCCTCTCTATTTCTCAAAGTATCGACAACACTGATAAGTTCTGTTTCTAAGCGACCCCTATTTTTTTCTCTTTTATGTGTGTCTGTGTTCCGATTGGCTATCACCAGAGCCGGCCTTGGGCAAGGGCCACCAGGGCTACAGCCCGGGGCCCACAGCTGAAGGGGGCCCAAATTTTTTTTTAAACCTATGTATATATGTGTAAAAAAAAAAAAAAAAAAAAAAAAAAAAAAGGAAGTTGCCGATTGTACTTCTCAATGAAAAGGGAAGTCAATCAATCACAATCAGTCTCTATATACTCAATCTCAAGAAACGTAAAGAGTAAGAAAGTCCTTATTAATTGTACAATATAATATAAAATAAATAAACAAATTATGGAATAAATCAAAACAGACTTTTTCAACCACAAAACAGACTTCTCAGTTCATAACCCAACGCAAGCATTTTTTTTGGGTGATTCTCCTCTTCTTTGAACTCAAGCAATTTTTTTTTTTGGTGATTCTCCTCTTCTCTTCTTCTCCAAAATAAATCATCCACAAGCTAGACTAGTGCCTTTCTTTGAAGGTAATTTTTTTTTTTTTTTTTTTTTATATAGATACATATAGAATGTAGATGTATAAATTTTGTAAATTGTAATACATATCTTTGTTAACTTTTTCTTATTTATTATTTGATTCAACAGAAAACTTGGCTGGTATTCTTGTTCTTTATACTTGGAAGTTTCAAGTGGAAGAAAATAAGCTCAAAATCCAGGTTTTATTGTTCTTTGTTAATTAGTTTTATTGTTTTTTATTGTGTTGTGTTTATTATAAAAATTAAAAAATGTTTCCTAAGAAACAACTTTCCGGAAATCTCAAGAGACAGAGAAAGAAAAAAGAAGAAGAAATTGCTCAAAGTTTAAGAGGGTCTTTGAATAAATATTTTGTTAAACAAACCAATGCTTCACTTGAAAATTTAGATGAAGATTTACCAAATGAATATGAACAACCAATTCAATTGGAAGAATTAGTAGAAAATGAGAATGATGTGAATGAAGAAATTGGTGATCTTGATGAAAATGAAAATACTGATGAACCTTTCCACGAGTTTGGGATAATCTTGATGCAAAAATGAGAGATTTACTTGTAGAAAAAGGTCCCCAAAGAGAAACTAATCTCAAATTCCCCATGGACGAACACAATAGACATTTTTCTTCAAATTATTATCTTCGTACGTTACCAAATGGGGAAACTAAGGATCGAAAATGGCTAGTGTACTCAAAGGAGTTGGATAAAGTGTTTTGTTTTTGTTGTAAGTTGTTTAAAACAATGAATTCTAGAAGTCAGTTAACTAGTGAAGGAATTAGAGATTGGAAACATCTTGGTGAGAAGCTTAAACAACATGAAGGCAGTATTGAACACCTCACTAACTTGAGGTCTTGTGTTGAATTGCAAATTAGATTGAAAACAAATCAAACAATTGATACAGAATTACAAGAGCTAATCAAGAAAGATACACTACACTGGAAAAATGTTATTGTCCGAATCATCGCTGTTGTGAAATGTCTTGCTATACATAATTTGGCTTTTCGTGGAACAAATGAAAAAATTTATGAAGATGGTAATGGTAACTTTTTAGGCCTACTTGAAATGATTGCAGAGTTTGATCCAGTAATGCAACACCATTTTCGACTCATTCAAGATAAGAAGATTCATTATCATTATCTTAGCCATAAAATTCAAAATGAGTTGATAGCTATTTTAGCATCAAATGTTAAACATGCAATCATTGAAAAAATAAAAACGGCTAAATATTTTTCAGTCATTCTTGATTGTACTCCTGATGCAAGTCACAAAGAACAAATGACTTTAATATTGAGGTGCGTAGATGTGTCAAGTACTCCAATAAATATAGAAGAGTACTTTTTAGAGTTTCTAAATGTGGAAGATACATCTGGATTAGGAATTTTTAAAGAATTGCAAAATGTAATTGAGTCCCTTACACTTAATATTGATGATGTGAGGGGACAAGGTTATGATAATGGCTCTAATATGAAAGGAAAAAATCTAGGTGTACAAAAAAGATTACTTGATATAAATCATAGAGCATTTTACATGCCATGTGGTTCTCATTGTCTCAACTTAATAGTATGTAATATGGCCAACTCATGTGTTAAAGCAAAATCTTTTTTTGGAGCATGTCAATGCATATATACGGTATTCTCTAATTCAACAAAGCGATGGAATGTGTTACTTGATTACATAGATGGTTTGACTTTGAAATCATTGTCAACTACACGTTGGGAAAGTCACATTGAAAGTGTCAAAGCAATAAAATCTCAAGCTTCCCAAATCAGAGAAGCTTTATTTAAATTAACAGAAATTAGTGAAGATGCCAAATTGAGTAGGGATGCTCAAAGTTTAGCATCAGGAGAGCTTTCAAGTTTTGAATTTATATTAAGTTTGGTTATTTGGCATGACATTTTGCATAAGATTAACTTAGTTAGTAAAAAGTTACAATCTGAAGACATGCGTCTTGATGCGGCTGTAAGACAATTAGAAGGACTTGTTTTATTTTTTGAAAACTATAGAATAAATGGGTTTATTTCTGCCATGATTGATGCTAAAGAAATTTCCCTTGATATGGGAATTGAGCCTGTATTTCCAAAAAAACGTCAAGTTTGTAGAAAAAGGCATTTTGATGAGGTTTCCAATAGTGATAGGGAACAACAATCAGCTGAAGAATATTATTGACTATACCTGTGATTGTGGCATCTGCTGAAAGAAGTTTTTCTAAATTAAAATTATTGAAATCTTACTTGCGGACCACCATGAGTCAAGATAGGCTAAATGGATTAGCAATATTATGCATTGAAAAGGATATGTTAGAAAACATTAAATATGATAGCATAATTGATGATTTTGCATCTAAAAGTGCATCAAGAAGACATTTTATGATGTTTTGTGGTTCAGATTTCATTGCTATTTTTATTTTGTAGGTACATGTGATGATTATTTGCTTCGATTAGTTGTGGAGGATGAAAAGAAGATTGATCAAATCAAGAAATGCTTACGGAGATTCGGGAGGAAGCATGTAGACTCAAATATGTAGTTTTCATTTTTTAATGCAATGTTTACAATCCGGGGTACTCTTTTTCCTTCGTTTGGGGTTTTGTCCCATTGGGTTTTCCCCAAACAAGGTTTTAATGAGGCCCCAAAGTGTTCTTCCTTATCTTTTGTAAATTCTTATAATTTTAATAAAATTAATTAGTTGATATATATATATATATATATATATATATATATATATATATTTTTTAAAAAAATTTTGGTTTAATTTGTATAAAGGGGCACACTTGAGAAAATTTGCCCTGGGCCTTAGAAAACCCAGGACCGGCTCTGGCTATCACAATGCAAATCAAAAGTTTCCCTTTTTGCTTGGAAACCAGGAACTCTATCTCTTTTCCACCTTCGGCATATAACTCCCCGACTCCATTTTGTTTAGACCTGGTTTTTCCAGCTTGTGTTCCTAGGAAAGCTGGCCTTCAAAGATGGCGGCAATAGAAGAAGAGGAATGCTTTGGGCCTAAAAGAAAGCTTTCAAAGCCCACACAAGTGGAACTCTTCACGTCAAGAGACGGTTGTCTCACCGATAGAGCAAACAAAAGGAAGCTTACTTACTTAGTGCTTGCATTATGATAGGAACGAACTTGACCACAAGAGTAGACCGAGGATTTGTTTGCCCCACCGAGGGGCAAACAACAAGGACCATACTCTTACTTGCCTCACTGTGAGAGCAAGATTCAGAGACCAAAGCTAGGTTAGAACAGCACCGCCCATACCACTGAGGATCACCTTTTCCACCGCCGAAGTTGTTAGGATGCAGCTGAGATTCACGTTCGCCCATTTTCACCAACCGCAAGTGAAAGCATGTGAAGGAAGCCACAAGGCGGATTGGACGCGTGTTAGAGCACGTCCATGATTATTGTCTTGGCCGGTGGAATATAAAGTCTATAAATACAAGCAAAATCAAAGAATTTAAGGTATAGAACTAATCAAACAAATCAAGCCCAACAACTCCTCAAATGCACCCTTTTATATTTTTTTTTTATCATGTAGTTTTTATTTCAATGTTTTTCGTTATGATTTAGGTAACTCTCGTTAGAAAGGGCTCAGAAACTGTTCTGAGTTCATAGGCAGTCCCCACTTTGATTGTTCACATAGCATATCAAAAATATTTTCTTTGTTTGTTGTTTACAAAGTCAATTCTTGAGCATCATCTAATTCATCCAGTTCTTGAGATACCCACATTTTTTGAGTCATATGAACCCACTAAGCTACCGATCCCAGTGCCACCACCAAGCTACTGAGCTCGGTGAGACTACACAACCGTCATCTCATTCTAGAAGGCCTTGTGGTCGAGGCCTAGAACCTCATGACCGTGAATCTATTCCTATCTCAGTCACAATCACTTGATAAGAAGTCAAGATCAATAACGCACCCATCATCCACTCGTACCCACAAACATTTCCAACAGTGGTACTGGCACGCTACACACACACCATTAAAGAATGACATCTTTGTTACCAGGTCTGCTTGACCCGCTCGATTATTTTATTCTAGAATAATTGACATGTAGGCGAAAAGATTCAGAGGTCAACACATTTCCCTATTGATTTTCCACTTTTGTTTTCCTCTTTTTATTTTCTAATTGTTTTTTGGATTACAATACCTGAAGTATCATTGACAAGGGAAAATACCGAGACCATCTACTTTGCATCATATCTCCCTTTCCCTTACTATTCTCTCATTTCCTTTCATTTCTTCCAACACTTAGGGTTTGTTTGGATGAGGGATTTGGGCATGGGATTTATAAATCCACATGGGGCCAAATGACTTGTTTGGCAAGCCCAAAAGGAGTAACTTGAGAAATGACTTGGGATTTGGAAGAGGGATTTGCAAAGCCCAAATCCCATTATGAAGTAACGCTTAAGCAGGCGTTACATTGAAATTCTCGAAGACACTCTAACGCATCGTGAACCACGACCACGACGAATGCCAACGACGAATATAGACGAGCCAAGACCATCGCCAACGAGCCACAGACCAAAAAAACGTCTAAACAAAATCTTATATTTACTAAAAATTACCAAATCAAATCCCACCAACGAAATAATTAGCCAAACAAGAGACTTTACTAATCCCATCCCATCACTTTGGAGTCCCTCACTTTAAAATCCCATCATTCCAAAATCTCATCACTTTGAAATCCCAGCACTTCAAAGTCCCTCACTTTAAAATCCCATCATTCCAAAATCTCATCACTTTGAAATCCCAGCACTTCAAAGTCCCTCATCCAACACAACCTTATGCTCTTTGACATATAGATGATCTGATTGGCTGAAAGGCACATAATTCCTTAAATTTAACTTAAAATGTTGGTCCTATGTGTAGGACGTACGAGATTGCGCTGCGAACTGATACTACTGTTCCAGGGTACAAGAACAATGACTAATGATGAAAGAGTTGCAAAAGATTTTGGTCTAAATCAGGCTACATTAACGGATGTGGCATGAGCTTTTTCTAAAGCATTTGTATCCCAAAAATAAAAAAAGATTTTGAAGACCAATTGCAAAGAATACAACAAATTGTTTATCAACCTGAAGTTAACCAACATCTTTTGTCAGACATTGGTAGAATGGAGAAGGGATTGGTCTTTATAACTGTGGAATGTCCCACAGTCAATGCACCAAATGGAATTTGGGCTTCACATTGTATATTGGCTTTAAATATTACTAGCCTCTCCGCACACGCTTCCATGCATGTGAGAGGCTTTTTTAAAAAAAATTTAAATTTATTTTAGAATTAAAAAAGATAATGAGTAGTTGTGTTCCATAAAAATAGGATCCATTATCTGATTTTTCTTTTAATTTTAATTTTTTAAATATGAAAAAGTGTGAATTTACCATATTATCCTCATTTAATTAATAATTTCAATTCTTAATGTATGCATTAACTAAGGACATTTTCTAGTATTTTGAATGTTTTACATTCTCTGTCTTTTGCTTATATATAGATACAAATAATATATAATATTTAATTATCAAAAGATGGTCCTTGAGCACTTCAGATTTAAATTAATTTTTTAGTTATGGATAGTAGTTTAAATAACTATTTTTTAACATTTGTAACTCTTCTCATTAGAAGACTATTTGAATTAGAAGTAGCCCTCATTCTTTTTTTTCTTTTTTTAACAGAAAAAGTATCATACAAGCACATTCATTCATATTGTCTAAGAGAAAAAAAAATAAAGTTCGCCATATTCTGAGTCCTAGTGTTTGGGCTTAGAATATAGATAGTGCAATCTTGGAAGGTAGTCACCTGTAGAACTTCAAGCATCGAGAAGGGTTGAAATTATCGTCATTAGGACATTGGATCAAAACTGCAAGCCTTTGTCTCGAATCCAAGTCAGTTTCATTTATTTATTGTTTATTGTACTTCAATTTACAGTTTGTTATAAATTTTAAAAAAAATTGCATAAATACCACCTGAACTTTTAGGCATGTGCACCATTACCATTTGAATTTTCAATTTTTATTATTAACCATCTCAACTTTATAGAGTGTTGCAATGTACCACCTATGTCTAACTTCGTTAAACTTTCCGTTAAGTTTAAGAACAATTCTATCAATTCACTATAACTGAAAAACTAACAGAATTTATAAATAATAAGTTATTTTTTTGGAGTATATATATTGTTGATATATAAATATATTATTTAATTCAATCACTGATTATTGTTTTTGAAACAACCTTGAGGAAAAGCCAAAAGTAAATTTAATGAGGAGTTCATGAAGAAGCTGAGCCTCACTTTATATACCTTGAACATGATAATTACGATATTATTGGTGACTAATGTTTTATTGAATTATTACCACTAATGTTGTAAACTTATTATAGAGTTTCAATTATTACAAACATATGTTGTATAATTGTTTCTTCGTATAACTTATTATTTATGCTTTTACATGGTTTGTATAAGAGAATATTCTTTTGTTTAATAATGGGAAAATTTAGGGCTTGTCTGGTCTCCTACTTGTAATCACTTTTTAAACTCGAACAATTTTTGAGTCCAAAGCCCATAATTCGCGTTTGGTAAAGCCCATTTTCAAAAGTCCAACTCAAAAACAACTTAAAAAGGGCCCAATTTTAAAAACACAAAGAGTGAGATTTTACACTTTGTTTTCTCTCTCTCATCCCTCTCTCCACGCTTCCTCTCTCTCTCTCTCTCTCTCTCTCTCTCTCTCTCTCTCCACAAAATCTCTCCACAAAATCTCTCTCCCATCTCTTTTTCTCTCCTCCCTCTCTGGTCTCTCTCTTTCCTCCCTCTCCTTCCATAATCATATACTTCTAATCATCCTCAAATTAATCCAATCAAATTGAACGACTAGCAGAAGAGATGTTGAATATGAAAATTAAGGAACGATAACAAAGCAAAACAGATCACTGAAACAATCATGTCAACCAACGAGGAAACACAATAACAAAGCCAATCCAAGCACAATATTGCAATTCCAGTCAAAAAGCTTATCTTCAAATTTTCATAAACCCTACCTTAATGAGTATTATTCTGAATTCACTCACAGTTTTGGACCTTTCGCCCACCGCCACTCAAACTAAAAGTTCATAGATAGAAAACACAGAAAAGCTCATCTAAATCTTTAGTCACAATAAAGGTACTCTCTCTTGGTTCTAAAGCTGAAACAAGAAGCCAAGTCTTCTTCTTTTTTCTTTTCTTCTTCTCCTTCAACCTCCTCCGTCTTTGGCATAAAAAGCTCGTTTATAACACTCAGCTTCACATACTTCTCTTCCACATTAAAACCATGATACTTGGTGAACCCATTGTTCGGAAATTCAGTCAGCAAGCCAGGAACAAAGTCGGTGCTCGCGGCCTCTTCGAACTTTCTTTTGCACCAATTGTCGTTCTGCCCCGATTGAAACAATGGTTCCGTTGCAAATTCCTTGATGACCCGTAAGTCCGGTGGGGATGTTGTTGCGACCGGGTTTTTGAAATACTCATTCCCTATCTTTATCCACTCTTTTCCAACAATTGGCGAAGAGTCTTCTTCTTCTTGTTGTTGGTGCAAATTCGGTCTAGTTAACATCGAAGGGTAGTCTTTTCGCTCCTCTGGTTGACTTGGATTTTTCCCAGATCTTTCTTTGTTTGGTTGTGTTTCTTCGACAATTTCTGCCATGGATCTTTGTGAAGCTTCTCCCAGGATCTTCCTCACTAGATCTCTCTCTTCTTCTTCGATCTTCTCCGATCAACTTCTTCTGCTTCCTCTGTAGTAACAGAATTGGAATGCTGCTAACCACTTTGTATGATGCGGATAGAAAAGAGTTGGTGTAAGTCAGACGTTCAAATTTGGAGGGAAAGAGCTAAAGAGAAGGGCCAATGGTAATGGTTATGTGACTCGGACAATGTTCGTCTGTTGTGGGTTCTTGAAAACAACTTGGAGTAGAGATATATATATATATATATATATATATATGAATACATAATAGAATTTGGCCAAATATATTTCCTTCAAAGACGGGAAATTATAAATTCATCAAAATCCGGAAACAACAAATCTAGAATACCCAAAAAAAAAAGAAGAAACAAACCACTCAATTGGCCATGGTTGGCAAGAGACCGGCGGTGCCACTTATCAGGAAATTTTGTCAAATTAAAAAAGTGACAATTTAACTTTCTTGTTTTTTTTTTTGGGTCTAGTTTCGGATTGAGAATGGTTTCCCCTATTGATTCTACGACAGCATAGAATTTTTACAGAGCTGAGAAAATACAGTTTTAGCGTCCTGTGTGACTTAGGTTTGACTTAGGTTACCGACATTACAAGATGTGATCAAATAAGAACGTTTTGTCTCTTCAGTTCAATATAATGTTGCTACAGCGACGGTTTTCCAATCAATGAAGGATTCTATTTTTCCGGAAAAAAAAAATCTTTCAACGAGGAAAATCTACTATTGTCGCGGAATGTGACCTAAAGTTGGTCCCCAAATCAAAATCCCTAGTGAGGAAACTTGGGATTCAAAAGATGTGTCATGACTCCCACCAAATTTGATATTTATATTCCACCTATTATATTATCTATTCAATTAAATAATACACACAAAAATATAAGTGAAAAATATGACATTTTTTTTTCTCTTTTGCCCGAGTCGTATGTTGTATAATTTGTTATAGAATTCATGCCTCAGATTTAACTAATGTCTATGAGAGACAAAGTTTCTTGTAGTGCAACCAATTCTTATTTCATCCTTGCCAAATGATCAAGAACTTTGCATGAAAGGCAGCAAGATAGACTGTAGAGTAGGAGAGAGGGTGAAGTGAAATAAATATCCAATGGGTTGTGTTGGTAATTAAATCTGTGTGTGAGTGTTTTTAAGCCTACACTCGCCGTGTTGGATCAATTCAATGACTCTTATTACACTCACTTTTTTTTTTGGGTCAGAATGTGGAAATCTGGATTTTCATAAAAGAACCAAGGCAAAGAACCATGGCTCCACGTGGTTGTCGATGTGGATCTCCACGTGTGACCCATAAAAATGGGGTCTCACGTGCGGGGGAGTGTTGGAACTCATTGTTGTCCCATATCGGCCAGAGGGCCAAAGAGAAAGTAGTTTAAATAGAAATGCCCCTCTCTAACTAACACCGAGGCCTTTTGTGATAAAACCCCACACCTGAGGATTGTGCAGGTGGTAAAGTGGGGACAGTATCGGTGTTGTTGGAGTGGGCCCTGGGCCCGTCGACCTGGAAAGTTTAACATGGTATCAAAGCCAGGTTGCGGGCCCGTACTTGCCACGTGATAGGTGGGTCCCCGTTTGGCCCCGCGCGATGGGTGAGTCCCCATTTGACTCCACGTAGGCCAAAGGTGCCACGTGATGGGTGGGTCCCTGTTTGGCCTAGCGCGATGGGTGAGTCCCTACATGGCTCCACGTGGTTGCCGATGTGGATCTCCACGTGTGACCCATAAAAATGGGGTCTCACGTGCGGGGGAGTGTTGGAACTCATTGTTGTCCCACATCGGCTAGAGAGCCAAAGAAAAAGTAGTTTAAATAGAAATACCCCTCTCTAACTAACACCGATGCCTTTTGTGATAAAACCTCATACCTGAGGATTGTGCAGGTGGTAAAGTGGGGATAATATCGGTGTTGATGGAGTGGGCCTCGGCCCGTCAACTTGGAAAGTTCAACAGATACAACGAAATCCAGGGAGAAAAAATAATTCTTTTTATATTAAAATGACTATGTCTTGCCTAGATATAAATTGTCTTAGCTATGCATCATGACTCTTCCATTTGCACGCTTTGATCTCAGATCCAAAGCCACTTGGCTGGGCTAGCTCTTCGCCTCTCTCCTTCCTCACAATAACGGCGATGCCGGTAAGTTCCGATCTTGAGCGACTTCCTTTCCCTTTTTGCTCTATCTCTTTTCCACCTTCATCATATCCTTCCCCCCCTCCATTTTCCAGTTGGTTTTCTAATTTTTTTTTCCTCTTTCTATTTTCCCTTTGTTTTTTGTATTTTGTTGCTATAGAACACTAAACTCCATCATCACTTTTATTAAAATCAAAATTTCCTCCTTTAAGCTATATGTTGTTATGTTTTAATTTTGTCAACTTTTTATAGCATGTGATATATAATTCAAATTTTGGTTATTGTTTAGGTGGACATCGTCCAAAAGAAAAGGCAATAATTACTTGGGTGACTAGGTGATGCAGATAAGGAGTCGTTAAAGTTAATGAAGCATTGGATAGAAGGCACACATGAATCAAGGCTCTTCATAATCTCTTGTTTGTTTTCCGTATCAATAAGAACGTTTTGTTTTTGGCTTTTAATAAGTTCTATGTATTTGGAATATTTATAGAGTCATTGTTATTTAGATGGGCTCAATGTATCTGGATTAGTGGGGTTCATTAATTCGGATGCTAGTTCAATGTATGGGATGAGAGATCAAGTCTAAGTACTTGTATACTTAGACTTGTCAGGGTAGTTGTTGAGAATTCAAATTGAAAACAAAGGGAGTGTTCTCTCACCCTTTGCTCATAATCTAGATTTTCTTAGGATCAACATGTTTGAGTGTTTTATCTTGTCTTTTATGCCTAGTTTTGGGTATTCTTAGACTAAACGAGGCTTGGTGGTTCATGGTTTGTGTTTCCCAATACCCTTGCTCGACTACCGTTGCATCACTAGGACCCTCTTTCATCTGCTTTATCTCTTCTTTGGTGAGTTCTCTAACTTTGAATCTTTTTGTGATTAACTTATATGTATGTGAAACTTATGCAAATTTTAAGTATCGTATGGTGCCATTGGGGTCTAGGCCAGTGGAAAAGGACCTTGATTTGCAAACCAGTGGTCCCATGTTTGAACCCTAATGGCACATTGGGGTGTGTGAAATACTTTCCTCACGTTTTAGTTTAAACTATTGCTTCTATTATAAATATATAAAAAGCATCATACGCATATGTTTAGATAAGAGGAAAACCATGTGTTTATTGCACCTTCATTACATTTTTTTAATTTTTGAGTGCTGTAGACTTGCAACTTTCAGTTGAGTTTATGATTTTGTTACTTCTGTCTTCCACTACTACAAAAAACGAAATAGACGACGGGGATCCACCGTCGTTGTAATGCTTTGAAAATCGTCATTAAATCGACCGCCATCTTTTTGGGTGTCAAACTACGACGGCTTTTCACCGTCGTTGTTTATCTGTAAAGACGACGGTTTTTAAAGAAAATAGTCGTTGTTTAGAGGTAAAGATCGTTAATTATAGGAGGAAAGACGACAATTTTTAATAAAACCGTCATGTATTGTAGGTTAAGATGACGGGTTTTTATGAAAACCGTCGTGTATTGTAGGTTAAGATGACAGTTTTTTATGAAAACTGTCATCTTTACATATAATAGATGACCATTTTTTTTAAAAAACCGTCATATTTACTTCACAATAGACGACCCTTTTTTAAAAAAAAAAAACGTCATCTTTACATATAATAGACGACCCTTTTTTTTAAAAACCGTCATCTTTACATATAATAGACGACCCTTTTTATAAAAACCGTCGTTAATTATCTATAAAGCCAACGGTTGGTTTATAAAAACCGTCGTTAATTATCTGTAAAGACCATGATTTATTATGAAAACCGTCGTCTAATAAGTTCCCAAACTGCTACATTTTAGTTCTTTTTGATTTCATATGATGCTATACAACGATTTTAACTGGAAAACCAACCATAATGCTTTATTAATGAATATATACACTCAAAAATAGTTTCTTTCATAAAACTTGAAGATTCAATAGTAATTACATAGTTAACCAATCTTTATTCTACAACAAACATAATTCCTACCAATTAAGTAGTACAATCTTTTCCTAACAAGACCTACGTACTCCTAATCCAAGTCTTCCTCATCCAAACAGACAAATGATGCACAATTGAAGTCTCCTCCATCATCCCTGTAAATAAATCAAAATGAAAAAGAGAGACAAAAAGCTAAGATTATAAACATATAAAATTAGGTGGAAGAGAAATTTTACCGTTGGACCATATTTCCATAGAAAACTTGTAAAATGAGCATAAAAAAGACCTTGGAGAACCTGCAAAAGGAAAAATATATAAAGAAAATGATGGTGAAAAGAGAAGGTAACAAATTTTCAACAACAAAAAAACATACGACTCACAAAGAAAACCTGCAAAAGAAAAAGTTATAAATCTGCAAGCTTCCTCCTCATCTCCTAAGAACCAAATCAGAAAATCTAAAAAGAAACCAGAAATAATAAAAATATGTAAACAAACCAGACAAATCAAGAGAGACAGAAAATCTGAAATCAGGGAGAAAGAACATACCAGAAACGCAAAGAGACTAATCCAGAATTCACTAGCAAGATATAGAAGGGTATTGAGAGATTAGGTCACTTTCAAATCAAACCTTTCATGAGGGTGTTTTAGAGAGCTCAGGAGGGTTTCAAGGAGGAAGAGATAAGGTTTTCAGAGACGGGGGAAAATATGAAAATTTGTCGAGCTCGAATTCACTTAAGCGGCTTTTTTTTAGTGTGTTTTAAAAGACGACGCTTGTTAATGAGAGATAAGGTTTTCAAAGACGGGGAAAAATTTGAAACTTTGTCGAGCGCGAATTCACTTAAGCGGCCTTTTTTTAGCGTGTTTTAAATGACGACGCTTTTTTTTAAAAAACCGTCATCTTTACATATAATAGACGACCCTTTTAAAAAAAAAAACTGTCGTCTTTACATATAATAGATGACCCTTTTAAAAAAAAAAACCCTCATCTTTACTTCACAATAGACGACCCTTTTAAAAAAAAAAAACTGTCATCTTTACATATAATAGACGACCCTTTTAAAAAAAGACCCGTCATCTTTACTTCATAATAGACGACCCTTTTAATAAAAAACGGTCATCTTTACATATAATAGACGACCTATTTTTAAAAAAAACCGTCATCTTTACTTCATAATATACGACTCTTTTTAAAAAAAACCGTCATCTTTACGTATAATAGATGACCCTTTTAAAAAAAAAACTGTCATCTTTACTTCACAATAGACGACCCTTTTTTAAAAAAAACCGCCAACTTTACATATAATAGACGACAGTTCTTTCAAAACAACCATGTCTTTACCAAAAAAAGGACACTTGATTTTTAAAAGACGACGCTTGTTATACCTGCTGTTGTTGTTTTTTGATTAGATTTTAACTCTGAAGAAAACCTTTTTAATAAGACGACGCTTTTTTATTTGTGTGCGTCGTTATAAAAAAATATTCAACGGTACCTCCGTTTTTTAGTTGTTTAAGTCACTTATCCACGACGGTTTTTTGTTACCGTCGTCTTTTTAAACACAACGACAGTTTTTTCTTCTACCGTCGTCTTTTTCTGGTCGTCTTTTTCACTTTTTGTAGTAGTGTTCAAACATTTGGCAATTATTATAACTGTTTTGAAGGTTGAACCTTTCAAATAAAAAATAAAAAATTTGTTGATAAAGGATGTATCAATTTCTTTGTGTTCTGTATTTTGGTATTTTTTTTGAAAAAAGGTTTAAAAGAAAAAGGTATTATAATCCTGAATATATATGGAGACCATCTAGTTTGCATCAGACCTTCCCTTCCCTTCCCATTCTCTCATTTTCCTTTCAGTTCTTCCAAACACCCTAATATTTTATTTTTAGAAAATTAAGGATTCAAACTTTTGAGAAATGATTTATGAATTTTTTGATGTTCTGTATTTTGGTATTTTATTAAAAGAAGATTTAAAAGAAAAGGTATTATAATCCTGAATATATATGGAGACCATCTAGTTTGCATTCTGACATTCCTTTCCCCTCCCATTCTCTCATTTTCCTTTCAGTTCTTCCAAACACTTAGCCTCTTTGACATATATGATCTCTCTTAGGGAGATTCTTCAATAAGTATTTAAGTTAAGGATTGACTACATACTTCTAATCTCGGCCGTTGGATTGCATATAAGAGACTACGTACTAGCACATTTAATAAATATAATCCAACGGCCAAGATTAGAAGTATATAACCAATCTTTAACGTAAAATAATTTTTGGAGAATCTCTCGATGATATGATTACTTCAAAGGGACATCATTCGTCGAATTTAACTTAAAATGTTGATCCTTGTAGGGCTAGATGATTACTGTACGAACTGACACTTACAAGAACAATTATTGATGATGAAATAGTTGCAAAAGTTCTTAATGTAAATCAGGCTACATTAAGGGATGTGGATTTGGGACTCAATACCTTCAGAATCTTAATCTTTTTCAAAGCGTGTTTGAAAAAAAAAAATTTAAGATCTAGAAGATTGCAAGGAACACAACAGATTGTTGAGAGCCAACAGCAAACTTGACCAACAATCTGAGGTTATCCAAGTGTTGGAGGACAGGAGCAAACACCTTAAGGAGAAGCAAAATAAATAAATTTCAAGACTTCAATAGGAAGATAAGCCCAGGCCAGAACCCCACTTTGTAGTTCAGTCACTTTTATATATCTTGAACTTGATGATAACTCTTAGGGTTATTTAAACAATTACGATATTTGCTTCGTTTGAATTAGTGGTGACTAATGTTGTAACTTATTATGGAGTTTCAATTATTACTAATATGTTGTATCATTGTTTCCTCATAACTTATTATTTTTGCTTTTACTTCTTGTGAATAAGCGAAAAAATTATTTTGTTTTTTAATTTTTTTTGTTGCCAAAATTAGGAAGAGGAAGGGGGATTTTCTCACACACACACTACATGGTGTCATGGGGGTCTAAACTTGAGACTACTGGTCTACAAGACAGGGGTTTCCATTGGATTGGCGTTCATTTGTTCAACAATAGTTTTTGTTAATGTATGAATTTTGATTAATTCTTTTGGCTTCCCTTGACAATTTTGTAATAGGACTTTTATATGTATTTATCAAGCTCAAGGTTAGATTAAGATTAGCATCTCTAAGTGTTCTTAACTCTCATCTATCCTATGGAGGTTCAAGCAATTTGATAAAGGTAAATCATGCATTGCATATCATGCATTAAAACTGTTTTCATAAAAGATGACTAGTCATCTTTGCTCAGTGCGATTTCCAGCTGGTTAACCATCTGTTTTGTCTTATTCTATTTTCTCTCTCTGCTGCCATGTGTCAGTCTGACCTAAGGGATTCTTTTGTCTGTAAAAGCAAGTGAATTCCTATTTTGGAGGCCGTCTCTTTTGTGTGGAAGTTTTGGAAAGATTGGCTTGCCATCTTTCTCTTCTTCTTTCTCAAGAGTAAACCATATATATTTCATCAATGAGTTTTTCTAATTGATTTCTTTTTGAAAAACTGCTTTTGAAATATGAATATGCATCTAGCTATTTAAATCATTCTCTCATATAGATCTAGATCGGATTCGTGACTGATTTCTTCAAGAGTATGGTTTCTTGAAGAAATTGGTCTTTCTCCCATGAATCCAAAGTTTGGTTTCGTTCTAAGTTGGAGCTTGCAAGCTAGTGCCATGGGATGAACGAGCTGAAGAAGGAGCTGCCATTGCCATTGCCATGAAGAACTGAGCTTCAAGCTTTGCTAAGTTGGAGAAGAAGATTGCACAAAGGAGGTAAAGCTCATCTTCCTAAATAGATCTAGGTTTTGCTTGAGCTTGCTTGTATTCCTTTGTAAGAATCTTTTTCTACTTAGTGGATTGCCTAGTCGGTTGATGACTCCCAGTTTTTCCCAATGGTGGGTTTTTGGGTAAACAAAACCTGTTTTGCATATCTGTAAATTTATCTGGGTTTCTGTTCTTGGTGGTTGACTAGTCATCTATATCTGCTGTTTGCTGTTTACTTGATATTGATGACTTCACACACTTTCACCATAGTTGTTGCTAGCACAGGGGATGCCTAGATTGATGGGTCCTTCTGAGTGCCTAGGTTGTCACTAGTAATCTTCTAGGACTGCAGGTACTCTGTGGCATACTCTGTGTGTTCTCTTGATTGTTGAGTTGTTGTGTCTTGTTTGTTTAGTTAAATTTACCCCTCGTCACCTAAGTATCAATTTCAGTTTTCTTTGTCTTTTATTCAAAGATAAAACTTTTGAATTATAAAACAAGAATTTTAGTTTTTTACATACCCTTCCGTCCATACTCTTACTTATAATTATCCTCAAATTAATCCAATCAAATTGAACAAAACTAGCTGAAGAGAAATTGAATATGAAAATTAAGGTTCGCCAATGGTCTATATACCAAAGCAAAACAAATCATTCAAAAGTTCATGTCAACCAAAAACACAACACAATAATAAAGCCAATTCAAGCACAGTAGTGCAATTTCCAGTCAAGAAGTTTATCTTCAAATTTTCATAAACCATTTGCGAGCAAATGAGTATTATTTCTGTGTTCTGGACCTTCAGTCACTGCCAAAGAAACTAAGTTCAAAGACGGAAAACAGAGAAAAGTTCATCTAAATGCAGAGATATTGAATATGAAAACTAAGGTATGCCAATGGTCTATCTACCAGAGGAAAACAGATCATCCAGCTTCACATACTTCTCTTCCACATTAAGAACACGATACCTTGTTGCAGTCAACGAGCCTGGAACAAAATTGGTGGTTGCAGCCTCTTCAACCTTTCTTTTGCCCCGATTATCATTCTGTCCCGATTGAAACAATGGATCTGTTGCAAATTCCTTGATATCTCGTAAGTCTGGTGGGGGTGTTGTTGATACAGGATTTTTGAAATACTCATCTCCAATCTTTATCCACTCGTCTCCAATAATTGGCAGAGAGTCTTCTTCCTCTTCTTCTTGCTGCAAATTCTGTCTAGATAACATCGAAGGGTAGTGCTTTAGCTCCTCTGCTTGACTTGGAATTTCCCCAGATCTCTCTTTGTTTCGTTGTGTTTCTTTGACAATTTCTCCCATTGATCTTAGTGTAGCTTCTCCCAAGATCGTCGTACTAATTAGATCTCCCTCTTTTTGTTTGATCTTCTTCGATCAACTTCTTCTTCTTGCTGTGGTCGCAGAATTGGGAATGCTACTGCTAACCACTTTGTGTGATGTGGATAGAAAACAGTTGGTGTAAGTCAGGTTTTCAAATTTGGAGGGAAAGAGCTAAAGAGAATGGCCCATGGTAATGGCTATGTGACTCCAACAGTGTTCGTCTCTTGTAGGTTCTTGAAAACAATTTCAGGTAGATATGAAAATATAGTAGAATTTGACAAAATATATTTCCTTCAAAGGGGAGAGGAAATTGATGATTACACAACAGAATTACCAAACAAGAATTATAAAATCATGAAAAATGGTGAAAAAAAATTACAAAAAAGAAAGAAGCCGCTCCACCGGGCATGCTTGGCAAGAGACCGGCGGTATGTGCCATCGTGTTGTTAGAAAATTGCAGCAAATTAAGAAAGAGGCAATTTTTTTAGTAACTTTCGTACGTTTTGTTTTCACGTTTCTTAGTTGGTTTTGTCTAGTTTCCAATTGAGATTGGTTTCCTTTCTTTATGAAAACTTAGAATTTTTAGAAGTGGGATACTACGGTTTTAGCCTCCTTTGTGACTTAGGTTACCAACATTACAAGAAGTGAGCTGGTAAGAGCCGTTCCCACTACAACATGGTATCGCTTTAGGGACACATTTTTTACCCAGGATTTCATTTTCCTGCAAAAAAAATATTTATGCAAGGAAAATCTAAAACTCTCGTGGAATGTGACTTGAATTTGGTCTCCAAATTGGACCAAGCCCTAGTGAGAAAATTTGGGATTTAAAATCTATCCACACATAGGGATGGGAACTTTCCCCGCGGGTTAGGGTTTTCAAGGGACTTCACCCTTAAGTCATGTATGAAGGATTGGAATCGGGTATGCAGACGGGTTTAGGGAAACTTTTGTGTGGGGAGGATGGTATTCTAATCTCCCATATGAAATTTTTATTGGTAGTTTTGTAATGGGGCGAGGCATGAAGGCAGAGATGGGGAATCCACGATTTGAATAGTACGGGTGCGGAGGCAAGGATGGATGAAAAAAATTAACTGCGATGTGGATGGGAATGACATACCCTCCCTCATTCGCCTCATGAACATCCGTATTCACGTTGTAGATTGTTAAAGCAAGGAAATGAATTCTGTTGACCTCAAAATATGTTTAGGCTGACACATGGATTATTTTGGATAAAACAATCAAGGGTCGAGTGGATACGGGAACAAAGTTTTCCTTTGGTGCAACTATTGAGTGTGGCGTGCCAACTATCGCGGTCATCGCAAACCGTGATAGCGAATGAAAAATTTGGTGGTGATAGGCACCTGGGATTCTAACTTCATCGAGTGACTAGGGCCGAGCAAGGAACATATTCTCGACCGTTGGATTCTTAGCTTTGGAAACAAAACTATTGATTTCGTATGTGCCGATCGAGTGCTGGTGTGACTCCATGTTCGAGTGCTGGTGCGCTACCAAAATTCTTATTGTGTTGACACGAACATGACATGAACATTGCAAATACGACACGAATGCCAGGTCTAGTTTAGGGTACCTGCAATATTAGGAAATATCAGCAACTTGGTATAGTCCTTCCTTGTTGGACCCCAAGGTACTTGCAACCCGATCCTAGGTGCCGAGTAGTACCTTACGGGGAACCAAGTCCCCTAGGGGGAAACTATGCTCTCGAACATGATGATTGTAGCATTGAGCTGTTTGCTGCTGATATGTGGCGAGGTAGAGGGCAGCATGTTGAGAGTGAGTTGTTCGACATTAGTTTCTGGTGTGTAGTGGTTTACCCGGTGTGTAGTGGTTTACCCGGTGTGTAGGAACAACTATTTCTACGAGGATGACAGCCCCGACCCCAAAAGCAAGAGAGTAGGGGGTTTCCCCTGTCGACGTGAGTTCAGTACAACGATGGGCCCATAGGACCCCTGGTAGAATTTCTGACCAATCCCCCTTCTTGGCTCCTAACTTCTTCTTAAGTGTGCGCTTGAAAAGCTTATTAATGACTTTCACCTAGCCATTTGCTTGAGGGTGGGCTGGGGACGAGAAGCGGAGATTGATCTTTCGACCCAAGCAGAAGTCTCGAAATCTTTTGCAGTCGAACTATTTCCCATTCCCGGTTATGATAGTGTGGGAGATGTTGAACCGGCACACGATATTTTTTCAAACAGAACTCTGGACCTTTACTGTTGTGATGGTTGCCAAAGGCTTGGCCTCAGCCCATTTTGTGAAGTAGTCTACGACAACAACTGCAAGCTCTTCTGCCTCTTCCCTTTGGGCATGGGCCCGATCAAGTCGAGCCACACTGTGCAAATGGCCAAGTGTTGGTCATCATGGTGTGTCATTCGGGTGGCTAGTAGGGTACGTTTGTGAAGAGTTGGCATGGGTAGCAAGATCTAGCCAGGCACTTATAGAACTTTTCATTTAAGATGACATAGCGAGTGGCTCTCATCTTGATTTGCCGGGCCTAGTTCTTTCCTTGGGTGTAATACCCCGAAAAATTCAAGGTGGATTTTCATATTTTAGTGAAAAATAATATAATTGTGGAGAATGATTATGGGTATTTTATCAAGAGATTTTGGATTGAGACTATTAAATTAAGTGTGTTTAATTTCAAGTTGGACAAACATGACCAAAACACCCCTATGTGTGTTAGATTACCAAAATACCCTTATAGAAAGAAAGTAGGAAGCAACGTGTAAGCCAAAGCTTTCTTCACTCCTTCATTCTTCCCCCCTTCCCACTTACATTCTCTTCAAAAATCTGATTTTGGGATGAGTTGTTCATCTATTGGTGGATGAGTCACCTAGTCTAAAAATGGTGACTCACCTAGCCTAATTAAGCTCTTCCTCCCCATTCATTGTATCAACACTCTCTTCTAACTTGATGACTCACCTAGCCTAAGGCTTTTCAATAATAAATTCACTCTTATCCTCATCATTCATTGTATCATCCTTTCTTCCTCATTCACTTATCTTCATCCTCATTTTTCTTTTGTTCCTCTTCAAAATCCAAAATTCGTCACTTTCTTGAAGCTGCTGAGAACTCAAATTTCGGAAGCTCAAATGAGAAAACTTTCTTCATAAAAGTTGTTCATTTACGTGATTCCAATAACATACTCAAAGTTCAGCTCAATCCGACTAGTATAGGCTCTGAAACGTTGATATGATCACAATGAGTTTACCATTTCCTGATTTCACAGCAGTATGCTCGGTTTCAGTTTGTTTCTGTGATTTCCTGTACTCAAATGACTTTGGTTCCTTCATCAAAGTTGTTTGAAATGATGTCTATTATAACATATCCAAATTTCAGATTGATCGGACTTCTCTAGCCACCTTGGGAATATTTAGAGTGTAACTTGTTTATAGTCTTCAACCTTAGGTCCTTCCCTCGTTTTCAGTCCAAAACACTCATTTAAAAAGCTCAAAACACTATGGTTTCTTCATGATAGTTACTCCAAATTCTCCCCTTTATAACATATCCAAAGATCATCCAAAAGTAACCATTATAACTCTCTAAAACTTGGTATGAACAAAACTTGTTCAATTGATTATGTTGAATCTCTTGTTATAGATGTGTACTTTCTCTCAAATGGCTTGTTCCTTATCATTCAATTGCTCAAATTAGTCACTATCATCTCAAGTAAATAATTCTTTGAAGGCTTGAAGCTCATCTTTTTATTGTCTCTTTGAGTACTAGTTTTAAATCAAGTTTTGGTTGGAATGCCTCAAGTATATATATATATATATATATATATATATATATTCAGTTATTCTCTTATCCGGATGTCCGCACGTTATTATCGTGCGGATCCTATTGTAAACAGGCAGGAAAACAAAGAGGGGTAGTACAAAATACACGGCGTCCGCACAATAATAACGTCCGGATGTCCGCATAAGAGAATTTCTGTATATATATTATCTTTCAAAGGGTGTTTTTGTGAAGTTCTAGATTATTTCGATGTGATTTTTGTTCCAATTTCATTTTGGGATTTTGGTACATCAAAATGAATATCTCAAGGGTTATTTCAAAGTTGGTTTTGTGCCATTTGAATTTAAATTGATTTTTTGTGAAATTTCAAAGTAGAGACTATCTTGCTAGAATTGTTTTGATTCTGCTGCATACCATGTTTTGAAGTAAGTGTTTGAAAACTTCCTAAACTTGGATTTTCATGAAATTTTAGTATGTTTTACTTTCTCGTATTTTCTTCAGATCTGGAAAGTTTTATCCAGTTTGGTTGTAAATTGTAATTTTGGTGATTTTTCAAAATAAAGTGTACAAACCTGAAAAAAAGAACGTTATGCAGCCTAGTCTGTTTTGGTTTCTATTTTGACATGCTTCCTTAACCCTAATTTTTATCAAATTTTGACATCTTTAATGTTTCTATGTCTAGTTGTGATCTGGAAATTTTTACATTATTTTGATTTGAACTCAATATGTAGTGAATTTTCAAAGTTAACGTGTTCCAACCCAAATGTTTAGCAAAACTGAAATTTTAGTTTTAAATTGATGTTTTAAATTTTCTTTATGAGTCTAGAGCCGAACCACCTGATTTTAAACATCCCAAAGAGTAGAACTATTATAGGAGGGGAATAGATTAGTTTTTCCTTAACGCTTGGTTCTATGCTTGCTTGGATGTGAGGTTAAGGGAGTAACAATCGGGTCAAACAACTTGTCAAGTGTATTTTGGGGTTTTAGGTCTACGTGCGCTAGTAGGATACTCAACTTTGTTTCCTTATTTCCAATAAAATTTACTCAGCAAATTATCTTAACTAGGTGTTCTACTCTGCGTACTTTCGAGGACGAAACCGCACAAGGTTAAGCTAGCTGGACTTGAGGTAGGGTTTCCTGATTTCCCGATGATTGGGCTATGTCACTTTTAATCTTGGTGATTATATATATAGTACTATAAATATTGTTGTTGTGTTGCTCGGTGAATACTATTTGATGTTATGTGAATATTATTGTTGATGTTTCTCCGTGGATATTATTTGACGTTGAGTGAATGTTATTATGCATGTGATTAAGCCTGGAATATTATTGTTATTATCTATATTATTATTCTGCAGAAATAAATGATGTTTGCGCTGCATTACATATGCATCATAAAGACAGTGGTGTTTGGGGTGTGTGTGTGTCGTTTGAGATATATCTAAGGGGTGGGAGAAGGCTTTAGATATATCTGAATAAAATGTGGAATATGTTCAAGTGACGGGAGCAGAGCTTGAATATATTAAGGTGATGGGAGTAGGGCCTCTAATGATAAGTGAAAGTTGAGAAGCTGTAAACAAAAGAAAAAATGGGATAAGGGATGGATGGGCGCTAGTTCATATTTTAGGGTATTCGGAGTCACAGTGGTAAAACGCATGGTATGGGACATGCAGGCTTGTTGCCCTAGGATATGAATTAGTGGGATTAGAAGGGAGTGAGTTCATGGCATCACCGCATATGCAAATTTATTTTATCTGGTATGATTGCATAATTTGTATACCTTGTGTTGTTTGATGCATGACACTTTGATTAACTGTGATAGCTGACTTTGAGGGGTTTGACGGTACTCTACTGGGCATTAGAATGCTCATACCCTAATAGATTGTGCAGGATTAAAGAAGAAGTTTGAGGAAGCGGGTTCAACTAAGCTGTTGGGCTTTTATTGTTGATTTGTGTAATTAATATTTGTAAGTAGTCAACCGTTTGTTAAAGATCTTAGTGTGTAGTTAATTACAAGCTACTGCAACTCTGATTTTGTAATGTTAAGTAAATTTGTAAATTTTTGTGGCTCTATTTCTCATCATATCATGGTTGTAGGATTTTATTCTTATGACTATGGTATGACTCACACCATGATTCGGGAATATTCTTTATTTTCGAATCGGGTCGTGACATTGGGGTAGCATGTTGTTGGTAAGAAATTCCTGTATCGGGGTCATCTAGTTTGGAGCGTCGTGTAAGGCCATAACTGGGCATTCTTCCTTGTTATTGCTTTTTCTGCCAAGTACTCGATTGGGATTATGCGAGTGATTTTTTAGTCTAGAGTCGAGGCGAGCTGTGTAATGAATCGGCTTGGGTGTTTTTCACCCGTGGAATCTAGGTGATTGTATACGACCAGAAGGACGAGAAGAGGTCTTTGACTTTTTGGACATAAGAAGTCATGTTCTGCAACCTAGCTTGGTACTTGTTGGTCACCTGGTTAACAACGAGTTGTGAATCGTTGTTGATGTTGATATGTTCAGCACCCAGTTCCTTTGCCGGAAAAAGTCCTGCTAGGAAGGCTTCATATTCTGCCTCATTATTAAAGGCCTAGAACCGAAATTGGAGAGCATATTTGACCTCGACCCCACTAGGAGAGATCATGACCAGTCCTGCTCTGCACCCCAACAAATTAGATGTGTCGTCCATGTACAAAGTCCATCTTAGAAAAAATAGGTGAAGTAGCTTATAAATTTGCATTACCACCTCAACTTTTGAATGTGCAGAATGTTTTTCATGTTTCTATGCTTTGAAAGTATGAACCTGATCTGACACATACTCTAGACTGGGGAGAGCTCAATATAAATGAAGAACTATCATTTGAAGAAAGACTAATACAGATTTTGGATCATAAGGAACAAGTGTTACATACGAAAATAATATCATTGGTCAAAGTTCTTAGGTTACATGGGAATACCAAAGAAGCTACATGGAAATTAGAGACAGAAATGTGTAAGAAGTACCCAAAGTTGTTCTCTTATTCCAGTAAGTTTTAATTTCGAGGACGAAATTTCTTTTAAGGAAAGTAAATTGTGAAGACCCGTATCTTTAAAAAAAGTATATATTGAAGATTAAATAGTTCTCTATTTTATTTTATAAATTATAGATACATATAGCTCTCTTCCTAGCTTATAATTATAATTATTTTAACTTGAAAACGTGGCATCAGTCTTTATAGTGAAATGGATACATTCAACTACATGTGAAAAATTAACATGAGCTGGAGTTAGTAAGGATGAGGTGTTAGAGTTATCCTTTGATTAGCAAGAGGTGGCTTCATATGGGATTTGGCGTCAATTTCATGCCATTGTTTAGCTTGAGCTGGAGCACATGTAACTGTCATTTATCTCTTAGGGTTGATATGTCAATCTTCTAGTTACTTAATCTACTTTTGTGATAGGATTAATATTAGTTTATATTATATAAGATAGTTTCCATGCATATCTCCTTTCTTAGCAGCCAAACAATTATCCAATGGGATCTTTGTTGCTACCGACTTTGAGCTGATAGCAGTCGTCCGTATGGTGGCCGTAGTCGCGATGATATTTGCAGTACTTGATGTTGCCTCTCCTTTCTCGGTATAGGAACTTTATTTTCTTTGGGCTAGGAAGCTCATTGGCTATCACCGCAAAGATCTCTCCCTTGGGTTTATTCAGGGGGGGGTGTAGTTGGTATACTGATATGTTTTTCGGTTCGGACCTCGTGATGCTGGGTTGAGGCACTAGTTTCACACTTCTTCCTTTTTGCTGATCGGACATATGTGTAGTCGTTGGACCTCTTCTCCTTGGGGCGGTATGGCTATGGTGCTTCGAGATTTGGCCCTGCTGTTGCCTTCCTTGCCAAGTTCAGATGCTCGACTCGTGAATAGCTAGCAGCCGCCCAAAGGAGATCCTTGTATTTCTCGTGCGAGCGATGGGGGTTGTTCTTGGTGAGGGAAAAGAAGAAGTCCCCTCCTTGAAGTCCTCCCATCAGGGCATTATGTGTTGTTGCCTCGTCGCAACCTTCACATTGTGCATTCTCATTGTTGAATCGAGTGATGTAATCCTGGAATTTCTCGTCTGGTCATTGTCTGACCGTCGATAAGTCATTCGCGGTGTATAGCTAATCAGAAATGATCATATATCATTACAGGAAAACCTTTCTTAGTTCGGCAAAATAACCAAATGATTCTAGAGCGTGTCACTTGAACGAGCTTGTGGTAGGGCCCTTGAGCGTTGTTGGGATAGGCAGCATTTGTGTGAAGACCCGTATTTTAAAAAAAAAGTATATATTAAAGATTAAATAGTTTTCTATTTTATTTTATACATTATAGATACATATAGCTCTCTTCCTAGCTTATAATTATAATTATTTTAACTTGAAAACGTGGCATAAGTCTTTATAGTGAAATGGATACGTTCAACTACATGTGAAAAATTAACATGAGCTGGAGTTAGTAAGGATGAGGTGTTAGAATTATCCTTTGATTAGCAAGAGATGGCTTTAGATGGGAGTTGGCGTCAATTTCATGCCATTGTTTAGCTTGAGCTGGAGCTCATGCAACTATCATTTATCTCTTAGGGTTGATGTGTCAATCTTCTAGTTACTTAATCTACTTTTGTGATAGGATTAATATTAGTTTATATTATATAAGATAGTTTCCATGCATATCTCCTTTCTTAGCCGCCAAACAATTATCCAATGGGATCTTTGTTGTTGCCGACTTATGCTAGTATAAATAGGGCCTTCCAGAATTGAAATAGGAGTAAGAAACGAGAGAGAAATGAGAGAGGAAGTAAGAGAGAGAGAGAGAGAGAGAGAGAGAGAGAGAGAGAGAGAGAGAGAGAGAGAGAGAGAGAGAGAGGTGATGAAACTCTTGGAGGAGATATAGGGCTTAGCTTGTATTTTCTTAAACTTTGAGCTAGCTTTGGAATTGAGGTAGGGGTTTCTTGGGGGCCTTTTACAAAGATTGATTTAATTAAATTTCGTGAGCATTATATTATGCATGGTATTATAGTTTGGTTGACGTTTCTTGTATTTGGTGTTTATGTATTCTTAAATATTTGAACAGTGTTGGCATAATTATATATACATTGGTGATGTTTTAAATGGTTACATTGTTGTGAAGGATATGTGAAAGGCATAATTATATAATGTCACGGAAATTGGCTGGAATTGTTGGGTTGAGAAAATAATGATGGAAAAGGAGGGTAATGGAAATGATCTTTTGTGTAGTTGAGTCTAACTCTTGGCAGGTACCAGATCTCAGAGATCCCACACTACTACAAAAAACGAAATATACAACAGGAATTCATCATCGTTGTGATGCTTTAAAAACTGTTGTTAAATCGACCGTCATCTTTTGGAGTATCAAACTACGACGGCTTTTCACCGTCGTTGTTTATATGTAAAGACGATAGTTTTTAGTAAAACTGTCGTTGTTCTGATGTAAAAACAACAGTTTTTGTTAAAAACCGTCGTTATTTATGGGTAAAGACGACGGTTTATAACAAAAATTGTTGTTATTTATGGGTAAAGATGACAGTATTTTGTTAAAACCGTCGTCATTTATTGGAAAAGACGTCGGTATTTTGTGAAAAACCGTCGTCACTTATTGGTAAAGACGTCGGTATTTTGTTAAAAACCGTCGTTGATTTTATATAAAGACGACGACATTGTGTTAAAAACGGTCATTGATTATATGTACAGACGACGATTTTTCCAATAAAACCATTGTTTTATCATCTTTAAATTTATAGTTTAATAAGTTCCCAGGCAGTTACATTATAGTTTTTTGTTTCTTATGATTCTATACAACACTTTTAACTAGAAAACCAATTATAATGCTTTATTAACGAATATATACATTTAAAAATTATTTCTTTCATAAAACTTGAAGATTCAATAGTTATTACATAGTCAACCAATCTTTATTCTATTACATTCATACTTCCTACCTATAATTAGAAATAAAGGAGCTCACAAATTCTACTAATTTGATCTGAAATTCATCAATTTGTTCTTGGGTTGACTTAGCTCTGCCTTCTTGCACATTTTCCAAGTTGTTGTATTCCCCTCCCCTGTAACAATATCAGCAACAGCAGGTCCTTCTATGAGACTTGCAAAATTAACATCAAACTCCACAAATACAAATCTTATCCAAATATATTTTCATTCTGATCACTATGCTATCAATGTAGATAAAAACAAGTTCTAAATGACCAAATTGTCTAACCTTCTCCAAAGATGTGATGGTCCAATGAACCCCTGAATTTTGATTATCCTTTGAACATTTGATCTCAAGAGTACCACTGATACAATTAATTTTCATTAATGAGATTGATATATATATAATTAAAGTTTAAAGAGAATTCCTCAAATGGAATGTTGGGAACTAGAGAGTGATGATGTTCTCTACAAAATATTTAGCAATTGTAGCTTCAGTAAAGTATTCATCTTGCAAAGCAGATAGAAATTCGATAATAAAAGGAGGAGAGATCTCGAGTCGATGAATTGTAGGTAGAAATAAGCAATTAAACCTCAATTAAGCACTAGTCTCATCTCCAATTCCACATTATGATTTATAAACATTTATAACCAATACTACAGCGTTAAAGCATACAGTACACACACTACTACAAAAAGTGAAAAAGACGACCAGAAAAAGACGACAATAGAAGAAAAAACCGTCGTTGTGTTTAAAAAGACGACGGTAACAAAAAAACGGTCGTGGATTAGTGACTTAAACAACTAAAAAACGGAGGTACTATTGAATATTTTTTTATAACGACACACACAAATAAAAAAGCGTCGTCTTATTAAAAAGGTTTTCTTCATAGTTAAAATCTAACCAAAAAACGACGACAGCAGATATGACAAGCGTCGTCTTTTAAAAATCAAGTGTCCTTTTTTTGGTAAAGACATGGTTGTTTTGAAAAAACTGTCGTCTATTATATGTAAAGATGACAGTTTTTTTTTTAAAAAGGATCGTCTATTATGAAGTAAAGATGATGGTTTTTTAAAAAAGGGTCGTCTATTATATGTAAAGATGACGGTTTTGTTTTATAAATGGTCGTCTATTATGAAGTAAAGATGACGGTTTTTTTTTAAAAAAAGGTCATCTATTATGAAGTAAAGATGACGATTTTTTTTTTAAAGGGTTGTCTATTATAAAGTAAAGATGACGGTTTTTTTTTTTAAAAAGAGTCGTCTATTATATGTAAAGATGACGTTTTTTTTGTAAAAAAGGGTCGTCTATTGTGAAGTAAAGATGACGATTTTTTTTTTAAAAGAGTCGTCTATTATATGTAAAGATGACCCTTTTTTGTAAAAAAGGGTCGTCTATTGTGAAGTAAAGATGACGGTTTTTTTTTTTAAAAAGGGTCGTCTATTATATGTAAAGATGACGCTTTTTTGTAAAAAAGGGTCGTCTATTGTGAAGTAAAGATGACAGTTTTTTTTTTAAAAGCGTCGTCTTTTAAAACACGCTAAAAAATGCCCACATAAGTGAATTCGCGCTCGACAAATTCAAATTTTCACCCGTCTTTGAAAACCTTTTCTCTCATTAATAAGCGTCGTCTTTTAAAACACGCTAAAAAAAGGCTACTTAAGTGAATTTGCACTCGACAAATTTTCAGATTTTCCCCCGTCTCTGAAAACCTTATTTCTCCCTCCTTGAAACCCTCCTGCACTCTCTAAAACACCCTCATGAAACTCTCTACAAAATCATCAAAAATCGATATCAATGAAAGAGTTGAGAGATTTTCGCAGATCCATAAGATGTAGAGGGAGGTTATGTATTTGAGAATCAAAGCTGGTTGAAAGGTTTGATTTGAAAGTCACCTAATCTCTCAATACCCTTCTATATCTTGCTAGTGAATTTTGGATTAGTCTCTTTGCGTTTCTAGTATATTCTTTGTCCCCCTGATTTCAGATTTTCTATCTCTCTTGATTTGTCTGGTTTGTTTACATATTTTTTTTTTTATATTTCTGGTTTCTTTTTAGATTTTCTGATTTGATTATCAGGAGACGAGGAGGAAGCTTGCAGATTTATAACTTTTTCTTTTGCAAGTTTTCTATGTGAGTCGTATGTTTTTTTGTTGTTGAAAATTTGTTACCTTCTCGTTTCACTATCATTTTATTTATATATTTTTCCTTTTGCAAGTTCTCGATGGTCTTTTTTATGCTCATTTTACAAGTTTTCTATGGAAATATGTCCAATGGTAAAATTTATCTTCCACCTAATTTTTTATGTTTATAATCTTGGCTTTTTTTTCTCTCTTTGTCATTTTGATTTATTTACAGGGATGATGGAGGAGACTTCAGTTGTGCATCATTTGTATGTTTGGATGAGGAAGGCTTGGATTAGGAGTACGTAGATCTTGTTAGGAATTATGTTTGTTGTAGAATAAAGATTGGTTAACTATGTAATAACTATTGAATCTTCAAGTTTTATGAAAGAAACTATTTTTGAGTGTATATATTCATTAATAAAGCATTATGGTTGGTTTTCTAGTTAAAATCGTTGTATAGCATCATAGGAAATAAAAAAGAACTAAAATGTAGCAATTTGGGAACACTTATTAGACGACGATTTTTGTAATAAATCATGATCTTTACAGATAATTAATGACGGTTTTTATAAAAAAGGTCGTCTATTATAGGTAAAGATGATGTTTTTTTTATTATAAAAAGGGTAGTCTATTATATGTAAAGATGATAGTTTTTTTTAAAAAGGGTCATCTATTATATGTAAAGATGACGGTTTTTTTTAAAAAGGGTCGTCTATTATGAAGTAAAGATGACTTTTTTTTTTTTATAAAAAGGGTCGTCTATTGTATGTAAAGATGACAGTTTTCATAAAAAACCGTCACCTTTACATACAATACACGACGGTTTTTAAAACCGTTGTCTTTCATCCTATAATTAACGATCTTTACCTCTAAACAACGACGATTTTCTTTAAAAACCGTCGTCTTTACAGATAAACAACAACGGTGAAAAGCCATCGTAGTTTGACACCCAAATAGATGGTGGTCGATTTAACGACGGTTTTCAAAACATTACAACGACGGTGGATCCCCGTCGTCTATTTCATTTTTTGTAGTAGTGACACTTGTAATTACAGAACATTGGACTCCATGATTGGTTAATTACATCTAAGTAGACAGAACCAGATCTACAATTACTCGGGAAAGACAAATCAGTCAGGTCATAGAAAATTAAAAACAAATAACCAATTACTCAAGTTCCAGCTGCTTACTAGAAAAATAGGAAAGAAAGTATGTTATCAATTCCACAAACTTATTCAAAGCATTTGATAATCAACAGTATATTACACCATTCTAAGTAAACTTAATACTTGTGCCTTATTTGACCCAATGTGCGGGATACTAGTAACAATTAGAACTCAAAATATCCTAGAGAAGATAGTTCTACTCAGATGTAATGAGAGGTGATTTTGCTTTTTAAAGTGCAGAATACTCACAGCTTATCAACACATTTGGGTGGAAAATCTTGTTCATGAAGCCAATAGAAGGAGATTTATATGGATATGCATCGGGATGGGAAGCTCAACTCGGATTTTCCAAACCCCGCCTTCATAAAGACCTGCAACCACCGCATCGCATAGAGTATATTATACCAAAACGTGTTTTAAACAATGTCTAAACGAAAGCTAATAGGCATTAGAGCCTCAGCCACTAAAAGACTAGTGGAGAAAAAGGAAACATTAGTTTCCAAAACGCATTCATCTAAGAGCAAACTCAATTAATGTCTACCAAAAGACAAAGAAAGATGAAAAAATTTCCATTTATTGTCTCCACATTATAGTCACTCATCATCCTTAAAAACATTGAAAAAGACATTAAACATAGCTTTATATTGTACAAGAGAGGAAGGCAGCAACATGATTTAAAGTACTTGTACCAAAAAGACTACTTTGGTATACCGAAAGGGAGGAATCTAGTCTTAAGAAACATAAGACCCAGATTACAAAGGTTGGAGATAATACAGTAACCAACAACTTACAACTTCATGACATCCATTTCTATCCTCTTGCTTGGAGACGGTCGACATCTTAACTTGATAAATTAAATTCCCAAACCTTTCAAAAATATATCAAAATATAATCAACTTTTCAAGGAAATAAATATCAGAGAAATCAAATCTATTAAACCATAGATTGGTTATACAAATATGGTATGGAGGTTGAAACTGAAACAGACTAATATTGAAGGCCCTCGTATTTGACAGTTAGACCTAGTCTTTTTCTTCTATTGCAGCCACAATTCAAATTTAACCCCAATTTCTGGAAAACAGAGTAGGATGAATATCTATATAGAAATAATAGACAAATAAATAAGAGAGAAACTAAGATAATGTATGTGAAAAATATTAGATTGGAAGCAATAAAGAAATACTAAAAACTTACAAAAAACCAAACCTAGAGACCTTCAAATTAGTTTTGCATAATCCTTCCAACTCTGGGCAGAAATTAATTCGATGTCGTCTCTGTACAGACCAATTCTGGCTACTACACGGCCAATCCTTTCAAATCCTTCACCGCACAACATCAAATCAAGACCATTTGGCCCAAAACAAATTTCCACAACCCAAATAAATCGAAACCCTAACTCTAGAATACCTTTTTCTCTATATGGAATTGGGAATAAGAGAAAATGAGAGAGAGAGAGAGAGAGAGAGAGAGAGAGAGAGAGAGAGAGAGTTGGGGGAGGGGAGGGGGGGGTGAGGAGACTAACCTTGAAGATGTTCAACGAAACCTGTGAAGAACTCTAAGACACGAATTTGGAAACAGAAGTAACATGAGGGAGATGGCAAGCTCAAAGAGCTTGGTGACATGGAGAGCGTGAGGGAGATGGTGACCTCCGTGACCTAAATGGCGTGACAGAGATGGTGATCTCGATGAGTTCTATGCCCTGGACGGCGAGAGGGAGATGGTGCTTCATAAATGTAAGAGAGAGTTGAGAGAGAGAGAGAGGGTTTTGTGAAAGGTTCGTGAGAGTAAAGTGTTAGAGAGAGAGCGAGGGTTTTCCCAAAAGCTCCCCGCCCGTGAACTTAAGTGAATATTTGTTTAGCGCCTCTTAAAAACACGACAGTTCTAATAAGGTATAGTCGTCTTTTTAAAATCAACCCAATGTATGGGTGTATTAGGTACTTTACAACGAAGGTTTTATAACATACGTCGTTTTTCAAAACATCACGACAGTTTTTATACAAACTGTCGTCTTTTGGGTGTCGTAGTTTAACATAATTGTAGTAGTGCCACAGTGCACATGGTTTTTATTGGGTGATACGGGACTGGAAACAAGGAGTTAGACAAGATGACTAACAAAAGGGGATTTAAGGGATGATTGAGATGGGGGTTAGTTGACCAAGTGGTATAAACATGGTATAGGACGTGCAGGTCTGCTTGTCCAATTAGATTAATTAATGGGATTAGATGAAGAGCATTCATGCATTAATTTTGTTAATGTGATATTTGGTTGTGTAATTGTATGTCACTTAATTTAGTTATATCAATTTACCATGAAAAGGTTTATGTCCCTACTGAGCTGTGGTTTCGCTTACCCCTAACAGATTTTGCAGGTACTGAACCTGAAATCTAGCTTGTGATGATTTTGGCATATCTATAGAGTGTATTGTGTACATAGCTTGTGGATAAATAATGAGCTATACTTTTAATGAACTCTTAAGTAGTTCTAACTTGTAAATTAATGTAAAAATGATAAGATTTTAGATGTTGTCGTTTCCGCTGAATATTCTATGTGAAATATTTATTTTATTCATGTAAATGTTTCTTCACATTTTAGTTATAGTTTTTATTAAATTCTATAATTAAGGTGTGAATCACGTCTTAACCTAAGGATACGTAAATCCGTGGGTTAAGGCGTGACAATTTAGTTGCTTCATTTGCCCAACGTCCCTTTATGGCATAGCTGAAATTATCGAAGTGGTCGTATGGGTTGGTCATTCCATCATATAAGGGGATTTTTGGAGCCTTGGAATCTCTCACCACCCTGGTCTCCAATAGGTCACGAGTAGAAGGCAACGGGATTTCTCCTTGATGAACTCTGGCCCTCTAGGCATTTTCGATTTCTCCACCTATTCGAGCAGATCCCACACACTACTTAGTCCGTCGGTGACTAGATCATTTAGCATGGAGGTGATGTCACCGACATCCTCCCTGGCTCCGCTTGTGCCGGCCCTCTAGGCATTTTCGATTTCTCCACCTATCCGAGCCGATCCCACACACTCCTTAGTCCGAAAGTGACCAGATCCTTTAGCATGGAGGTGATGCCACCGACATCCTCCTCAGCTCCTCTTATGTTGGCCGTGGTTTTCTCCTTCTATAAATTTTCTACCAAACGTTGTTAGCGCTCCGCCAGGCTCTTTTTTCCTCCAGTATGGCTCTTGCATTGGTCGTTTCTTTCCTTGGTACCTCGGCTTCTGTTGATTCAGACTAGGCCTTGCTAGCCTCCTCATTATTGTCCTACCTTTAATCGTTCTTCTATTGCGAGTCTATCTTCCTTACCATGTCGGCGTGACTTTCTTGTAGTATTTCGTTCAGCGCGTGAAGGCTATTGCTAAGATTTTGGACGTCTTTTATGCCCTTCAAGATCCGACTCATCTTGTCCTCTGGGCTGTTGAGATGATCCCACCTTTGCTTTTCCTTCCTTCTGTTGTGCGAAAACACTTCCAAGACCTTGTCGTTGATGGACTACGCAACAATCACAACACAAGCTACGCAAAGATAAATCGGACACGAAACCACAAAAGCAAACACACACAAGAACACACAAGAATTTATAGAGGTTCGGCATCGTGCCTACGTCCTCTCCGGTGATCCCCGAGAAAATTCACTAGTATGAGAAAAATCCCTTTGGTTACAATAAAGAACTCCCTTTGATCTCTCTCTCTCTCTCTTTTTCTCTCACCCTAGGTTTGTATATCTTGAATCTCTTTTAAACCCTAGTCTAAAGTACCTATTTATATGTATAGGCCTTTAGCACAACCATACAAGGAATAGGAAACTAAAAAACCTCCCAAAAGTAGGCCAAAAAACCGACCTGTTTTGAAACAGGAAATCGCAATCCGCTCGAGCGCCTGCAGGTCCGCTCGAGCGCCTGCGCCAAGATGCCTCTGCCGCTCGAGCGCCTGCATGCTAGGCTGCTTCCTTCTTTCCTTCGTTTAGTCGAGCCAACTCCAACACCTTCTTCTCTGGGTGTTTCTTTCGGCAGAACCCGAAATATCCTTCTTCTTAAGATGCGGATTCAACATCGCTTAGTTTTGCTCACGTTGGGAGAGGGGATGTGACTTTTCTGAGTAGGGAGGTCTCTCTGATCATTTAGAACAACCTGCACACTCTAAACAACAAGAGAGACTATCAAATGGGGGGTACTGGTGTGGTACCAACCAAATCCCCTTCAATGCCTAAGTTAGGGGCTGAACTAATGATGTTCTTAGGGAGTGAATAAGTGGAGTTTTTGGGAGGTGGAGTTATTACCTTTGTCTCAATGTAGGTGAAGGGTATTTATAGGGGAAGAATAAGGATCATATCTCCCTAAATCCATTCTTAAATCCATTCTAGAAGAGATCTTCAGCACCCCTCATGCTAGGATGGGAGAGTGGATGTAGGCATTAGTCACCATGCTGATTTCCGGGGACCAGCAGTGGGACGACACCTGGACTAGATTTCAAGTGCATTAAGTGCTCCCTTTTAGTCTTGTCTTGACACCCACGTGGTTTAACTTGTCCAGAGAAGCGATCTTCCCTAGATTATCTAGTTAGCTTGATTTGCTTCTCATGTTCGATTTAGGGGGATCTTGGGAAACTATGCCCAAGTATACACCTCGGCTGTTCTAACCATGAACAGATGCCATCCAGCCAACCTTGGTCTGGCAAGGCCTGTGATCTGATCGGGTCGATAGGTTTGCTTTTGAGGTAGTGACCAGTCATGGAGAGTCAAGTCGGGTTAGCATGCGGGGGTGTTTACTTCACTGACCACGTGGCACCATGCTATAGGCTTGGCGATATGGTCTATTAACAAATCTCATCCTCACTCCTGTTCTCACTTTCATTTTCCTCTATACTCTAACACAAAAAATGAAAACTAAAAACTAAAATTGAAATGGTTATCAAATGGGCCCTCAGAAATTTAAAGATATACACTTAACGAGCTACTCTACATCAGTGACTTGCTGCTCCTGGTAAACCTCGATTTGTCTTCCATCTTTGTGCCAAAAGATAGATTATCCCACCCTAATTTGCTGCATATATTTTTGTTTTCTGCATACACTTTTCTGTGCCAAAAGATAGACGCAATTGTGATATCCTCTATACCCAAAGCCAAAATTAATTTGAAATTTCTCTTATTCCTCTTTTACTGCTGGGAATTTTGTTTCAATTGTAGTTTTCTTCACTTAATTTTGAACAAAACCGTACCATTTATTCTCTGTAATGCAGATTCATCAGGTGTAGACCTCTGAAAAGATTAGAACAGTAGTGCAGAGATATTCTAGAAGTTTTTAGGTAAGTGATTAGAAGAACAAAACCGTACCTTCTTGAAGTTACTCATTAATCTATTATGTAGCTATTGTTTGATTTCTGTGGTTCATTATGTTGCTTTGTCTGCTTATTTTTTTCTTTTGAATGTTTTATTTATGGTGGCCAACTTTCTAACTATGTCATCTACTTCTAGACTCGACAACTTCGTCTAGACTTGGTGGAAATTAGTTGTGTGTGACATATTTTCTTTTGAATGACAACATATGATTGTGTGTGTGTAGTTGTTGATTATGTGATTTTGATTGGGGTTGTGAAATGCAGTAGATCCTACTAACTTACTCTGCTTTGTTCTATTTATAAGCTGAAAGTAGTTCAGCTATTGAAGAGTTGTCTTAAGTTATCAGCCAAGCTTTTGCATCTCTGTCTGTCTCTTTTAGGGCTCGTTTGGTACGTTGGACTGTACTGACTAATTTTTGTCGAATAGTATTAATCTGTTCTGGAGATGACTGACTGTTTATCCATAAAATTATAAGGCGTTTGGTGATGTTCCAAATAAATAGTATGATAAATTATACTGTGTTTGGTGCTCCGTCAGACACTTTTTTTTTTCTTTTGGAAAGATTCAAATGACCTTTGTTTTTTTTTTTTCTTTTGTTTTTGCCAAGATCTATGAGACAAGATTACATGAACTAACGCACTTGTTGCTGTTTGGCTGCGTCTTACCTCTCCCTCCTCCTAGACCCTTTATCTAATGTTTTAGTTTGCTTTTCGTTGTCCAATTATGTTTGGACTTCTCTTTAACTATATTTTTTTGGGGTATGGCTTTTTTGCCTTTTCCCTTAATTGAAATCCCAGTTTCTGACCAAAAGAAAAAATACAAATCAATGCAACGACATGGATATTGAAGAAAAACTCAACATGGATTTTGAAGAAAAACTCATAACTTAATTTTCACAAAAATTTAATATATAAAGTAAGAGAAGATGAAGACAGAAGAAGAGAGAGGAAGCAAGAAGAAGCATATTGGAGAGACTATGAGAGAAAGGGAGAGATGAATATATGGAGGAGAAGATAGCAAAGAAGAACCCTAAGGAGAAGATGATGAAAAGAGCATACAAAGCGTGTTTTCTTTTTCCGTAGCCTTATAATTAGGCGTGTATTATCTAAACCGGTGCGTTTGGGTTGTATTAGTTAGTCAGGTAAGGATAGTATTAAAAGCCCAATCCGTTTAATATAGTTAGATAATTAAATAATACAAGTTGACACCAAACAATTGACATGGATTATTTTACTCCTATTCAAAATCTAATACGGTATACCAAACATGCCCTTAATGTGGCTCTTATTTGATCATAATATAGACATCTCTTGTATCTCTTTTCCACCTTCAAAATATCACTCTACCCTCCAAAACCATGTTGCATTTTTCTAATTTTTTTTCCCTCTCTATTTTCTCTTTATTTTCTTGACTTTTTTCGTATAGTTTTAGTTCAAAACACAGAGCTCAAAAATCAGCTTTATCTATATATATATAACGTAGAGGTAGAGAATAGTGAGCCACATTAAGGGCAAAATAGTGGATCCATATCATTGACAAAGGATATTTTCGAAGTTTTTGAATGTCTCACTATTCTCTACCTCTACGTTTTACTATTTTGTATTTAAAAAGTGTTAAAAGTATAATGTTTCACAAATTTTATAGTTTGCCCTTAAGCTGATTAAAATTAATGTGTTAAAAGTATAGAAGTAAAAAATAAAAAGATGATATGGATCCACTTAATATAGTTATATTATGTTCTCTCATTGATATAGTGTAGTGGTTTGTTGCAATTGCTCCCCTAGACAATGTCCTCGGTTCGAGTCCCAGCATCCGTGTAGTGTGTGTCAGTTTAGTATATTATCGCCCCTGTCAGTAGGAAAGATCCTATAAAAAAAAATGCAAAATACAAAATAAAAAGATTATAAAAACTTGACATGTTACCATGGTGGTGTAGTGTTTGAAGGCTAAGTTGGAGGTCAGGGGTTTCAAAAGCCCCTATCTCCAACCTTTTTTTTAAGGACATTTCCTATTGAGAAGAACAATAGCATGCTAAACTCACACACACTACACGGATATTAGGACTCGAACCCAGGACCTTTCTTGGAGAGAGCATTTGCTTCAAACCACTACACTAGTGGGTCCTTTGCAATTGATAAATATATTAGCATTTATGCAAACCACCGATCTGACCGATTCGTTCAGTTTCAACACTAAAAATCAAAAAGAAAAAAAAAAAGCATCATCGGTTTGGTTCTTCGTGTTTTATCTTTTCTTCCCCTTTTCCCTTAGTTTGGTTATTGTTTATGAATTTTGAATTTTCCATTTGTTTTTCTGTCTGTGGTTCGATTCTAGACAATGTGGTTTGGAATATTTCATTTTTCTAGTTCTTCTAAAATTTAATTTGTTGCTATGTTTCAATAAGGTTGGAATTCGATGGTAATAAATATATTGACCATTTGGTGATCATTGTTCTTTGGGTTCAGGTTGTTGCGGGCTCAGCTTCATGAGTTTCCTACAATTGTATTTCATGCTGTTCAAGTCTAAGGGATCGTCTCCTGTTGTCTGACTCTTAATCTATGTTTTCATCAAAATACATTACTGCCTTCTAAGAAAAGCCCACAAGTTTTGGGTATTGTTGGATTTTCATATATAATTTAAATTTAAATTTGCATTTCTCTTCATTTATTTTCTTTGGTCCTCAATTTATATGAAGGAGAAATAGGGTATGAAATCTTCTGTGAAATGAATCTCTCTCTTTCTCATCAAGTGTTGATTTGGTATATCCTTTACGCCAATGGTGTGATGGATTTATTCAATTTGGAGAAACTCACATTTTTTTTATTTTAATTCATCTAATATGATTTTGAATTTCATACTCTTAGGTCTTGTTTGTTATCGAGGATTGAACTAGACTAGACTAGCAAAAAGTGGCTGCATTTCATGTGCAATCTAGGTATAAAATGGAGTCTAACTTGGAGGATGAAGGCAGATATAATATGGCTACATTTTATGTGCAATCAAGGCATAATATTTTAGTAGGTTGATGAATAAAACTTATCCCTCATAATCCCACCATTTTCAAGGGGATTAAGGAGGATAAGTTTTAGTTATCAACTTCTTATAGATAGTCCACATTCTTCCTCCAAGTTAGACAACATATTCATATTATGTTTTGAGTGCACATGAAATATAGGCATTTTACTAGTCTAATCATCCATATCAAACAAAGTCTTATAGTCTAAATATGCAAAGCCTAGATTATGGAAATTATTGTCAAGCCGGAATACTTTGAAACATATTGGGGCGGAGCCACACTGGTACCAGTGTGGTCCCGCGCCCCCACTCAAGTTTTTTTATATTTTAAAAGTAATATACTGTTATGTATTTCTATATGTATATTATTTCAAATACTTTACGTTTTGATATGTACACACATGTGTTGTGGCAGACCTATTAAGGCATAAGGAGGTGCTTCAAATTGCCCATTTGCTCAGCTGATGGTGGTGCACTCCAGGTGTACAAATTACCTTATTTCCATTTTCAACATTTAAGTAAATGTCTTTGTCCTTTTACTTTCATTTATTTTTATATTACTCTATTTACTTAAGTTTACAATGTAAATAAGGAAGTACCCCTTATTTGGATTCAAATAAAAATACAAGAAAATCAAAATATGAAAAATCAGTTTCAGTGCAAAATACGATTTAGGCTAAAAATGATGCCTCATTAAGTCAATATATACTTCATACTAAAATCCCATAAAATCAAGTTTTCTTATTTGATGTGTAAGGAATAAAAGCCGCCAAAAATTATCTTGAGAAAATGATTATTCCGAAAAACCATTTTTCATACTTAGTCAATATTTTTACATAAAACATTTTTTTCATGTATGATATGAATGCATGAAGCAACAAGGTTTTTTTTAGTTTGAGAAATTTTGATTTTTTTTTTTTCTTTCTATTGGGTTTAATGGGGGGGAAGCTTTAAAGATATTTGCTAAATCGCTACTCTTTGTCTATTTCTTGCAATTTTTCTTACTCAGAATGTATTTGTCTATCCCTTTGCTGAGGACAATTATGATTGCAACCAATAAGCAATATAATTCTTGACATATGTGATTTATATATACTATTTTTCGTATGTATTGTGAGTTCGAATTTTTATTCTTTATAATTTGTAAAAGGCCCCCACACACATCAAATCATGGCTTCGCCATTTGTGTGGTATATGTCGTTCTGAGTTGTATTTTTTTTTTTAGAGATGCAGTACACAATATTACTCAAAAGGCTCGGTTTTGTTTAAAGAACTCTCTAATCTCTACTATTACAAAGCTAGGTTGGGGTCAGGCTTCACCAAAAAATCTCTTACAAAATAACGTGGACAGAAAAACAATTCATAAGATAAGGATAAAATAGTCAAACCGAAAAGATTTTAAAATTTAGAAAGTAAAAAAAAAAACAACAAGCAGTTATGAGAAATCTTCACCCCGTTAGGTTTAGGATGCACGTTGCAGTTGGAACTCTTCCAACTTAGTCTTTTGTTCATGTCTTCCATGTTCTTCCACAAAATAGATAGCAAGGAATTTCTCCACCTTTGTTGCAGATCTCTTTTTTCGCTAGGGTAACACGAAGAAGAAAAAGAAGAAGGGAACACTTCGTAATATCATCTACAAGGTATTCCTGTTTCTAAGAACGGGATTGATGTGCAGTGCAGCCTAAGGACGGATTCAGGATTTCAAACCAGAATGCACTACTATAAAAAAAACGAAATAGACGACGGGGATCCACCGTCGTTGTAATGCTTTGAAAACCGTCGTTAAATCGACCGCCATCCTTTTGGGTGTCAAACTACGACGGCTTTTCAACGTCGTTATTTATCTGTAAAGACGACGATTTTTAAAGAAAATCATCGTTGTTTAGAGGTAAAGATCGTTAATTATAGGAGGAAAGATGACGGTTTTTAATAAAACCGTAGTGGATTGTAGGTTAAGATGATGGCTTTTTATGAAAACCGTCGTGGATTGTAGGTTAAGATGACGGTTGTTTTATAAAAACCGTCGTTAATTATCTATAAAGACAATGGTTGGTTTATAAAAACCGTCGTTAATTATCTGTAAAGACCATGATTTATTATAAAAACCGTCGTCTAATAAGTTCCCAAACTACTACATTTTAGTTCTTTTTGATTTCCTATGATGCTATACAACGATTTTAACTAGAAAACCAACCATAATGCTTTATTAATGAATATATACACTCAAAAATAGTTTCTTTCATAAAACTTGAAGATTCAATAGTTATTACATAGTTAACCAATCTTTATTCTACAACAAACATAATTCCTACCAATTAAATATAAATATTCAATTGATACATATGGTAATTAAGTAGTACAATCTTTTCCTAACAAGACCTACGTACTCCTAATCCAAGCCTTCCTCATCCAAACATACAGATGATGCACAACTGAAGTCTCCTCCATCATCCCTGTAAATAAATCAAAATGACAAAGAGAGACAAAAAGCTAAGATTATAAACATATAAAATTAGGTGGAAGAGAAATTTTACCATTGGACCATATTTCCATAGAAAACTTGTAAAATGAGCATAAAAAAGACCATCGAGAACTTGCAAAAGGAAAAATATATAAATAAAATGATGGTGAAAAGAGAAGGTAACAAATTTTCAACAACAAAAAAAATATGACTCACATAGAAAAGACCATAGAAAACTTGCAAAAGAAAAAGTTATAAATCTGCAAGCTTCCTTCTCATCTCCTGAGAACCAAATCAGAAAATCTAAAAAGAAACCAGAAATAAAAAAAAATATGTAAACAAACCAGACAAATCAAGAGAGACATAAAATCTGAAATCAAGGAGACAGAGAACATACCAGAAACGCAAAGAGACTAATCCAGAATTCACTAGCAAGATATAGAAGGGTATTGAGAGATTAGGTGACTTTCAAATCAAACCTTTCGAAAGGTAGGAGGCTAGGGTTTCGATCTTCACAATTATTAGGAGATTAGGACAATTATAGGGCTTGGACCTTAAGAGGAGTGCGAGGGCCAAGGGCTTGAAGTGGTGACGACAGTCATGGGCCTGAAGTGGCCTGCGCGATAGATTTCGACGAGTTTTTCTAGATCGTGACTACGAAATTGGAAAGCTAACCAGACCAAGTCGCTGAGGTTGATGAGAGAGTTGAACGCCTGAGATGGAGATCATCATTAAAGAGCATGGAGATCGAGATCTTCACCATCCAACCAGCTTTGATTCTCAAATACAGAACCTCCCTCTCCATCTTATGGATCTGCGAAGACCTCAATCTCTCAACTCCTTCATTGATATCGATTTTCTAATGATTTTGTAGAAAGTTTCATGAGGGTGTTTTAGAGAGCTCAGGAGGGTTTCAAGGAGGGAGAGATAAGGTTTTCAGAGACGAGGGAAAATCTGAAAATTGGTCGAGCGCGAATTCACTTAAGCGGCCTTTTTTTAACGTGTTTTAAAAGACGACGCTTGTTAGTGACAAGCGTCGTCTTTTAAAAATCAAGTGGCCTTTTTTTGTAAATAAAAACCATTGTATTTTGCCTACAATTAACGACGATTTTAACAAAAACATCGTCCTTACCTATAAACAACGACAATTTTTTGCCACAAACCGTCGTCTATATAACAAAACAACGACAATTCTTTCAAAAAAAACCATCGTCTTTACATATAATCAACGACAGTTCTTTAAAAAAAAAAAGTCGTCTTTACATATAATAGAAGACAGTTCTTTCAAAAAACCGTCGTCTTTACATATAATAGACGATAGTTCTTTGAAAAAAAAACCGTTATCTTTACATATAATATATGACAGTTCTTTCAAAAAAACTGTCGTCTTTAAAAAAAAAAAAAAAGGCCACTTAATTTTTAAAAGACGATGCTTGTCACTAACAAGCGTCGTCTTTTATAAACCAAGTGGCCTTTTTTTTGTTCAGCGTGTTTTAAAAGACGATGCTTGCTAGTGACAAGCGTCATCTTTTAAAAATCAATCTAACGCTAGTAGTGTATAACATGATATATCATGACAGTTTTAAAAACACCGTCGTCTTTTAAAACATAAAGAACGGTTTTAAGATGCACCATTGTCTACTTTGTGTCGTGGTTTAACTATTTTGTTGTAGTGGTGGGTTAAAAACTCAACACTATGAGTGAATTTAATTGATTAAAAAAAAACACATAATCAGGATGACTTAATGAGTTTTACTCCTCAAAACACATCTAGTACACATCTCTTTTCTGTTTTCTTCGGGTGTGTGAAGTGAAAGGGGGTTATTTTCTAACAAAACAAAATAAGAGGGGTTGTTTTAGACTTCAACGAAAAAATAAAAGAGGCAGGGATTTGTGTTTTGCCTTTGGCCCCTTTCCTTTTTGTACCCAAAACAACAGAAAACAGGGTGAAGGGGGGATTATGAGAATGCAGCGCATGGCTGTCCATTGGGTTGGGTATGTTAGTTTAGGCTTAAAAAGATAAAATTACAACCAATGTTAGTCAAAGGGTAGGTCCGTCCCTGTGCTGCCCACATTGTTAATTTCTTTATGTTAGAAGTTTCAGTCTCAAATCTTTGCGGATTATTTGTTTGTCTTTGCTTAATTTTACATCTCTTGATTTTTTTATTTTTTTTAAAATAAAATTGAGCATGTATCGTATTCTTATCAAGGTAGATACTATAGAGTTGTATGCAAGGATAATTAATCATTTTATCAAAAATTCAAAACATGTGACCTCAATAAAAACTTTTTAAAATGCGCACTTAGAAAAATACAATTGCAAATATATATATATATATATATATATATATATATATATATATATATATATATATTTATTTATTTATTTATTGTAAGTCGTGCATAGGACATGATTGAAAAAAAGCCTCTTGCATGCACCACATATGCAAAGAGGCTAGTTTAAATTAAAATATTCATTTTTTATATACAAGCGATATTGGAGGAAGGGAATTTGAATATACCACTTGAGTTACAAGCCGCTTGCATCCAACTTCTATTTCCGGTTTTGAACTTATCCCTAATTTTTTATCTTTTCTTTTCTTCACTTTTTATAGCATGTGATTCGAATTCAAATTTTTGGTTATTTGCTTTAGGTGGTAATCGTTCAAAAGGAAAAGAAATAGTTATTTAGGTGATCAGACCCTCTGTCATATGCTCTATCTCGTCTACGGTGAGTTTTGACTATGAATCTCTTGTAACTTATTTGTGTGTGAAATATATGCAGATTTTAAGCACTATATTATCATACGCATATGATAATATCAGAGGTAAGACCATGGAATTGCGCCTTCATTACATTTTGGAACTTTCAGTTTATGAAGTTTTTTGTTACTGCCTTCAAAACACAAAATTAAAGAAATAAGACCTCACCTAAGAACCGTATATAAGGCCCTCACTATATAATGATAACAGTGTCATAAGTTGGTGCCTTGGCCCTTTAACATTGTAATAGGTTCTAAACTGAGAATTATTTTGGGAAATGTTACTATATGCTCCCAAACATCTCATGTGGACACTAACAGGATATTATATGCACACTCACATAGAAACCTACAAATTTGGAATCGAACTCATGTACAAGTGAGCGGGAGTACTGTATTAGCTAACTAACCTAACCAACATCTGCATTTTGAAATTTTATTTGGCAAAGTGGGTTTCGCTTGGTCCTTTTCTTTTGGTTTTTTGGTTGATAGCTTTCTTCTTTCTTAAAGCTCTGCGAGTTGACGCCAATGACAAAGCCTAAATACATGAGATCAACTGAATTGCAGATGGCCCAATCTCTTGTCTGGGTCAAGGCCCAAATGTTTCATGTCATGGGGTTGATAAGAGGCGAACCCGACTTAGGAATTGGGAAGGCACATTAGACCAAAACATAACAAGGGTATGGCCCGATTGTACACAAGTCATTATGTCAATTAATTTAAAAAAAAAAAAAGAGAATGATAATCATTTTTAAGACATGGACTTAACCAATTTAGCTAGAGCAGATGAACTCTCCACTCTGCACCCTAATTTGAACTAAATTAAAGTAAAACATCGCTTGTATAAAACAAAAAACAAAAAACAAAAAATTTAAGTTAAAAAAACCATTCAGCTTTCTTTATTATTATTATTTTTTAAACAAGTAATAGTTTAAATTACAAGGAAAATGGAGGTTTCTCACACACATGCATAAACTACTGTCAGTGAAATATCCATATATCCAATCTTCTTCTATCATAAACCTTGAAGAAAAATGTACTTACCCGACCCGAAGATTCAGCAACTTCAGGTATAGGACCGACGAATTGGGTTGACCCGGATCAAGACCATTGACTATGAAGTCATTATAGAGGGGCTTGTGTAGTGAACCAAAGAGATGTTGGATGTGATTGATTAAGTGGAATGGTCCACACTTTTGATAGTGCTGCAAGACAGGTGAGAGCCCACGGGAGATGGCGTGGGCGGGTGGTGCACGTGATGGGGATGAGACTGAGCCCACTGCATAATCCAGAGTGGAACTCACTTTGATAGCTACAGCACGTGCACATGGAAAACTGGCACTACGTCCAAACATTGTGTGACCCATAACCTTTTCACTATTAGGAGGGCTGTCCTTGTAGCAATTAAATGTTTAGGTCAAACCATATTTATATGTTCCCTCCATTTTATTGATGGGACAGGCTTTTGACCCCTTCATCAAAAGTGGAGCTGAAGGAGAAAACACAAAGTGTAATTTGGATGATAGAGTTGATGGTTTGGACGTCTTCTGTCACCAGAATTTTGTAAGGGTATGTTTGCTGAGTTTTGAATTCTAAAAGCGCAAATCATGACTAACTAATTTATATCTTTTACATTCATCATCTATTAAACATAAAGTGGTGTTCGTTAGATCAATCAATTCGATCTAATATAGATTGGATTGTGAATTATACAACCCAATACAATTTAGTTAGAGGTTAGAATCCAATTAAATCTTATCCAATATAAATTGGATTGGTTTTGCAATTCAATTCAATCTTTTTAGAGGCTAGGATTCAATCCAATCCAATTTATATTGGAATCGGTAGTCTCTTTTTAATCCAATTCAATCACACGGTTTAAGAGTTGTAAATGTAATAGGTGAAATTTCATTCAAAACCTAATGTGAACGGTATAACCCAAAAACTTTTTTGTTGGAAAAGAGGAAAAGTATAGCATGATAATAACCATAAATGGTATTGGTGATGATGATTACGATACTTTTGACCCCTTCATCAAAAGTGGAACTAAAGGAGAAAACACAAAGTGTAATTTGGATGATAGAGTTGATGGTTTATGCTAAAATATAAATATAGTTTGAATACTTTAGGTTAAGTTTTATTCTTCTCCATAAGGAGATATATATAGGAGTTTACATGAGTACTTTACAAGGAAATAGATACAGTAATTAATTAGGATAGTATCTCATAATTATACAATATGATTTGTCAACTATATAAAATAAGAAAGTAAATCCCTTAATTAATCAAGGAAATAAATCTCCTTGATTAATTAGGAGACTCATGTCAACACTCCTTCTCAAGTTGGTGCATATGTGTCACCAATGCCCAACTTGGTAAGTAAGTCATGAAATACTCTTCCACAAACAGCTTTTGTTAAGACATCTGTCAATTGATCTTCTAATTTTACAAATAATAGGCAGATAATCTTATTCTCAATTTTTTCTTTGATGAAATGTCTATCCACCTCAACACGTTTGGTTCGATCATGTTGAACTGGATTATGGGCAATATCGATAGCTGACTTGTTGTCACAATGCAACTCCATTGGCTTTTCTGGCTTGAAGCCTAATTCTATCAAGAGTCTTCTGATCCACAATAATTCACAAACTCCGTGAGCCATTCCTCAATACTCTACTTCTGCACTAGACCGAGAAACCACATTTTATTTTTTACTCAGCCAAGTGACTAGGTTACCTCCCATGAATGTAAAGTAACCAGAAGAAGAGCGTCTATCTGTAATGGAACCAACCTAATCATCATCTGTATGTCCAACAACTTCAAGATCTCCATTTTTTGAGAACATTAATCTTTTCCCAACGACTGACTTTAAGTATCTTAAGATCCGATCAACTGCATTCCTATGAGAAATACTGGGTGAATGCATAAACTGACTAACCACACTCACAGCATATGTAATATTTGTTCTTGTGTGTGCAAGGTATATCAACCTTCCAACAAGGCGTTGGTACTGTTCCTTATTGGTTGGATCTTTGTCTATGTCTTCACACAACTTGTGATTCATCTTAATGGGTGTGTCAGTTGGCTTATTCAAGTTTCAGTGAGTATATCTATTACATACTTCCTTTGAGACAAAAATATACCAGTTTTTGACCTTGCTACCTCAATTCCGAGAAAGTACTTCAGATCACCTAAATCCTTCATCTCAAATTCCTGAGACAAATACTTTTGTAGCTTCAGTTGCTCTCCGGTGTCATTTATAATTACGACTATATCAACTACATAAACAATCAATGCAGTAAGTCTTCTTTCATCACGCTTCACGAACAGGGTGTGATCATCTGAATTACTCTGTGTATATCCAAAATTCTTCATAGATTTAGTAAATCTGCTAAACCATGCTCTGGGAGATTACTTTAATCCACATAATGACTTTCTGAGCTTGCAAACGTGATTCTTCTTGTCACGAGCTAAATTACATCTTGGTGGTAGGTCCATATATATACTTCTTCTTCCAAGTCTCCATATAAGAATGCATTTTTGACATCAAATTGATGTAATGGCCAATTGAGATTTGCTGCTAAGGACAATAGGACTCTGATAGTGTTAATCTTGGCTATTGGAGCAAAGGTCTCCTGGTAGTCTATCCCATATCTCTGTGTGTACCCATTTGCCACTAATCTAGCTTTATATCTTTCAATGGATATATCTGTTTTGAGTTTCACAATATAAATCCACCTGCATCCTACTGTCTTCTTTCCATGAGGGCACGAATTCTCATGTGACATTCTTTTGGAGGGCTCGCATTTCTTCATTCATGGCTTCTTTCCATTTTAGGTCTTCTAGTGCTTCAGTCACACTTTTAGGATATATATGTTAGCCAATTGTTTAACAAAGTGCACACGTGCCTTTGATAATCTACTGAGAGATATATAATTATTGATGGGGTATTTCCCTTTGTCTTACTCGAGGTTTGCCACAGTTCTTCCTTTCTGGAAGCTGATATGTAGGTTATGTACCTTCTGAAATCAAATCATCATGGGATATTTCATTAGTGTTATCAATTTCAAGGAAAGATGGTACCTGATTGACTTCCTCAGCAGATGATTGGTGTGGTACTAGAGCTGAAGAATTCTTTGGAGCAGGCAAAACCTCATTTTCCTTTGGCCACCGATCGCTGTCTTCTAGTGACCGGTCATTTTGAGGCAGGTTCTCCGTGTTCGAAGAACTAAGGGGGGTAACCGGTCGCTTTCCACTAGCAACCGATCATTTTGAAGCAGAGTGACGTCCTAGGGAAAAAAAATTGAGAATTTGAGGAGTGGTGGATTCCCGATTCTCCTCCTATGTTGTTGAAAAATATAAGTCGTGTTCTGAGAACATAACATCCATAGAGGTATAGACCTTCTGACTAGATGGATGATAACACCGGTATCCTTTCTGATGAGGTGCATAGCCAATGAAAACACACTTTTCGGCTCGAGGATCCAATATGCTTCGTTGGTGATCATGTAAGTGGACAAATACAACACAGCCGAAAATCCGGGGTTCCAGGTTTAGGGTGGGAGGTATTTGGATATGGTAGTGAAATGTTTGAAGTTGTGTTTGGAAATTTAGGATACTATAGGGAATCTGATTGATGAGGTATGCTGCAGAGACAACGGCTTCTCCCCAAAAAGATTGAGACATATTGGCACCAAAAAGAGAGGCATGAACTACTTCCAATAAATGTCTGTTCTTTCTTTCAGCCACTCCATTCTGTTGGGGAGTATAGGGGTATGAGCGTTGATGTATGATACCATGATCTTGTAAGAACTGGTTAAGATCATGGTTAAGAAATTATCCACCATTGTTAGAACAAAGAACCTGAATTCTGGCATGAAACTGTTGAAACCTAGAACTGACTTCCCCTTTAGTTTTAAGAAGGGAAACCCAAGTCATGCGTATGCAATCATTTATAAACGTGACAAACTATCGAGCTCCTATCCGAGTGGCAATTTTAGCAGGTCCCCAAACATTAGAATGAACAAGAGAAAACAGAACCAAACTCTTATTTAAACTTAATGGGAATGAGACACGATGACTCTTAGCCAATTCACACGTATCACACTGGAAGCTGGAAACATCAAGACTGGAAAATAATGATGAAACAACTTCTTAAGATAACCGAACGAGGCATACCCAAGACGTTTATGCCATAACCAAACTTTGTCTCTCTCCCCCCCTCAAAACGAGTTCTACTGGTTGTGAAAACTTGACCAATCTTGATTTCACTATCCGGTGCCCAGTCCAAGTAGTAGAGTTTGCCCCGCCGAGTACCACAACCAATCATTTTTCCCTTGAGGATGTCCTGAAAAACACAATGATTTGGCCAAAATGTTATAGTACAACCTAGAGTAGTAGTAAGTTGTGCAACAGACAATAAGTTACGGTCCAAGGATGAAACAAGCAATACATAATCCAAATGTAGGGAAGTAGAGAGAGATAGAGAGCTCTCCCCAACCACAAGGGAGGGGGTACCATTAGCATTAGACACCACCGACGGAGTGGATGATTTGCAACTAATAAGTTGGCCAGGATCAAATGTCATGTGATCCGTAGCACCTGAGTCAATAATTCATGCGGATTTTTGAGAGGACATAAGAAAGCAAAACCTTTGGTAGTGGCGATAGAAGCACGAGTCCGGGTAGCCGAGTCAGCAGGATTGATCGCATGCTTCTATGAGTCTGTAAGAATGGAGAGAATCGTAGGGGGTCCTAACATCGCAGCGAAAGTAAAATGTGATATGAGAATGTGAGGAATTTGATTGGAGGAATGTGATTTGAGGAATATTACATATGAATTTGATTTGAGAGGTATGTGTATAAGATTTGAGGATATGTGTTTAGGGATTTTGATAAGAGGATTTGAGGACTTTAGAGTTGAGGGATTTGGTTTTGATGAATTTAAATATGAGGAATTTGATTTAGGGTTTTGGATTTGAATATGAGAAATTTGATATGAAGGTTTAGAGACAACCTAGGATTCATTGCTCTGATACCATGCTAAAATATGAATATAGTATGAATACTTTAGGTTAAGTTTTATTCTTCTCTATAAGGGAGGTATATATAGGAGTTTACATGAGTGCTTTACAAGGAAATAGATACAGTAATCAATTAGGATAGTATCTCCTAATTATATAATGATTTGTCAACTATATAAAATAAGAAAGTAAATCCCTCAATTAATCAAAGAAATAAATCTCCTTGATTAATTAGGAGACTCATGTCAACAGTTTGGACATCTTCTGTCACCATAATTTTGTAAGGGTATGTTTGCTGAGTTTTGAATTCTAAAAGAGCAAATCATGACTGACTAATTTACATCTTTTACATTCATCATCTATTAAACACAAAGCGGTGTTCGTTAGATCAATTAATTTGACCTAATATAGAATGGATTGTGAATTATACAACCCAATACAATTTAGTTAGAGGTTAGGATCTAATTAAATCTTATCCAATATAAATTGGATTGGTTTTGCAATTCAATTCAATCTTTTTAGGGGCTAGGATTCAATCCAATCCAATTTATATTGGAATTGATAGTCTCTTTTTTAATCTAATTCAATCACGCAGTTTAAGAGTTGTAAGAGCATCTACAATGGGCTTCCTAAATCACCTCCTTAGACAAATTTTAGGGAGGCGTTGTAAAAATGCAACTCCAACCATGCTCCATATCCACCTCCTAAAATAGGGAGTCCTCTAGGAGCTCCTAAATCTGAGGAGAGAGAAAGGACTCCTAGTGGCTCCCTATAATTTAATGATGCCTTATTTAATGGGTATTTCAAACTTTTATTTAATGCTAACTATTTTTTATTTTATTTTTTAATAGAGATAGACCAATCAAAAAAGAGTTATAGCATTTATGACTCTCCAAATTATGGAGTATGGTTGGAGTTGAAATTTTTTAGAGAGCTCCTAAAATAACTTTCTTATATTTTTAGCTAAATTTTAGCTAAGAAATAGAGAGCATCATTGCGGATGCTCTAAATGTATTAGGTGAAATTTTATTCTAAACCTAATGTGAACAATATAACCTAAAAACTTTTTGTTGGAAAAGAGGAAAAGTATATCATGATAATAACCATAATTATGGTGATAGTAATGGTGATGATGATTACGATACTTAATACTCATTAAGTTACAAAGAAGGGCTAACTAGTTATGGTATAGTGATATGTTTATTTTCAATATTAAAATAGGTGTCAAGTTCGAATTCCCTTTCTTCATTTATTAAGAAAAAAGTTGAACATAATTGCTAGTCAGTCTATATTTGAGTATAAATTATTTTTCTAAGCACTAAAATCTACAATCATGCTCTCTATTATTTAGTTAAAATTTAGTTAAAAACGTATAAAAGCTATTTTAGGAGCTCTCTATCAAATTTTAACTCAAATCATACTCTCTAGTTTAGGAAGTCATAAATGCTATAAATCTTTTTTAATTGGTCCATCTCTATTAAAAAATTATATATATAATAGTTAGCATTAATTAAAGATTTAAAATACTCATAAAATAAAGCAGCATTCAATTATAGGGAACTACTAAGAGTCATTTCTCTCTCCTCAGATTTAGGAGCTCTTAGAAGTCTCTCTATTTTAAGATATGGATAGGGAGCATGGTTGGAGTTGTATTTTTCTAATTCCTCTATAAAATTTGTCTAAGGAGATGGTTTAAAGAGCCCATTGTGAATGCTCATCATTCGTAGCATTCATTGTAATTTATTTTTTAAATCAACGGAGAGGGGAGATTCGAACTTGAGATCTCTTCCAACATTAAGAAGAAAAGTATCACCAAACCAAGAGCTACTTAAAGCATCTCCAAGGGAGATGTCAAATGTAAAATGTTAAATTTGAATTTGATGACTTATGTGGCAATTTGACACTTTGGAAAAAATTTAATTCCACCTTAAATGCCAAATATCATATTATTTTATTACATTTTCAAAAGCAAATATGGCTCATATGATGCATAAAGTTTTAAAATAGACTAAATGATAGTGAGGTCCATGACTAAAAAAATATTAAAATAATATTTGACATCAATCTTTTTGATAAATTATATTTGATATATCTCTTCCGGCCTTCAAATTCATATAGAATTTGATTATTTAGTTGAAGCAACTTTAACCTTTAAACATTCATCGTATTCACAAACAAAAAGAAATTTGGAAAACCACGCAACAAAAATTGCTTCCTATTTGAGCTTGAAAGCCTGATGTGGTAAAACGAATTTTCGTTCAATGTACCTTGACAGGAAGAAAATATTTCAATTCCAAAAATAGAGAGCAGAGGCAAGAAAGTATTGTTACTTTCTTCCGAAAAAAAGAAAAGCAATAGAAAAGAAAAAAAAGTAGCCAAACCTCAAAGGAAGGTTAGGAAGCTAATCTAGAAACCTCTTTCATTCTGGTTACCAAACCTGCAAATCTGTAACAACCCAGATGGCAGATGGGGTTCATCCACAGCCACAAGACAGAAAGCTCACCGAAAACTTGTCCAACCAGAATTTAAAGTATCAAACCTCTGGTGCTTTATTATTATCATATTATGTCCGCAGAAATCCAACCTATAAAGGAAAGGATGATTTTGAAATTGGTGATGGATCAGTGGACGTGATCTTACTTTCTTTGAAAAGAAAAAGGCGAAGCTGTCAAACCTCAAATGTTAGGACTCTCTCCATTGTTCTCGGAAAGGTCCAGAAAAAAAATATTTCTTCTAGTATATTCCATTGCACACGACACGACTTTCCATTAGATTGATATTTTATCCAAACTAGCTCACTGCTTACATTTTTTTTATTTTTCAGTTACAAGGCAAGTGAAGGGAGAAAGTCTCCTATGAGGCTGCCGCATAGGGCAGATCTTTCTTATGGAGGTGAGACAAGCTTATTGAATGGACAACACACAATGAATTTGAATTTGATTTGAGCAATCCAAAAAATAAATTGTCTGACAAAAAAATTAAAACCAATTGATAAACAAATAAATTGAAATATTGAATTACTTTTTATGCACACGTGAAACCGACACCTGGATATATGAAAAAAAAAATTAACAAACAAATAAATTGAAATATCAAATCACTTTTTAATGCATGTGTGATGAAGCAACTACATAAAGCCCACATGGGACACCACATCACCTAATTCATTTTGAACTTATAGAAGGGCCATCACTTGTAACGACTAGGAACGTTTCCTAATCTTTCAATGTGGGACTAGAAGATTTCAACTCAAACGACAATATCCAACATCACATGCAAGGGTCTATACAAGAATTAACAAAACAGTCTAGTTAAGAAATGACATGAATTCAAATTGGGCAACCAATATTTATCTAGTTCACATATGTAATTTTGAATTGTCAAGTGGTAGGAACAATAACTTTCTACCAATATATGTTAAGTGAAATCTATTTATCACATAAATTATTATGACTAGTTGGTTTTGCATTATTTACAAAATAATGTGATACACTAATGTGGTTTAAAAACTTAATTCTATTAGGCTTATTGTTAAGAATTAGATATTACGATTCATAACATTTTAGGTAGATATGTATTTAGTAGCAGATACGAGCCCGACTTAAATTCTAAGATATTTTTTAATATCTAGGTAGCCTAGTCCTTCTGACAAAAAAAGGTGGCCCAACCCATTGTTTCTTACCCAATCTAGCTTAAAGCCGCCAAAACGAAAAAACTAAGGCTGTATTCAATTAGGGTTCTAGAGCATTTTAAAAGAATTTTTTTAAGTGCCAAATTTCATGGAACTCTATTGAACTTTTAGATTTCACATAGACTTTAGAAGAGTTCTATATAATTTTATTATAAGATTTGTATGGCTTTTATTCCAGACTTCCATAATTTCTTTAACATATTTCTTTAGACAAATGCTAACTTTGGCATCCTTACCCAGACAATCAAAAGGCCAACCCAGACAATCAAAAAGCCAAGAAGAGATGTTTACTTTCCGTCGAGCAATAAGTGGTACTCTATTTCTTTAGGACATTTGTTTCTGATTGCTCTTTCATTTGGCACTCTATATAATAAAAAAATATGGTGCAATAGCTATATGATTTTGGAAGAAACTTCGGATCTTTTTTTTTTTGTTTTTTTTTTCTTGTGGTCACTGAAGACTTCAAATACATAAACTCTCTTCCCTAGTGATTTCTGACCATATAGTTTGGTCAAACATAGTAATGATGAATTATATTCTTATAACAAAAATCAAAATTCATAAATAAATAAAAATTATGTTTAATAAAAAGCAAAATTCATAAGAAATTCACAAGAAATATAGTGACAAATGTATAACAAATTTGAAAGCAAAGTTTAAGGAAAATATTCAACATTCATACATTATCCTTGATTCTCATTGTTGCCATTGTGCCCAACATCTCTTCACATATTCAAAGCTATATCAACTCTCTATTCATTAACATTTTGTCGTTGTTGTTCTTCTGTTTCGAAGCCTAGTTTAGGATCCCTTTCATTAACCGGTAACGATGAAGATGAAGAAGATTCGTTCTCCAATTCAACAGAAAATTTGTCTGATCTACACTCCATTCATTAGTAAAAGTTCTTGCACCAGTATCATCACCCAATCCTAATGAATTTCTTCCAATAGCAGTTGTATTCCCAATTACAATTTGCAGATCCTCATAGTCCTCACAAGTTTTTGTTTGAACACTTGTGTCATTTGGGTGAGACTATAACAAAAATAATAAAATAGTAATTATTTAATAGAATTATGTATTCAAGTTACCAAACAGAATTATTTAAAGAAATTTTAATAACCTAACCTTAAAGTAGTCTTTCCAAACTTCTTCAGGAGCAGTGAATTTCTTTGTGGTTGGATCCCACTCAAACCCAAAGCTATGACGAATAAGCTGTGAATATTTTTGGTATTCTTTTTTAAAGTATTTAAACCGACTATGGTATTGAGAATAGGTTTTGTGACACCTAAGTTTTTCATTAATCGTGGGGAATATTTTGGTTTCTATAGTTGCCTTGCTTAGCATTCCATTAGCATCACTCCATCCATGGGATGCAGCATTGTTGTGTAGATTTCAGCTACACCAAAATGGATTAAGCTGCATCCTCAACTTGTGATACTCGCAAGTGCACGAGCCGTTTGGTAGTATAGCATATGTAAGTGCGAGGTCGATCCCACGATGATTGGTGATTGAATGATCCAATTCAGTTTTCCTACACAAAACAGAAACAAAAACAAAGAACATGAAAGAAGGAAGAAAATAAGAAAGTAACTCAAGCAAATAAGTTCCCAAGTTCAATTTAGATTAATGGATTGATTTTAGCTAAAGTATGATTAAGCCATGGTGTGTGGTCATAACCTTGTGTTCCTAATTCCCTAATTTGATCATTTGTTGTCTAACCTAAAATTAAGCATTAGGAACCCATTAAGCATAGAAGAACAATTTAAACAACCAAGTATGTATCTAATCCCTGTTGTCGAATGTCCATACATACTCTTCCTATTCATAGTTCAATTCGAATTAAAGCATGGTGTATACTCTTAATTCAAACCAAGATAGCTAACATGCAAGCCTAAATGGTGATCAATCATTCAAACTAGCATATTAACTTATAAGCATAATGAATAAGAACAAAAACCATAATTGAAACTTGGAAACTAATTCAACTTGAAAACTTAAGAAAAGAATTTACATTACAAAGAAAAATAAATTACAACTAAGAAGCAAAAGGAAAGCTAGAATTGAGAACTAGAAAGCAAAATTAAGAGAATTTGAGGGAGAGAAGGGAAGGGAGCTCTAGAGAAGTGTTTGAGAGCTCCCCCCCTTGGGGTGTGTTTACAAGCTTAGAGAACATCCCTATTTATAGGCCTAGGGGAAGTGAAAAATCTGAATTCAAAATGGCTAATGCATACAACACTTGTTTTATAAAATCTGAAATGGTTGATGCACTTGTATTAGAAAATTTGAATTGGTTGATGCACTTCACCAATAAATCCCACCAGCAACCCTAGCTCATCTTCATGTCACCATGACCAAGCTTCCAACCAGCTCAATAGCTCATGCCTAGCTCACCATGACCAAGCTTCCAACCAGAAACAATAGCTCATCCTGAGGTCAGCATGACCAGCAACTTCAAGGGCTTACGAATTGGGCTTCCCTTAAGCAAATTAAGACTTTAAGCACTCAAACTTGAAGTTCAGAATGTCTTCTTTCCAGCCATATATCATTTGGGCCAATCCAAAGTCGGAGGAGGAAGTTAAGGCCAAAACAAATTGCTAACTCATTTTGCGCGCTGATAAAATCCATCCTGAGCATGGCTCTGTGTTTGCTAGGTAATAGACTCCATATTTATCCAATGGGGCTGAATTTTGGATATGTTATAGTACACACCCATTGGAACAACTTTCATGAAGAATGCTGCCTCATCCGAGCTGTGTAGGTTGCTGAAACAAAGCTTGCAATATGACCTACGGAACTGGACTGGCAGGGGGCTGTAGCCAAAATGAGTTTGTCTTTTAAGCTCTTCATCCATTCATCCAAATTAGGCCTTAACATGCTTGAATTGCATGAATTATGCTCTCTTGCTCTATTTGCCTACAAAACACACAAAAGGAGGCAAATAACTTAGAAATCTAAGAAACTAAGCAAAAGAAGTAAGTAAATAGGGCATGTATATGTATGAAATTATGAGCTTAACAAGCATCAACCATGAGTTGCAACAACATTCTACTCTCTTCCACACTCCAAGCGTTATAATCTTGTTTGCTCTTCCCTTTTCCATTTACTTGTTGTGTATTTTCAGACTCCATTTGAGTGGTGCAGCTATGAATTTTATTATATCAATCACAAATAAAGCATTAAAAATATAGAAAACTCAAAAAACACTACAAACGTTGAAAGATAATTATCAAAACAATGCCAAGTTTCCTTTTATTACCCAAAGAAAAAAGTTTTCTTTGAGTTTTGGAAAGATAATTACATTTGTTCAATTACCGTTTTACCCGTTAACTATTCACTATCAGATACCTTAATTAATTGAAGGGGAAGTAAAATCTACAACTAATGTACCTAAAAAATGTACATCAGCAACCATAGATCCCAACAGACACATCTTATGTTGGCTTACGTTGTAGCATCCAATAGTATTCCACTACAAAGTTTTTCCTAATGTATCCTTTAACTATTCACTATAAGATACCTTTATATTTGTCTCAGTTTTTCTCCCACTCAATTGAATACATACATGAATGTAGAATAAATGGCTTAATGGATTGAAGAAGAATTGGAGCGAAGAATGGAAAAATGACGCAACATGAATTTACAGATTTGGCGTTCGAGCTCCGATTGGGGCGCATGATACCTTTGCCGTGACATGAGGTGGATTTTGGGCTTCTGAGGTCATTTGGGCTTCCAAAAGAGCATTTAAAAGTTGTAGGTAATTATCGACTTTTCGTTTATTTATTGTTTATCTTTCAATAACTCCACAGTGCAGTCCAATGGGTGAGATTGATGTATTTAGACAACCTTCGTGTATGGTTGTTCTCAACTGATCTTTTATCAAATAATACAAATGGTGAGAATTTTCTGGTGGATTCCAGGTTTATGTTCTTTCCTAGATTAACCTATTTGCTTGTGATTCGTCAATGAATATCACCAATAGCATTCGACTGTATACGAACACAAACAAATTTAGAAGAAAAACTATATTGTCTCAGTTTGTCCCAGTTTTTTTGTTCGATTATAGGAAGGCTGTCAATTACTATATTTCAGTTTCATGTCCAGTGAGTCAATTCTTATAAAGTTGTATATAGATATTTGAGAAGAAAAACAAGCATAAACCCTAACCCCAAGCTAAACCCTAATAACAAGTAAAACCTATAACCCCAAACTATACCCTAATAACAAGAAAAATATACGATGAAGAAAAATCTGTTTGTGCCTGATAAATCACGGCCATGAGCTGGCCAAAGGAGCCCTTTCTCTCGGCCCTGGCACTTGTTCGCAGAAGCTGAAACGCAGCGTTTCGCCAGGGTATTTCGCCTTCCTAAAAATAAAAGAGGAAATGCTAAGGCATGATCATCTCGGCCTCAAGCGTAGGCCGAGGCCGAGGCCGAACAAAATTGCGGCCAAGGCATTAAAGGCAAATCATCACGTGACAGCAGGGTCCCAGGCTTCATTTAATGAAGTAGTGCCTGTTTAATGCAGCAAACCCATTGGCCACAAAGAAGCATTTAATGCATGAGGGAAGGTGGGAAGTGACTGAAGTCAGGATTTGGTGATGAAGATCAGAGTGATTAGACGTGGACATTCTCACAAGAATTCTGACAGCCTGAGATGTTGGTTCACCAGCTATCCAGGCCATAAATGCGTCTCCACGGCCAGAGGCTCAGAACCCACGATCAAGAGCGGCGGCCGAGATTCACCGGGATTTCTGGGGTCTCACCACCATACTTCACGATCCCAAATGTCGATTGGACTGCCCACTTGCGCTAATCAGACTCCACTACGCATAAATTCAGCCTCGATTACTCATCCAGGAACTCTTCCTATAAATACAAGACTCGAGCTACATTCAAAGGGTTCAACACCAAAACAAAGCCTCCCACGGAGCAACTTATTTTTTTTCCTGTAATGCACTTTCAATATCTTTACTTGCTTTCCTAGGAGTAGTGGTAGATTGTAAGGAAAATCCATTCATCAAATATATCATACGACCCTTGATTTTCAAGGCGCCGGAGCACCATCCTTGTTATTCGTTCACTCACCCCATATATCACACGACCGTCGCTCCCTGAGCAATGCGCCGGAGCACCGCCCAAAACCCACCACCAACACCATCACTCAACGGCCTTGTAGTTCAGGCCGTGATCCTAACAGCCGAGATCAGTTCCTCTCTCGGCTACAATCATTTGACTAGGAAGACAGATCAAACAGGCGCACCACTTATCCATCCAACACTCATCAAAACATCAACGCACGGTAAACCGTGCTGGCATGCCCGCGCACAACCGCACCTCACTCAAAAGCAGGAAACCCCGTGTTAACGCATATCCCCTCAGCCCGGAACTCCAGGCTGTGAGATTTGCGCGGCAGACAAAATCATGGAAAAAGAAAACCCAATGAGGTTTTGATCAAAGAAAAGATAGGGAGCGTACCTTCACAGATGGAGGAAACTGTTGATCTTCTACAGAGAGAAAAGGTAAGGCATATGCAGAGAGAAAAACTAGCATTTGATGAAATCTTTGGGGGAGAGGTTGGATTTATTATGGTATTTGTTATTTATACCTCTCACCTTAAAACCTACCAAAATTTATCACTCAATGAAATCCTTCCAAATATATAAATTTTTTAATACACCTAGATTTTATTAAACTTTTTATAATCCTAATTAAATACAACCATATTTATATGGACTTTTTAAAAGTTAATACAAGTCTGAATTGAATACACCCAGACTTGTAGAAACTCTTTTAAAGTTCGTATAAATCCAAATTGAATACACTTGAATTTTTAAAATCTTTTTAAACTCTCTAGAATCCTAATTGAATACACCCCCTAAAGATTCTCTCATCCCTCAATCTATGAAATTCTCCCTCTACTGCCTCTCCTCCACTCAACATGTGAGTAGCCTACAACTTTTTTTTTTTTTTTTTTTTTGTGTGTGTGGAGGTTATGTTATTAAATTATTAGTAGCTAATTTGATGGTTGATAGCTGGTTGTGATTTGTTTGAGTACATGTTGGGGCTTTATGAGTATTAATATCTAGTAAATAATATAAGCGTTTGACAAGTTTATATACAATTTCAGAAATTTCATAAAACAAACTATTTTAAAAGTTAGCCTAAAAGTTAGCCCAAATTATTTTTGAATTCTGGGTTCATGCATGTTTAGTAGTTTTTTTGTCTCCGTTGTTGGAAGATGTCTAAACTCATATTGCTACTCACCAAAAGAAGAAGAAATTGCAATTGATGTAATCATCAACTGCATTTGGCTAATTTTGTAAGAAATACAATCTACTTGACATTCTTCTTTCGAAATTTTGGGTAACTTATGATACTTATCGAATTCATATCCATTTTTCCTACTTACAGTGATGGCCTGGACAAGGGCAGGCAGTGCGACTGTCCTGGGCCCATTATCCAAGGGGCCCAAATTTTTATTTATAAAAAGGTATATTATATTATATATATATATTTTTTTTTTTTTTAAAGTAACATGGGGTCTTTCAACTCTTTTAAGCTCTAATTGATTGCAAATTTGGAAGTTTTAAGTTGGTTGTTGTGGAGGGGGATTTCTCAAATTCCAAGTTGTGTTGTTCTTTGTTTATTATATGAAGTATTAAATTTCATTGGATTTCCTTGTACTGTTTCTGATTTCAAGTAGAAACGATTCCTGAAAAAATAATGATCTAGAAGTCAAAAAAGAAAAAGGAATGATTAAATTGTTACAAGTATTTATCTTGTTTATGCATTAGATTTGAATGTATCAAGCGTAGCCTCTTATTTTAGATTTTTATATATTGAAGTTTGAATTGATATAATTTATTTGCATTGAATGTTAAATTTTTAGTCAAACAAGTTAAATCTTGATTGAAAAATGAGAGTGAGTCTAGCACTTGAGTGAAAAAAAAATTTATATATAGAGGCCTAATATTTTACACTTGCCCCTGGCCTTGAAAATTTTTGGACCGGCCTTGCCTATTTAAGAGCAGTTCTAGCGGTTCCTTTTTCCATGGCAAAAGGTCCCCTAGGCTAGCAAAACACATCCCACCAAGAAAATCCAACCCAAACAGGAGGTGGGTGCCACTAAGATTGGATAGGCCCGAAGGCAAGATCAACCTGAATTGACCTCAATGAAGAAAAAAAAAACCAAAAAATTCAGAATTTTTTATTTATTAATCTTATACGTATAAATAAAATTAATCTCATGCGAATAGTAATTATCCTTGAGTTGTCATAGCATGGATAGAAAAACAAAAAAAATTTACAAGGGCATATATTATTCACATAAACAGTAACCGCATTACTTGCTCTTTTCAAACAATCAGAATTCAGAAACAGATCCATGATCTTTTTTATTTTCATTTTATTTTCACTTTTCTTTTGGTGAAAAAGAAAGAAGGGTTTACTTGCATGAAAAGAGACTTCTATAAAGCCCCTGTGAAATTTAAAAGATAACGAAAAAGGTAAATGGGCTTTTGGGTGCTGAGCGGGTAATATTCAGTTGCAAAAGCGCAGCATCATGCTCATGCAAATTCAACGGCTCATAAGCCACCGATCAAAATTATCGGATAGACACTGATTTACAATTGACATCACCAACCAATCACTGCTAGACTGTAGAAATTAAATTATGCCGATCGAGCAGAGGATCATTATCAGAACGTCGGAACGACGCCGTATGTCTCGCGAATAAAGGCTCCCTGAGCCGAGCCGTAGATGTTATCGACGGCCTCGATTTCGGTTTCAGTGCGTTTCGCGAACCGGCCTTTGATTCTCGGGCGAGTTTCGGCATACGCTTTCCGCGAAGCGTACCGTATGGTCTTCTGGAACTTTCGGTTCTTCCTCTTCTCTCTGTACCTCAAAACCCTAGCCTCCCGATCGAGTCCGCTGAGCTGTGTGGCCACTTGGTTCGCGGTGGTCGCCGAGACCTGTGCGCTGGGATCCGAAACGTTGTGGCTCGCGTTTCGGCCGAAAGGATACGATATATCGGACATGGAGTTTCCGTCAGGAACAACTCCGACTTCCATGGACGACGAGGAAACCTGAAAACAACAAAGAAAAAGTCCAAAAAATCAGTACAAATCTCCGAAATTCAGGGAAGAGTTCAAATTACACCGAAATTTCGGAAGAAGATATATTTGATTTAATTTAACTACGTACGCTTTGGCTGAGCGACTGAGTTGGATAGCTGAAGGAAGAAGAAAGCTTGCTTCTGCAAAAATCGAGGTCGAAGCAATTTTGCTCGGCAGAGACGCGGTTGATGTTGAGTGAAGGGGGCGGTAGCGGGTCGGGTTGAACCGGAACAACACTGTCCGTACCTGAACCCGAAATATCGTGGTGGATCGGGTTCGGGTAATCGAACTCCAGCAACGAGTCCATTTCGGGGAAGAACAACTCAGAGGACTTGATGATATCCGGAGCAATATCCATCTGGAGCTTCGAGTTGCAATTCAAGTTGGGGATAAGCCAGGTCGACGCCGCGTCGTTTTCTTCGTCTTTAGTGTGAGACGGAACGGCGCCGTTTGGGAGTAGGAAATTGAGGGAGTCGATAGAGGAGGCGGCGGCCGACTTGACGATGATAGACTCGGCCGAGTCGAAGAACGGCTCGACCGGGACCCGGTCGTGGCGGCGGGCGAGGGGGTTGGCGGAGTGGATGTCGGCGTCGCACGTGACGCAGAGGGCGGCGGCGTCGGCCTTGCACGTGACTGACGCCGGAGCCTGCTCACAGACCTCGCACATCCAGACGCGCTCGTGGCGCGTGGCCAGCTTGTTGGCTGCGTGGATCTTGGCGTCGCAGGTCAAGCAGAGGAAAGCCGAGTCGGCTCTGCAGAACAGCGCAGCGGCGCAGTTCTTGCACGAGTCGCACGGCTTCGCGACTAGGCCGCCAGCCATTGCCCTCCAACCACCGGCTTGGATTCCCATGGAGGTCTTCAAAACGACGTCGGGGCGCGCAGTTTGGTTAGTTGCTGTGGAAATGCTGTGGACTAGTCTGAGAGAGAAGACTCTGTTGTCTGCGTAGGCTGAGGGCTAATGCAAGAGGTGATGTTATTAGGCTTGCTATCTTCTATCTAAAGGGAAAATCTGGGTGTTGACAAGTAAAAGAAGCACACGTGGACGACTCTCAGCCACGCACAATTTTGATAGACAAATTTGGTATTTTGATATTTGTTATAAGGAAATTACATCATACAAATACAATAATAATTGTATATTTTGTGTAAAATAATTAGTAGTTGTCATGTGTCTGTGCCGACCAGGGGGAGATGGGACCCGGAGTGGATGAAGAAATGGGGATACTCGGGGGAGGGGAGTTAATTTAATTCCATGGAAGTATGAAATGGGGATTCTTGACTTGGAGATTAATAATCTCAGATTTGAAACGATGAAAAGCCATTGCCTATGTTGTGAAAAACTATGACTCTCTAACACCAAATCATAAGTAAACGGATTTATTAATTATTTGATTGAAAGAAAGTATGAAATTAACAATAAATCACATAAATTAGTGGAGAAAACTCTAGATGCTTAGATATGACAAATAGATCCTAGGGAAAAGTTAGAGAGAGAGGCTCCTCCTTCTCTCTAAGTTTTCTCTCATCTCCACCGCCCTCTTCTGAGTAGCTGGTGTCTCTCCCGCCGCCCTTCGGGGCGGCTGCTCCGCCACCTTTGGTGTGGCTACCCTACCTCCTTTTGTGTGGCTCTTTTCTCTCACTTTCGTTTTGTCCTTTTGAAAGCCCTTCCTATTTTGTATTCTCTGTTGCAGACCCTTAAGTCTTCTACTCCTTCCTCTGATCTTTCTCTCCCTTTGTTCTACAGCCCTCACATCTCCCTCATCTCTCTTTCCCTTCATCCCTTCCCCACTCCGTCGACCTATTTCTCTTTTCCCACAAAATCTAAAATCCAAAAGTCCTCTATCCCTAAGATTTATTTGGTTTGCCACTGGATTGCTGCAGTTGTTCTACTCCATCAACCCATTCTCAGATCTCATACTTGGATCTGCACTTGTGGGTTCTGCAAATCTATGGTCAATCTTGACCACAACTTGATAGATCATTTGAGTATGACGCATGGGGGCTTGCTCTCCCAAATCCACACTCTACAGATCTCCTCTCTTGGCTCCCATGGCCTTTGCTTTTCTTGTGGCGGCGGCGGCATATCTGTGGGTGGTGACGGTGTCTTATTTTATTTAGGGTTAGATATTAGGGTTTTTGCTTCTTGTGGGCTTTTGTTGTGTTGGGCTTGCTATTTTGGCACTTTAGGTTGGGTTTTTATTTTTTTCTGTTTGAGCCTAGGCAGTAGTCTTATGTTAAGAGATGGACCGGCTCCCCTGGGAGGTGTCAATACTCTGATCTCTAACTTGATTACTTGTTCATAGTGTCTGTTTGTGTTTAGTTTGCTTTATTTTGGGCTGTTGGTAGCCTTGTCATGCTTTGCTCTTTGTTTGTTGTGTCTGGCTGTTGGTAGTCATGTCTCACCTTGATGTACTGTCTGTTGTTTAATGGAAAGTACATTTGACCAAAAAAAAAAAAAAAAAAAAAAAAAAAAAACTCTAGATGCTTTTGCCTTTTGTGAGTCCCAAAGAAAAACTTCATAGAGGGGGGAAGAGGAAGAAGCGTTATTGCCCCTCTTTTCCTTCTTCTCTTCTTGCTTTTTTTCTTTTGGGTTAGTAAATAAGTTCACTAGGCATTTTGAGTAAGAAGCCCTTTATTCTGAGCCATATTCAGATTAAAGTTCTCCATCATCACTTTGAGGCATTCTCAAACAAATCCTTCTCCCAAAACCCGCTCTCTAACACTACTCATGTTCTCTCTAAACTTGAATCTACATCATCTTCGATGGAGGTTGATGTAAAACACCCATTTGTTCTTTGTCAAGGTAGTTGTTTTCATTTATTTGTTTGCTCTTATGTGCAGGTAGATCGCTAGAAATCATATTTTCTCCAAATATGTTATGGATGCGGTGGTGAGTGTGGCTGCGACGGCGCTTCTTTAGTTGGTGGTGGTGGGGTTTGTTTAGGCTCATGGGTTGCTTTAGGGTTGTATTGGGTATGTAAACTTTGTTTGGATTTATGGTTAATTGTGGTGATGTGGGGTAGTAGTTTTAGTGCGGATTATGTCCACTTTAGTTTTGTTTTTAACATGTTAGTTTGTTTTCCTCTTGGAATTGGTACTTTAGATGTCATATTAATGTCTTTGATTGTACTGTTAAAATTTATCTAATGAAATTCTAGATACATCACATCACGTAATTCTAGATACTACTTTGATGAGTTTTGGACCTTGTATATACTAATGAATAATCTGTGTGAGCATAGTAAGTGAAGTTTACCCCCTTAATTTTTTAAACAACGAAGGTTATTTAAGAATATTTTCAATGCACGAAAAACTCAGATTGTTCCTACTCATATAAGTCATTTGTAAACATAATACTAAAATTAAGTTTATATTATATTAAGTAGAATAAGATAATTAATCGATTGAATCACCTCTAATGTATATTTGATTTGTTAAGTTATGAGTTATCATATTCAAATCATCACCGAATTATTGATTGAGAATTTCAATTCACATCCCATTAACTGCATCATATTCAAATTATTGTAGTGCGGTTTGTTTTTAGTATTGTTATCTAATGAAGTTTCAATTTGATCAAAAAAATTGCATCATATTCAAATTAGAATCCAATTCATTGACATGTCTAAAATTATCCGTACGCATGTCTTTCCAAGTTTATACACATTTCCTTCTTTATTATTGTTTTCCTTTTTAGATTCAATTAATTAAACACCATTTATGCCAAAATTTGAATTTTAGGAAAAACAACAAGGGATAAGAGAAACAATGATGTCCAACATTTTTTTTTATACAAGCGATAATGGGAAAGGGTGATTAGAACACATGACCTTTGGTTCAGGGATAACTATGCTTTTAACCACTTGAGTTATAAGCTCGTTGCCAACATTACGGGAAAGAGGTAAGGGTTGTTTTTCAACATGATTTCTTTTTCTTATTTTAGTTCAATTTTAAAACCCGTCTTTTCTCATTTCGAAATACATGTTAGCTATAAAAAAAATATGTGAAAACCTTTCTATATGAAAAAAAAATTCAAGTTTTTCATTAGTTCAAGAGGTTCGCTACTTACAATCTTTTGAGACCCAAAAATCCAGGGGGTTGGGCCCGAGTTTATTCCTAGTCCAAGACAAAGATTGGATTGCAAGAGGAGCCCAATTGGGACATAAGGGAACGTGCAAGATGCATTTGCGCGAGCCATGAGCCACGTGTTACGCCAAGCAAACATGAATGCCCGCCACGCAAAGGGGACCAAAACGCACCGGCTCTATAAATTCACGCCTACTAACTTATCCAATACTACATGACTCGATCATAGCTTATTGTGGCATGATGGAAGCCAAGCACAAGCATGATGAATAAACACGTAACACCATGTAAAGGACAGTTAATCTAATACCATGCCGTGCTATAAGCTTAAGTGGGCCCAAGCCACATAATCACCCGGGGCTTGCTGAGACGGTTGTGGTATGGACGGGAACAAGCAATCACAGGGCCCATTGAGGGTTCAAAGAACGAAAGTTTTAAGCCACTTGGGAGCATTAAAACTCAAGCCCGTTCCTCCGGCCCAAACACATGGGTTGGCATGAGAGAGGGAGAAAATTAATCCAATGCCTTAGGAGAATATCTAGTCTGCTGCAACACTTAGACAAACCCACATCAGTAAAATACCCAAAATAAAACAAATAGGCTATTTCCAGCAGCTTGACGAAAACCCATTGGATGCTGGAAGTAGCATGCCAATAACCCAATACTGTACACAAAGCCCAGCCCAGCGCTTTGTGAAAATCTAGCATCTTGTTCCACCCTCGTCAGAACTCCAAGATGGTCAACGAGGAACCATAGCAGGGACCAAAGGAAATCCATATATGTGAGAAGAGTACCCCTTGGACAAATGAGTCTACCCATTCTCTTTTCCTTTGTAAGCTCCATTTTGAAAACCAAGAAGGAAAGCAGGTGGCGCCTCACCCCCATGGGGAGGTCCAGCCGCTCAAAAAACGTTGGAACCCCAAAGAGCCTGTGACCCATACACTCTGGTTGAAGAAATTTCACCAAAAGGGAGTGAATGGAAAAGGGCAAAGAAAAAGTGGGAATGGAGGATCGATGGAATTAAGGTTCTAAATGCCTATAAAAAGGAGCTTCCTCTACCCAGAAAATCACCTCCCAGAGCGCGACCAAGCTTTGTCAAGCGACTGGAAATTTACTCTAGACACCCTGTTTTTCTACTTCCACCGTTTTCCCCCTTTCTGAGATAGCAATCCTCCTCATTTTCCTCCTTCCCCATTCTGAGTCTTTTCTCTCTATAAGAATTCCACACTCTTGTCTCTCTCTCTCTCTCTCTCAAATTGCTAAACTTGTGAAGGCTTAGCTCCCATGCCACAAGCTCCTCAAGCCAAGCCACTCCCTTGCTAATTTGTCACGTTTATTTGGTTATTGGTGAAAAGAACCTAAAAGTGTTTTCTAAGGTTTTAGCAAGCCTTTTAAAATTCTTTTGGGAGCCTGGTTCTTGAACTCAGGCATCAGGGAGTTTCGTTTGTCTTCCTCTTACAGCAGCCCAAGCCCATTCGTCAGGCTGCTGGAACAAAAAGACCCCTACACAATCAACATTGTTATAGTAAATGGAGAGACTCAAGGTAGCCTTATTTGAGCCCGTATATATATTGGGTATAATAGTGAATCTCCCAATTTCTTTTTTAATTAGCCTACCATCTCGTTGCCTTGGTATAGTTCTTTCACATAAGCTACATGTCAGTTCAACGAGTTAAAATTGTCAACATGATCAAATAAAAACCCTAGCCAATTGGTGCATATTTGATTAGGTTAAATGCAATATAGTGTTGTGATCTCAAAAAGTCGGTTCAATGAACAAATGGAATGTAAGTTAAATAATCATTTAACTCTTGTCTACCTCAAATCTTATCAGTCATAGAAATAGGTAAAGAGATTATCTTGTAAGCAAGCGTGCACTATTAGCATTGAAAAGATTCAAATAGATTGAGAGATTAAATAACTTGCGCCTTACGTATGTAATCTGAATATAAAAAAAAATCAAACTATTGTGTTATGAATGGAGAACTGGCTCGATATTGGTTCATTTTTATGCCTTGGACTTCACAGTTTATCTAGTGCAATAAGAACATGAATTGAATTGACATTTGAACTGATTACAAAGGAAAATAACAAGATGAAACAAAGTAGCCCAAATCTCTAATAAAGAGATAGTGACATATCTTGTTATGGAAGCCATCTAAATCATCAACACTTTATTTGGGACAAAGAGTCCTGTTCCAACATGAATTAAGTTGAATCCCAACTGGGATGATCCATCAGCTGTAAATCATACCAGCACGTTGCACAGCAATTTTCGAAGGTTGTTATGAAATTTCTCAGAAGTTGTCATCTGAAAATCTCTTAAATATATGTGAGTCTTTGTGAAATTTGTTTAGGGATCAATTTCAACGCTTGGTGTGCACAACAATGATTTTCTTTTATAAAAAAAAAATTTCTATCACATATTTTGGCCAAAACTTAGTAACAGTGCAAAATTTGACACAAACTTACTCGTGTTTTATGCGTATATCTCTTACATGATTATTTTATCTGAGTTTAAGATAAAGGATAATGCATTACTTTACTTACCTATGATATATGTATATATATTCTTGACTTCAAGGTATCCTTAAAAAATCTAAGATTCAAAGTTTTGATGTGGCAAAAGAGAGGACTTCTAAATGAATTTGTGACGTAAACAACAATATCCAGCCTTTACTAATTGGGACTCCCAGTTCCGATTTGAGACCATAATATCTCGTTTCAAAAAGAACACCAAAAGATTCTAAACACTCTACTTTTCTATCATCCACGGAATGGAATTCTAGGCCAAATTCTATGATTCAATAGGCCGAACAGTTACAATTTTCAAGAAATATTCATATACTTTTTTGGTTTTCCTATTTATTTCCATTTAGTCTTTTAGTTACGTTACGTTAGGGTTTGTGGTACTATTTAAAGCAACTTTAGTTTTTCTTTTAGGGTTAATATACTCCATATTTCTTTCATTTTTAGTGGTGAAGTTTAAATTAGTTCTAGGTTTTTCTCATGATTTATCTATATATGCTTGTTACAAGTGGTATCTGAGTGGGAAATTCTAGCTCGATGGGTGATCGTGTTGTAGGTAATAGGATTCTTGCCAATCGTGATTGTCGTGACTGTGGGTGTTCAAGACCCAATCCAATTAGCCTAAACCAATCAATCCCCTCCAATTTTAATTGGTTTCGATAGTTTGGCAAATTGAATTGGGTCTTTGATTTCCAAAATTGACGTGATTGGATCAAATGACAGTTTTACTTGTGAGAATTCAATCAAATACAATCTAGTTATGTTTTATGTGTTTAAGGGCTCTTGTAGGTACTTGAAATAGAAAGAAAATTTTAAGTCATTTCATGCAGTTATGTTTAATATATTATAGAATAAAAACAATTGTGTTTAGCATTTAATTTTCATTTTACATTTACGTCTATTAAAAACAATTGTGATTAGATCAAACTTGAGGATAAATGTTTCATGTTTTATATTTTCTTCTTTCTTAAAGCCGATAATCCGATTCAACCCAATCAAATATCAATTGGGTCATATTGGATTCAATCCTAAACTTTAATCGGATTGAATTGGATTGGAAAATCCCTTATCCAATATATTGGATCATATGTTGGGTTGTTTTTTTCTTTTAATTTTTAGTTTTAATTGTTCTAATTTCATTTATGTTGACAATTTTATATGACGGTTTAAGTTGTGTAAATAGAGGGACACGTGTCAAAATTTTATATAGTGGAAATGTTGGGGACACCAATTAGGGAACATCAGTCCGGACTCTGAAAATGCTTGTCATAATATAACCAAATGAAAAAAAAAAAAAATTACATCCCCACATAGTGAAAATTATTGTTTCTTTCTACCATGAATCGCATTAAAAAAAATGTCTAGCCCAAAGAAAGGAGAGTGGGCAAAAATACTCTCCATAATAGAGGCAAAAATTTATATCCCAACATAGTGAAAACTCATGTTTCCACCTTTGGTTTCACTAGAGCATTGATGCGTAACTCGAAGAAATGGAGTCAAGCGGAGAAGAAAAGACCAAACTCGTTTGGTCTTTTAGTTATTATTTAGAAGATGAAAAATAAAATTTAAAATTCAAAAAATGGAAAGGAAACTACTTGCCTCCTTCACTGGAAGTAGAAACTCCTACTTTCCTGTTAATCACAGTTTGATATGTGTACTGAGATTCTTCTTTTTATGTTTTTGATGAATTACTTTTGCATATGTGTCAAATTTTGATTTGTAGGAAGTAGGAATACCTCCTTCCAGGGTAAGGAGGGAAGCAATGTCTAAATGGAAAATGGTCGATTTTGAGGAGCAGTAATTCTTGGGTCAAGTAGATTTACAGTTAAGAAATTTCATTCGAGAGAGACTGATGAGAGTTGCCAAAGGGATCTGGATATTGAGAAAAAAAAAATATTCCCTAACAGTGCGTTTGGATGAAGGAAATAAACTTGGGATTTTGACAAAAGTTATAATTTCTAAATTGACATGAACCAATTCCCATGTTTGGATAGAAATTTACAAATTCCCCGTGGGATAAAACATGGAATTTGGAGATCATAAATCCCAACTTTAAATTCTATCTAAAAGTCGTCATTTCTAAAATCCTCAAAGAGATTGAGTTTTTGAAAAAAGATAACTTTACAAGTAAAGGTTAAATTTTGTGTTTTAAATCTGTCACCCAAACAAGAAACTTTACAAACTCTAGAACATTAATTTCCGTCATTTATGAAATCCTTTGTACTTTTAAATTTCCTCGTACAAACGCACTGTAATTGAACTAACTTGAGTTAATGTGATCTTCCATTTTTTTCATTTTTATGTTCAACATCTCAACACGCTCTCCCTTCTCCCGAAGCCTATGTGAAAAATAAAACCCTTGGTTCCAACCTCACAATCTCTGCTCTTCCCATATGAAATTCAGTTCTTGTCAATGCCCAAAATTTCATCCTGCAAACTGCTTTTATATAACAAATCATGTCTCTCAAGGACAGTGGTAGTAGAAGACGAGTAAGATAGAGACGTGCAGAAGATAATGATGTCTCTCTAAGAGAGAGATATTGTAAAGAACAAAAAAATTGGAATAAGAGAGCGGCTACATGACGTTAAACACACGTTAGGTTTAGGATTTATTTTTTAAATTTTTTTGAGGCATTTGGGTTTTGTGTGATGTGTCAACATTATAGTCCCTTAAATGCAATGTAAACGAGATGTCATGTGTAGAAGAAAATTCAAATAAATCATGGCAAGAATATCCAAGCAGAGGAGTGATTATAGATTACTAAGGTAGTAGAGCCACATGATACATCTTGTACACGTGATAATATAAGTGGATATTTATCAATATTATTCCCTAAAAGTGGGGAAAATAAACCTTGCCATCCACATATGTTATAACACATGTACAAGATGTACCACGTGGGCGCACTATCGTAGTATTTTATAATTTCTCCAAGCAGAGGATCTGGATACCTAACCCAAAATAATTAAGAAATATTTTTTCTGTAAATACCTAACCATGTTCTTCACTTCCCACACCAAAAATCATACAAATTCCTCTCCTCATATCTCATGTAAATGGTAATTGACTTTGGGTTGCCCTTGCAATGGGTGGAAATGCATAACAAAATTATTAAGGCAGACACTATTTATGTAAACAGTGACTGCCCTTTCTTTTCCTTCCTTTTTGCCATGAAAAATGAGTGAAAGTGCTTTATCCGAGCCCAGATCCCTGTAAAGACCAGCCAGAGAGTACCCAAAGCGGGCAGGCAGGAAACTAAAATTTAGGCAAGTTTGGTTCTTAGCCATGGGGTGCGTTGGATGTTGCCCTTTTTAAAAAAAAAATTAGATGGACAGAATTACCCCTCTGGAACCATTCATTGTGGATTTGTAGGTATTGGCTTGGAATTTAATGAGGTCGCTGTCAGCGTGCCAGTGCGGCAAACAGAGGGGTCGCTGACCATTCTGATTTCTCCTATTGATTTGGCTGCCTTATTCTCTTGGATTTTTGCTTAGGGGTATATTCGGAAGGAAAAAAAATAGTTTCTATCTTTGGGATCATTGTCATGACAATTTTTAATATCTTTTGATAAATCCATCGATTTGTGAGCTTGTTGTATTACATGGAAACATATAAAACTACTGCATAATATTTGACCCAAAAAAAACCTACTGCATAATATGGCTTTTGATATTCGACCAAGAAAAATAAAATTCGCTTTTGATAAGTTTTTGTGTAAAAATAATTTCGAATAATTTCAATACATATATATATTTTTGAAAACCCATCGATATTACAATATCAGATTTTTTATTTGGTAGCCAAGCAAATTCAAAGGAAATTTGGCAGAGAAAGTAGCCCATGTTAGTCGATTGTATTTGTGATGGCATCGTTGTTGTACCTATTCCATTGGTTTAATGGCATAGAAAGTATCAAGAAAATTATTCTTGCTTCATAACCATTTCGTTTTCAGTTTTTAATTTTTCTCCAAACTAAGAACATGTTTGGTAACATTTTTTATTTTTTGTTTTTCAAAAAATGAAACTAATTTTCAAAATCACCTTTATTTATTTTTAAAACAACTTTAAAGTGTATTAAGTTTTCATTTTTCATTTTTCTTTGCCTTTTTTTCCCACTCACCAATTTTACATCATCACACTCCAATAACTTGGACTAAACCTAAAAATCCTACAAACTTTTTGTATCTTGTGTTTTCATTATATGATCTCAAATTCACAATTTGACCCCAACACACAAATAGTTGTTATTTGAAAATTTAACTATAACAAACTATATCAAAATTTAAATTATCTCTTAGGCTTGCCAAATCACTAACAGACTCACGCTCATGACACTAAAAATAAAAATAAAATTTAAAATTGAAAACAGTTACCAAACAACTTTTTAAGAAATTTCAATTTTAATTTTATTTGAAAACTGAAAAAGGCTACCAATATTTTATAACTAAAAAGTGGAAATTGAAATAGTTATGAAACACGTCAGCTTCTAAAAAGCACATATGTTTGTATTTCCTTGACTATGAAAATTTTATGATCACCTATAATACAAGCTCTAAATTTGTGAAATGAAGATAAAACATAAAGAATGCAAAGAGATGTATGAAGAGTCAGTGAAGTTTTCTCATGTGATCTACTCATAGGCGAATGTAGGGAGAGAAGACAAATTACAAAATCCCAAAATCCCAAAATCCCAAATTTGAAAACTGAAAAATTGTTGTTTATTTACGGAAAATTATTCGCATGGCATGAGATTTCATTAGTTTAAGAGAAACTACATCCCAAGAATTATATGCCTTGTTGTAATTTTTCACTTGAAAAGAAATGTAATCAATTTGCCACCTCAATAAAATTATTAAAACTTTGTTGCAACGTGCCACCTATCACTAAATTTATCTTTAAATTTAAAGTAGGAACAGAAAAAAGGTCAAATGAAATTTTACTCATTGTGTTTTGCTACGATTTCAATTTTGGTCAGAGTGTCTTGATTTTTCCTATTGTGTCACTATATATTGCTTTTGTAATCAATTACGGTTACTGTGATAAATAATTAAATAGAATCCAAATGTTAAAAATGAATCAACTGGGGATGATGATGATGTGTATTCGGTATAGGTGATTGTTTCCTTTTCTTATAATATTTAATTGTAAGACTTATGGTTGGGGCAAATGCTCCGTTGTTAAGGTGGCTTCTCAACGCGTGACAAGTGGTCAGTCTGACTAAGTTGGTTGCTTGGCCAATCACGGTACAAACAAGTTCATAAGTTTAAGGTTGCGATTTGAGGTCAAATGAGAGAAAGTTTTCAAATTATCCTTAAATTGCTAACAAAATTAAACATCTTGACCAAAATAGAAAAAGTAAAATACAATAACTAAAATTGAAATCGATGAAAAATAAAGCAACTACAAATGGATATAGAAAAGAAAATATAAGTAGAAACAAAGTGTTGGGAGTCGTTGTGTCACTTTCTACTTTTAGGACGGTGACATTGGGAGTAATGATCAAGTCGGAAAATGAAAGCATATGTGAGGGTGGTTGAAAAGGATATTTTCGTCTTCTTCGCAAGCATTAACACCTCTTCTTTAAAAAATCCAGGTGCCTTTCGGCAATTTAAGTACAAATAAGTTCTTATCCTTGGCCTTGAAAAAAAATATCGTACACAGTCAAGTCAACTTTATACTGTATATTGATGTGGAGCACTCGAGAAATGCAATTTTTTTGGGGTCACCCTCAACAAATGTAATTGATGTAGAGCACTCTAAAATAACTAAATGCTCCTTTTTAAAAATGAGTGTTTCTATAAGCTAAATCCTCTCAATTATGAAGAAAAAGCTCAATCAAGGGAAGGAGGAAGAAACGTTACTGCCCCTCATTCCTCCTGTCTTCTATTGTCTTATATTATTATGTGAGGTTAGTGCATGAGGCCCTTATCAATTATTTATCACTCACTTATAAAGTTGAGCATTGCAGACACTTATGTACGAACTTGAGGTGAGTGTTGGCATGAGTTGTAAATATTAATTAGCAAATTTCTTACTAATTTTGTATAGGTGACCTGTTTGAGTGTATATTTTTCTCCATAAGAAAAGAAGATATCAGAAAGGTAACATATGTTAGGACTTGTTTTGGCAAGTTTTCTTGTAAGGCTACAAGATAAGTGATTTTGAGGTGCCCTGTCTCTAATTCCATATGCGGTATTTCTTAAATCACTTTAGACATGGAAGCAAAATAATAACAAAGCTTACAAAGTGAGGGAATATGTACTAGTGAGTTAGGAAAACAATAAATAATAAAAAAATCAACCAAAGTTGTCAAATGCCAACATCTCTACAAATTGGACATATAAAACTGCATGGCCAGGCCCATAAACTTTCCGTACAGGGTTTCCACCCATTTAAACTTGCATAAGATGAAATTGGGATTGGCTTTGGGTTTAGGCCTTGGGGCCGAAAGGCCTACTTGAAATTAAAACTCCCTACATATATATATTTATGCATTTGCTGTTAGATGCTGCCAATTCTTCTGATCATGGTATTATATAAGTTTATAATTTCCGGGAGATTTTCTAATAAGAGTCAAATAATATGGGTAAAATATTTTCAGGTTGTATTTCATTTTCCGTAAGGAGGTATTTATAATACAAGATTACAAACCCTAACAGGGTTATACTAGGAAATAAGATAAAATCATAATTACATAAGATCTATACAAAAGGGAAATAAATAGAATCATAATATACTAGGAAGTAAATCTCCTAATTACACTAGAATCTCGCTAACACTCCCCCTCAAGTTGGAGCAAAAATGTCGCGCATGCCTAACTTGTCAAGCGAGTTGAGGAATATACTGGAAGAAACTGCTTTTGTAAGGACATCGGCTAATAGATACTCAGAACTGACGAACGGGAAGGAAACAATCTTCACACCCAACTTCTCTTTAATGAAATTTCGATCAACCTTCACATGCTTTGTACGATCATGTTGCACCGGGTTATGGACAATTGCAATTGCAACCTTATTGTCACAATATAAATCCATAGATTTATGTGGCCCAAAACCAAGATCTCCCAATAATTTCCTCAACCACAGTAACTCACATACACCTTGAGCCATCCCACGATACTCAGCTTCAGCACTAGATCGAGACACCACCTTTTGTTTCTTACTTATCCAAGTAACAAGATTACCATCGACAAACATGAAATACCCAGACATAGAACGTCTATCAGTGGTTGAACCAGCCCAATCAGCATTTGTATATCCTTCCACATCTATACGACCATACTTGCAAAACATTAACCCCTTGCCAGGAGTTACTTTCAGATATCTCAAAATGCGCATCACAGCACCCATATGATCTTCACTAGGAGAATGCATAAATTGACTCACTACACTCACTGCATATACAATATCAGGACGTGTGTGAGCTAAATAAATCAATTTCCCCACAAGTCGTTGATAACGCTCTTTATCTGTAGGGACTTGATCAGGATACAACCCCAACTTATGATTCTGTTCACTAGGGGTATCAATTGGTTTACAATCCAACATTCTAGTCTCTGCAAGTAAATCCAAAATATACTTTCTTTGTGACAGAAAGATACCATGTTTAGATCTAGTAACTTCAATATCAAGAAAGTATTTCAAATCACCCAATGACTTCATCTCAAACTCAGAGGCCAAATACTTCTGAAGATTTTGCATTTCTGCCTGATCATCTCCAGTTACAATCATATCATCAACATAAATAATTAAAGTTGTCAATTTACCTTTATGACGCTTTAGAAACAAAGTATGGTTTGAGTTACTCTGCACATACCTAAATTTCTTTATAGATGCTACAAATCTCCCAAACCACGCTCTTGGAGACTGCTTCAATCCATATAAAGACTTCCACAGCTTACACACAATACCCTCCTTAGAGGTTACAGGAATACCAGGAGGAAGATCCATGTAAATCTCCTCCTTGAGGTCACCATATAGAAATGCATTTTTGACATCAAATTGCAATTATCTCACTTGATTCACTATCATGAGTAGATTAGGGCGCTGGCAGGGCAGAGAGGGGGATTGCATCGAACTCATCCATACAAGAATTACTGTCACTATTTTCAAATACAGGCGACTGGTCGCTTGCTTCAATGCCACCGGTCGTTTCAACACCGAGAGTACCTGCTTCATCTCCAGATATGGGCGACCGGTCAAGTTCCAAAGGGCAACCGGTTGTTTCTTCACAGAGACCACATGTTTTATCTTCAGATATGGGCGACTGATTGCTTGCTTCAATGCGACCGGTAGTTTCCTTCCCAAGAGTAGTATTTTCAACACATCATTCTCCAATTCAAGTTCTAGATTCTCCAATCCAAAACTCTCCAATTCACTCCCCTTCTCCCCTTAAATTGGAGAGAAGGGAGAGATATAATAGGGCACTTCTTTATGGAAAGTCACGTCCAAAGTAACATGCACCTTCTAGGTAGGTGGATGATAGCACTTATAACCCTTATGAGTAGAAGAGTAACCAATAAAGACACATCGCAGAGCACAAAGATCAAGTTTGCTCCGTTGATGAGAGAAGACATGAACATAGGCAACACACCCAAAAACTTTAGGAGGCAACTTGGAGACGAAGACAGAGGAAACATGGTCACCAAACTCATCATGTGGAGTCTTGAAATCAAGAATCCGGCTAGAAGTACGATTAATTAAATAGGCAGCAGATAAAACAGCATGCCCCCAAAGATGATGGGGAACAGACATATCCAATATGAGTGAGCGGGCAACTTCAAGCAATTGTCGGTTCTTTCTTTCAGACACACCATTTTGTTGAGGGGTAAAAGGGGTTGTCGTTTGGTGAATAATACCTTGAGCACGAAAGAAAGACGCCAAAGTATTATTCACATATTCACCTCCGTTATCAGTCCAGAATACTTTGACCCCAGCATGAAACTGAGTAGATACTGTTGCGTAGATACAACTGCACCAAAATGGATTCAGTTGCATCCTCAACTTGTGATACTCGCAAGTGCACGAGCCGTTTGGTAGTATAGCATATGTAAGTGCGAGGTCGATCCCACGAGGATTGGTGATTGAATGATCCAATTCATTTTTCCTACACAAAACAGAAATGAAAAAGAAAGGAAATAAATAAAACAAGGAAGAAAGAAATAACTAACTCAAGCAGATAAGTTCCCAAGTTCAATTAGATTAATGGATTGATTCTAGCTAAAGTATGATTAAGCCATGGTGTGTGGTCATAACCTTGTGTTCCTAATTCCCTAATTTGATCATTTGTTGTCTAACCTAAAATTAAGCATTAGGAACCCATTAAGCATAGAAGAACATTTTAAACAACCAAGTATGTATCTAATCCCTGTTGTCGAATGTCCATACATACTCTTCCTATTCATAGTTCAATTCGAATTAAAGCATGGTGTCTACTCTTAATTCAAACCAAGATAGCTAACATGCAAGCCTAAATGGTGATCAATCATTCAAACTAGCATATTAACTTATAAGCATAATGAATAAGAACAAAAACCATAATTGAAACTTGGAAACTAATCAAACTTGAAACTAAAGAAAAGAATTTACATAACAATGAAAATTAAGTAGAACTTGGAAAAACTTAAGGAGAATTTCAGCACAAAGATCTCATTATAACAATTGAAAACTAGAAAGAGAAACTAAGAGAATTTGAGGGAGAGAAGGGAAGGGAGCTCTAGAGAAGTGTTTGAGAGCTCCCCCCCTTGGGGTGTTATTACAAGCTTAGAGAACTTCCCTATTTATAGGCCTAGGGGAAGTGAAAATCAGAATTCAATAAGACTAATGCATACAACACTTGTTTTATAAAATTTGAAATGGTTGATGCACTTGTATTAGAAAATTTGAATTGGTTGATGCACTTCACCAATAGATCCCACCAGCAGCCCTAGCTCATCTTCATGTCACCATGACCAAGCTTCCAACCAGAAATGATAGCTCATACCTAGCTCACCATGACCAAGCATCCAACCAGCACATGCTGAGGTCAGCATGACCAGCAACTTCAAGGGCTTACAACTTGGGCTTCTCTTAATCAAATTAGGACTTTAAGCACTCAAAATTGAAGTTCAGAATGTCTTCTTTCCAGCCATATGTTATTTGGGCCAATACAAGGTCGGAGGAAGAAGTTAAGGCCGAAACAAATTGCTAACTCATTTTCCGCGCTGATAAGATCCATCCTGAGCATGGTTCTGTGTTTGCTAGGTAACGGACTCCAGATTTATCCAATGGGGCTGAATTTTGGATATGTTATAGTACACACCAATTGGAGCAACTTTCATGAAGAATGTGGCCTCATCCGAGCTATGTAGGTTGCTGAAACAAAGCTTGCAATATGACCTACGGAACTGGACTGGCAGGGGGCTGTAGCCATAATGAATTTGTCTTTAAGCTCTTCATCAATTCATCCAAATTAGGCCTTAACATGCTTGAATTGCATGAATTATGTTCTCCAAAGCCATCATTGTTACCTAAAGCTCAATTAACTGAAAGATAAACACAAAAAGGATTAAAAGCACAAGTTTAACTCAAAAACATAACCAAATCATAAGCTAGAAGGGTAAGAAATAATATACAATTATGAACCGATCAAATACCCCCAAACCTAGATTTTGCTAGTCCTCGAGCAAAACAACACAAAACAAAGTTAAAAACAAAACTAGAAGTTAACTAAACCACTTTCGTAGGTAACTCGATTGCATTTAGCATATGCAACAAGCCTTTAAACCTCTAGGCATCCCTAGTAGGAGGAGTTGTGTCTCCTGAGGGTTTAACAGATACGATACCCACAAACGTTTTACTGACTCTGTAAAACAAAGTAATTAGAAAACTTAAAGATTGTTAGTCCTTAAGCAAAACCAAAAACAAAAACAAACACAAAAACACAAAGAACTTAAAACAATTTTTCCGAACATTTTCTGAAGAGAAATGACTCATGCACATGACTTAAACGTTTTAACAATAAAAGCTCAATTTTTAGACATTATTTACAAAGCGGCAAAGTTCTAAACACAATATGCTCAAAGTGTAGTAGTGTGATAGCCAAATGCAACAAATTCCCCAATCTTAGTTTTCACACAATTTCAAAAATCATACAAAGCATAAGTTCAACTTCAAATCTCACCAAAGTTGTCCTCTCACAAATGAATCACTCAGAAGAGGGCTATAATGCACACTCAGTTATAAACATGAGAATAGAGTTAAACCATAAGGGACTTAACTCGCAATAGAAATATGAAGAACTTGCATTAATATGATCTCAAGAAGGATGTCAAACACTTAAAAGTAGAAAAATGAATGCAATTTAACCACATGACATTTAAGATCAATTTAGGTCTTTAACATGGGTTGTAATGGGGCCAAGGGTGTAAGGTGAGTAAGAAATGAAGGATATGGATAATACAAAGTCCAAGGAACTCGCAATGCAAGAGCATAAAATAATTGTTTACAAGACTTCGAATCATCACGATTAGATTTTTTTCTTTTACCTGATCAAAACTCCTTATACCCTTCATTTACATTGATTCACTCCTTTCCTGAACAACCACCAATTTATTTTGAAGGCCCAAAAATGAAATTTCATTCAACCACCACTTAATCACAACTTTTCTCTTTTCTTTCACCAATTGTGTGAATTTTTTTTTTTCTTCGAAATGTAACACCCATTCCCAAACTTAGTATGAAAAACACATCCCAATTAAAGCTCATGAGTTCCTTAGAAAGGTAAATATTTGTTTTTCGGGCTAAGGCGAGGAAATAAAATTGGTAAATGAAAGAAAAGGTTTACATGTAGGCTCAAAATGGTTAACAATGGAAAATCATGCTTAAGCATGCATAAGGTTAGCTTGAAAGGCACAAACGATCCAAAGAGGGCCTTAATATCACTTCTTAAATGTCATGAAATCAAATTGCATAAGAATGAATGACTTTTAAGTGTTCAACCAAATCAATGAATAATGAGATCAAACAACAACTTTGATGACAAGAAAATAAGAGTATGTATATAACACTCATGAATTGAAGTACAAGGCTCAAAAGCTCACTTTATATGGTTGGTTATATAAGTCTAATTTATGCTTCATACAATTCTTTAGATCATGCAAATCCTTTAATTGGAAAATTATGAAACAAATGGCAAGTTTAAAGAAGGTTTCAAGCATATCATGTTAGAACAATGCCAAATTAATTTTTTTTTTTTTTAATTTTTAATTTTTTAATAAAGAAAAAAAAACACTAAAATAAAATGAAATCCAATTTTCATTTAAGTCATGCAAACATTTATCACAATCTCATCAAATGTGTTCGGAAAGTGAATAAAATCAAAATAAAAATAAAAGCAAGACTCAAACAAAATAAAATAAAAATAAAAACAAGCAAAAAAATTAAATTAAATTAAGGAAAAAAATCAAATTTACATGCTAAACTCCAATACCCCCAAACCTAGAAATGAACATTGTCCTCAATGTTTAAAAATTAGGAACAAGCAATGTCATAGCAAGAAATGAAAGGTACTAAAGTAAATATAAATCACAAAACACACAAGAATTAAAATACACAAATAAAATAATTACAAAAATAAAAATTACAAAACAAACAATCAAATAAAATAAAATAAAATAAATAAATAAAAAAACACGAAACAGTAAAACACTCAAAACAGTAAGCCCTAACAGATAGTCTTACACAAACTGAAACCCAAACAATTGAAAGCCCAACCCAAAATGAAATTAACCCAACAACGGTAAAACCCGACCCAACATGAAATCTGAAGCCCACACGTTTAAATTTAATTTTTTTCTTAAAAAGATAAAACGTGAATTATGAGCGCAAAGCGGGATTTCTAAAAAGAGGGAATGTGGTCCCTGATGTCGTTTCATGGATAGTCACGGGCAGAAAGCAGGAGCCACGTGTCGACGCATAGAGGCGCCGCAGATCCACAAGCGAAAATTACGGGCTCATGGAAAGGCGCGACAACTTTGCTGAACGCGTCCGTTCAGACAAAGCAAGTCGTGACAAATGTGTTGGAAACGGTTGGAAAGTGAGAAGGTTGTGGGACTCGAGGAACGCTGGATATTCAGAAAACGCTTAGACGCTGCAACGGCTAGGGTTTGTTTGTCAAAGACTACATCTATAAGAAGGAAAAAGAAGGGAAAAAAAACAAAAAACAAAAAACACACAAACTCAGAAACACAAAAGAGAAAAGAAGCAAGAAAAAGAAAAAAAAAGTGAGAAATCAAATGGCTTCTTCCTACCCCTTTTCGTTAGATCTCAACCTAGCTCCACCGACTCAGACACGAGGCCAAGCAGTAGCACCAGTATGGATGCCCTACTTTGGCTCCTCACGGGGGCCTGTGTCTGTCAATGACTCAATACTCCTAGACAACGATGTTGCTATTGGAGTTGGCAGAAATTTAGTGACTCCCAAAGATATACATGTGTTCGGGACAAGGGATGACAACCGAGTCACGAGTGATGCCCTGGCACTGAGCGTGCAGAGTACAGCATGTGTTGCAAGTTTGGGTCATCGCCTACTTGCGAAGTCCCATGAGGTAGAGGTGCTGAAAGCTCAGTTGGCGGCGGAGCGAAGTACGGTTGAAGATTGTCAAAGTGCTATAAAGAGCTTAAAAAGGGAGAGGTCAAGGATAGTGGAGGTGAATCGACACCAGCTAGAAGTATTGCGGGACGAGAATAAAAACCTATCAAAGATGGTAGAGTTGTATTCTCGCGACATGCGAAAGCAGCTGGAGGACCTAGACCGACCGGGTAAACGCAAGCAAGCAGATCGCGAGAGTAGTTACGCTCAAGCTAAGATTGCGATCTTTGGGAGCTCAAGTGATGAGCCCCAAGAGGCTGTGCGTGAAGCCCCGGAAGAGGACAGCCAGAGGGCCAAACTCAAAGCTCCTATGGTCGAGACACCGAAGGCCAAGAAGAAATGATTTCAGTTTTTATTTAATTTTAAAGTGTATGTGTGTTTTTTTTTTCTTTAATTGGGAAATAAAAACGTTAGCTATCTCAAAGAAACGATTGACCCTAAATTTAAAGAACGACAATCAAACAAAACCACGAAGAGCCAAACAAGATTTTTTTTTTAAATTTTTTTATTTTTAGTTAAGTAAATACACAAATAACTGCTTCTTCTTTTAAGAGAAAAACTTAAGGATGACCAGTTAAGGGCCTCAGAAAACACAGCCAGGGGTTCCGAGAAGGTTGGAGGGGTCACAATGGTCCCGCTTAAAACCCTAACTTCTTAGACACCGAAGGTGTCGCCTTAAAGAACTCCTAGACACTGTATAGACTGCGGTTGCTCACTGGAGTTACCAAAAATTTAGCTCCTTCAAAGAATATCCTATGAGTTTTAAATTATACTACCTAATTAAATAAAAAACAAAATAAATAAATAAATAAATAAACTGAAATAAACACGCAATTCAAACAAGAATTTAAAAGAAGAGTTGGGATTCTTGCACCAGGTGTCCAAGACGCATCTTTAATTTTGTCTCTTCTTCCAACTACATTATTAAGAAACCTGTCAAACAAGAAGAAAATAATTGAAAATAAAATAAAATAAAATAAAATAAAATAAAAACTGAAAAAGCAAAAACACAAACATCAGAAAACAGGGAGGCAAAAGTAAGTGAAAGTGTAGACATGCTCCCTTTTAAAAAAACGTGCTCGCAATTTGCGCCAGAAATGAAGGGATCCGAGAGAAAAGAGCACAGGATAGCACCCTCGAGATCCGAAGTGCTTTCGGCTTCCTCGTCTGTATAAGTCTATTTAAACTCATCTCGGTGAAGTAGAAGAGTACCCCGCATTTCTTCCTGCAAATTCAGAGAAAAACATCAAAAAATCCAAAAACAAAACAATGGCATCCTCATGCACTCACCTTGATGATCTCAACCTTGAATTGTCCCTTGCGCCACCGAATGCGCAGATAAGGGTTCCTCCAAACCATGTCTTCCCAAACTCCACATATCATCACGGTACGGCCTCAAACTTTGCTGAGGTAATACCGAACTTTTCTGAGGCAGTGCCGAACAGAGCAGCGCTGCTGGAAGGCATGATTGGCAGCAAACTCACATCGACAGATCATCTGCATGTGGCAAAGAGGTCTGACAAGGCAGCAGTGGAGGAGTCCCACAATTTAACTGTGCTCCACGCAGTCTCGGCTACCAATTTGGGCATGCGTTTACTGGCGAGAACACGGGAGTGTGCCGCGATGAGCGAGGAAATAGTTTCCTTGAAGGCTATGGTGGCGGACTTGCAGAAGCGGCTCTACTGTGCCAATCAGCACGTGGAAGCACTGCAAAGAAAAAATGAGGACCATGTGGAGCTGCTGCAGATTCTGCAAGTAAGAGATAATAGAGGCATGCCATGAAGATGAAGATGAAGACGAAGAAGAAGAAGAAGAAGTTGTTTTTATTTTTAATTTATTTGAATGTTCTTTTTTTTTTTTTTTTTTAAATTTTTTTTATTTATTTATAATTTTTTACTTTTTTTTTCTTTGTTTGTAATGCAGTGTTTGAGTGAAATAAAAATAATATGTTTTTAACACTCTGAAATAAACTAACTAACCACACCACGTAAATAAATACATAAACTAACTTAACAAAACAAAAAAAAGAAAACAAAGAAGTTCCAAATTGATTTTTTTAAAATTTATTATTATTTACAACTAACTGACCACACAAAGAAAAATAAATAAATAAAAAAAAAGAAGTTCCAAATTGCAATTTACAAGGATAAAAAAAAATAAAAACTCAAATTTCAATTTTTTAAATAATTTTTTTTTTTAAATTTTTAATTTTTATAAAACACACAAATATACAAGCAACTCATGGATGACCAGTTAAGGGCCTCAGAAAACACAGCCAGGGGATCCGGGAAGGTTGGAGGGGTCACAAAGGTCCCACTTAAAACCCAAACTTCTTAGACACCGAAGGTGTCGCCTAAAGAACTCCTAGACACTGTATTGACGGAGACGCTCACTGGAGTTACCACGAGTCAGCTAATATAAAAAATCTTTTTAATTTTTTTTTAATAAAAGAAATAGAAAATTAAAATCACTAAAATAATAACAAAACAACTAAAGAGAAAAGATTGGAATACTCCCCCTTGAAGCGATTAGGTCGAGCATGGATGCATTTGGAGGTCGCGACTTCTCCCACTACTCCACACTTCCTATCTTTGAAGTTGCCATCTCTCTCCATTTTATTGAGCTATTTACATTGCTAAAACAAACACATACAAAAACTTGAAACGGAATTAAAGGATTACGAAATATAAAAAAAAACTAAAAATGAAAGGGAAAAATCAACACAAGTCCAATTTCATGCTTCAAAGCAACAAGCACCAATGGGTTGTGTAAGCTGGGACTTAAACCCAGTTCTCTTGCTTGTTGGGCAATTGTCCTTTTCTGTTGGACTACAAACACAACTTGTCCATTAACGTCATTAACTTTAAAACTTGAAATTGTCTAGAAAAACATGAAAATGAAAAATAGAAATAAAACAAGTAGGGAAAAGAAATAGAACCAAACTATGTTGCCAATCCCCGGCAACGGCGCCAAAAACTTGTTGCGTAGATACAACTGCACCAAAATGGATTCAGTTGCATCCTCAACTTGTGATACTCGCAAGTGCACGAGCCGTTTGGTAGTATAGCATATGTAAGTGCGAGGTCGATCCCACGAGGATTGGTGATTGAATGATCCAATTCATTTTTCCTACACAAAACAGAAATGAAAAAGAAAGGAAATAAATAAAACAAGGAAGAAAGAAATAACTAACTCAAGCAGATAAGTTCCCAAGTTTCAATTATGGTTTTTGTTCTTATACCTAGCTCACCATGACCAAGCATCCAACCAGCACATGCTGAGGTCAGCATGACCAGCAACTTCAAGGGCTTACAACTTGGGCTTCTCTTAATCAAATTAGGACTTTAAGCACTCAAAATTGAAGTTCAGAATGTCTTCTTTCCAGCCATATGTTATTTGGGCCAATACAAGGTCGGAGGAAGAAGTTAAGGCCGAAACAAATTGCTAACTCATTTTCCGCGCTGATAAGATCCATCCTGAGCATGGTTCTGTGTTTGCTAGGTAACTGACTCCAGATTTATCCAATGGGGCTGAATTTTGGATATGTTATAGTACACACCAATTGGAGCAACTTTCATGAAGAATGTGGCCTCATCCGAGCTATGTAGGTTGCTGAAACAAAGCTTGCAATATGACCTACGGAACTGGACTGGCAGGGGGCTGTAGCCATAATGAATTTGTCTTTAAGCTCTTCATCAATTCATCCAAATTAGGCCTTAACATGCTTGAATTGCATGAATTATGTTCTCCAAAGCCATCATTGTTACCTAAAGCTCAATTAACTGAAAGATAAACACAAAAAGGATTAAAAGCACAAGTTTAACTAAAAAACATAACCAAATCATAAGCTAGAAAGGTAAGAAATAATATACAATTATGAACCGATCAGATACCATAGTACAAAACTCTGGAAGGATGGAAGCAACATCATTTTTATTTTTCAACAAGAAAACCCAAGTGAGTCGGGTACAATCATCAATAAATGTGACGAACCAACGAAATCCGTTCGAAGTAACGCGAGCCGGATCCTACACATCAGAATGCTCTAAATCAAAAGGCTTAGCCGCTTTACTATCACTCAAAGGAAACACAGTGTGATGGCTTTTGGCCAAAATACATGTCTCACACTTAAAACTTGACTCATCACAAGAGCGGAATAAAGATGGAAACAGACGCTTAAGGTACCCAAATGACGGGTGTCCCAAGCCACGATCCCATAACCAAATTTGAAAAACACAGAAACCCTGTGAGCACGACAGTAGATAAAGCAGAATACAGAAACCTTGTGAACACGGCAGAACACAGCAACACCATTGGCAATTACCATAGCAACGGAAAGCAAAGCAAATAAAGGCAACATCAACGATGGCAACATCGACCACAACAACAACAACGACAACGACAAATTCTTTCATATCAATTTTAGCTATTTCATGTAGACACAACTTCTCCTTACTCCCCCTTTCCCCCTGAAGAGAAAGGGTCGTTGGAGTCAAAAAATAGACAATATCTTCGTGGGAAAGATAAATAGATCTTTTTCACTCCCCCTCCCTCCCTTTGAAGAGGAGGGGAGGAGAGCACTTAAATTGTAAGGAGAACTCAAGCACAGGTCACAAGAAAACCTGGCTCTGATACCATGTCAAATTAAGTAGGGAAAATATTTAGATATGCTCGTATATGCTCATCTTTTTATTCTTCTCCAATATGGAGGTATTTATAAAAAAAAAATACAACTCTAAATGAAATAAGAAAGAAATCCAAATTACAATAGAAAATAAATCTCAATTATAATAGGACTAGATAAATGGGTAAGTAACCCAAATCCTAACATAGTAAGGAACCAAAATCCTAACTGATATAGAGTATGATTTATTCATTCACTTAGAAAGAGACCAATTGCATGCCACTTTTAATAGAGAAAGCATGGTGGTGATTGGTAATTTGCATTGAATATTTTTTTTGTATTTGTTTTGTATTTATTTGGACAGTATTATATAGGATCAAAACTGTGTTGTATACACTTAATATTTGCAGATGGGGGATAACATTGATAGGATGAGTGCTTTGAGGGGTTCGAGATCCAGCAAAGGTGACGACTCTTGTCTTGGGAAAAATTATAATCGGTTGTCTGGTATGTTTGGAAGTTATAAGGGTGTAATTTACACTTGATATTGAAATTAGTTTAACAATATGAAACTTGATATTGTTTGAGTTCCATGCTTCACATTTTGAAAATTTAATTTGGGCTTTAAATTTTATTTCTTTTGGATTGGAATTAGTTGGCATACACATCCTTGTGACTTTGATTTTTTCATTTCTGGTCCTGGCTTTCTTTTATTTTTTTTTTTTTTTTTTTTTTTTAGAAAGAAGTAATACTTTTTTCTCTTTATAATTATTGTTGAGTAACTGACTTGGAATTTTCTGTTAAGGCTATCCTCTATATATCTTGTTGATTGCCTCGACCAATCAAGATATTTGTATGATCTTGTAATTGCAAAAGTGGTTTTTGAAGTTCAAAAGAAAGTAGGAGAAAGTGGTGATTAAGCCGTGGAGCAGCTTAAGCTCTGGGATAATTTGGGCTTTTTGGTTAACAGGCAAGTCCCAAGCTTTTGTTTTTGGTGGATGCGCAAGTTCACCTTATTTTACTCTCACCATTTGCTAAAATGAGTTTAACAAATTTGCAAGATTCATGCTATTAATTACTCTTCCTTTTTTTTTTTTTTCCTCCTTGAAGTGTTGGTGTACTTGTGACTGAAATTGAATTAAAATTTATTTTTGGTTCATTGATCGATGTTTTGGTCAAGTTAATTTGGTTATTGGTTATTCTAAAATCATAGTTGAGACAATTTTCTTCTTTTCAAAATTGATATGAGTTGAGGCTATGAAATTAAAAGAGTTAGTGGATGGTTTTGGTAGAGTTGTATGGGGTATGAGAAAACACTAATAAGTACCAAAAAAACTAATGACATGCACATTTAATTACACACAGCTACAACAGGGATATAAGAAGACATTGATTGGATTGTTTGAGTAAATAGTGTAATATTTGTATGGAAAAAACAAAAAGTTTCACATGCAATGGTAGTACTTAATTAGATGCCATTGAAATCTTATTAGATGCATTATCTTAGAGTTGTATACTTAGAACATGTAAGAAAAGAACCTTGAACATACAGAGTTGTATATATACATCATGTACATGGACACTTGAGGGGTAATTAAGAATCTATGTAGTTTTTTTATATACTGTTGTATGTTGAGGTTTGGAAGTATGTTCTTTGACAGTGAGAAAAAAGTTACCACAAATAAACAGAGAATGGGCAAGTTAGATATATTCTTTGTGAACTCATTGTTTAGTCTCCTGTGCCATCCTTCCCTATGCTTAAACCTTTTTCTTATCTTTTTTTTTCTTGGGTCTTGGTCAGACTTCGTTCATGAATTTTTGGTCCTTAAAATTAGTTTTGTTGGATTCTCTTATTCCTTTTGTTTTATTTGGCATTTGGTTTGGCAAGACATTTCTATGTAATGAAATTTCCCTTTTGGACCAAGAATTTACACACCTGGATCATTCTCATTCATGCATACTTGTAATTTCTAGACCTTCATTCCCAATTTCTGATATTTTGTTTTAATGCAAGTAATGGTGGTTGTAATTATTTTTGTACCATTTACACCCTCTTTTGGACATGAAGCATCACATCCTCTCAAACTATCATGGGGCTCATCTTTTTGGATGTCTACTTTGTTTTGGATAGTGCAAGTATCAAATTTTCTCAAACTTCAAACGATTGACTTTGTGGGATTAGTTAAACTTGAAAGACAATTTTTAAACTTGTCATGATGTTATAGAATTATTTTCAGTAATATTAACTTACGTATATTAGCCTTTATGTCTTCAGTTTTGCTTCTATATATTAATTTCTTTTTGGAGAATTAAAACGATGGGATATATATATTTTTTTATATAAAAATAAACATTTCAACGATGTCTGATTGTGTCATGAAAAATAATTCAATGACGTCTTACGAACGTCGTTAAGTTCAATGACGCGTTCTTTGCGTCATGTAAAGTTCTAAAAGACAACGTCAAATAAAACGTCATACTCTTCATGACCCCTAATTTACGTCATCAAAACCTCATCCATGACATCGAGCTCGTGCCATGGAAAGAGGAGGATGACACGGCATCAGCGTCGTTGAAACCTCATTCCATAACGCGGAACATACATCATGTTTTGAAAAAGTTTCCACGACACGCCATCTGCGTCATTGAAACACCATTCCATATAGCCATACGTGCGGTCAAGCATGACTTCCTCCCATATAGCCATACGTCTTCAACATTCAAATGGCTCTTCAATCTACAAGTCTTTACTTTTTAATTAATTTTCATCGCTTTCATATCGAAATGTGTTTTTGATAGGTCTATCATAGAAGTTAAACCAATAAAATAATATAAAGAAAAAGATCTAGAAAATTACTCGGATGCAGTTTTTCTCGTTCCTTGAAGCCCATTACGTCTCAGCAGCCGGCCTGCCAAATTTGAAATAAAGAAGCAAAGTTGCCCGACGACACTACCAACTGCATAGTTTCATTTTAACGTGTATAATTCATTTAACGTGTATAATTCAGCAAAGTTGCCCCGCCACATTTTCACTTCCCTGTATTTGACTTCTTTTTTCAGGTATATGGACCTGTGTCATCTTCAATAGAGCTATGTAAAAATGTCAAACCCTATCTTCAAAATTGTGCCTAATTCTGTGGTCTTGGGTAAATGAAGACTAGGGGCCTTAATTAAGATTAAAATCAAACTCCATCTCTCTGATTTTGATCTTCTTGGCCTATATATATGTAACAAGGCCTCGAAGATCTATGTCATTTTGTGTGAGGAGTTCGTGGCATTAGATAACCAGAAGTAGTAATTTGATCGAAGGTAAATCCTAACTCACATTGTGCATGGAGTTCTTTCGATCATCGATAGACATGGTGCTATTTTTCATTGCAAGTATGAATTACTCATAAATTTTTTTTATAATTTTTTATTTAATGATTGAACATTTGTAAATTCTTCTAAACATACAAAACAAATTCTTGTGTAGGAATGTGAGCATGCACATAAGGTTTTCTTTGTTTTTATTTTGTCATAATTTTTTTTTTGTTTCCGTATGTTTGAGACACCGAAATTGAAGTACGATGGTATTTGACTATGATTTCGGTGGCTGGTGTTTCCATGTAGCTAACCTATGTTATCGGGCTCCTGGTTCATGAAGAATTCAGTTTGGCTAATTCAATTTGATTGTTGATATCATAATGTTCAATTATGGGATGGAGTGATTTAAAGGAAATGATTAATTAATTTGGACTTTATAACAAAGTTCAAATTATAAAAAAAAATGTTAGACTGATGTTTTTTGTTTTTCAATTTCAAATTATTGTCGCTAATTTTGATGTGCCCTCTAGGGTCTATAGTGTTACAATCTAGAAACTCCATGCAAGGGAAGAAAAAATGAAGAAAAAGAGGACTTTTTGGGTCAAAAGAGGATGTATACTGTCTTGAAATCTGTCTTTGTCTCAAGGTTAACTGCCGCTTGAAAACGCTGTTGAAACTGCTTTTGAATTTTTCAGGAGGAAAAACGTCAGCCGGGCTGAAAAGACATGGAAAAGTCAAGAATTGGTGTTGTATTATTTCTTTTGTACCTGTCTGTCTTCTATCCTCAATCCGAGGTTCAATCATTCGCCGTTCCATCTGATCATGGTAAATCATTATTTCCTCAATAATTCATCATGTATCTTGAAATCAGTTTTGGAAAGAATCATGACATGGAAAACAAATTTAACAAAAGGGAAGTCAGATACAAATTTATTTTAGTCCGTTTATTATTTGGTACATTATTTTGAATATACAAATACAAATTTATGGGTACATTCATATATATATATATATATATATATATATATATAAATGAATCGTGTGATAACATTTATATCAATGTACCTACGAGTATACTTTACCTACAATGTTTTTACATAAGTATGTATTCAAAATACTTTTCCTAATGAAAAACATAAAAATAAATTTTTTTTTTCAAAATATTTTCGTTTTATGTACACATATCAAATACACAGAAAAATGCACTTTTTAATTACATGTATTTTTTAATAATACATGAAAAATTCACGTATTTCACATATATTATTGAATATAAATAACATACATTAATAAATTGAAATAAATAATATTATAAAATTACATAATAGATGAAATTTTCACCGTATTTTTAAAACTTTCTCAAGGGTATAATTCTTCAACAAAAAAAAAAAAAAAAAGGCAGAAAGGAAAAAGAGAAAAGGAGATAGCATATATTGGTATTATATGGCAAAAAAAAAAAAAAAAAAAAGCATCATAACAAACAGTTCTCCTGACACAATCAATTACTTCCATCTCTTCATACTTTGCAGATTTAAGCTACATGAAATTTGTCTATAATTCCACTGATCTGCCATTAGAAGAAGTGTACGACTACATTGTAGTTGGAGGGGGTACAGCAGGCTGCCCATTAGCAGCAACTTTATCAGCAAAGTACTCGGTGCTCCTGCTAGAAAAGGGCAGTGTACCAAGTGCATATCCAAGTGTTTTGAGTCAAGATGAGATTCTTACAACTCTCATGCTAGAAGACGATGGAAAGACGCCAGCTGAAAGGTTCACATCCGAAGATGGTGTGGCCAATGTAAGAGGCAGGGTTCTTGGTGGGTCAAGCATGATCAACTTTGGTTACTACTCCAGAGCCGATAAAGACTTTTATGGAAACTCAGGAATTGAATGGGACATGGATTTGGTTAGCAAGGCCTATCAATGGGTTGAAAATACTATCATATCCCCCCCGAATGTGTCACGTTGGCAATCTGTTGTGAAGGAAGGTTTGTTAGAGGCTGGTATTCGTCCAGACAACGGATATACTTTAAATCACATTCCAGGAACTAAGGTCTCGGGTACTTATTTCGACAATCAGGGAAGGAGACATGGAGCTGTGGAATTGCTTAATCTAGGAAACCCAAAGAACTTGCGAGTTGCAGTTCATGCCACAGTAGAGAGAATCATATTCTCTTCCAACGCACCAAGTATATTTCATATATTTGCATCTTTTACTTTAATTTCTTTGTTAATCGACAGGAGAAATACCATTAGATAAATAGTTAATTGATATCTTCGGTTTTCAATAATTCGATAATAACTACAATCTGTTCTAACCATGCAGGTTTGTCTGCTAGAGGAATCGTGTATAGTGATTCCAAAGGGACGTCACATAAGGCCTTCATACGTGGTAAGGGAGAGGTTATATTGAGTGCCGGGGCACTTGGAAGCACTCAACTCCTGCTACTTAGTGGTGTTGGCCCAGAGTCCTACCTTTCATCTATCAAAATCCCAGTTGTTCACCCCGAGCCTTACATTGGACAGTTTATGAGTGATAATCCTCGAAATTACATCACCATTTTGCCTCCATTTCAACTGGATGCCTCTAGTGTACAGATTGCTGGTATCACAAGCAATTTCTTCATAGAGGCTTTCTCGGGGTTGCCATTTTCTACTCCACCCTTTAGTATTTTTCCTGATCCATCTTTCTCCACAAAGATAAATTCAACTTACGGACAAATTATATACAAAGATCCAGGACCCTTGTCCTATGGTTCGCTTAGGCTGCAGTCGTCCTATGATGTCAAAGTTGGTCCAAATGTCCGCTTCAACTACTTTTCAAATCCGCTGGATCTTGCTCGTTGTGTTAGTGCCACAAGGAAGGTTGGTGATTTATTAAGCACAAATTCGTTGAAACCATTTAAGGCTCAAGATTTGCCGGGCATAGATGGTTTCAACTTTTTCGGGCCACCATTACCAATGAACCTTACAGATACCGCATCCGTGGAAACATTTTGTCGAGAGACAGTAGCCACATTTTGGCACTACCATGGGGGGTGCCTTGTGGGAAAGGTGGTTGATGGGGATTTACGAGTCAAGGGGATCAATGCCTTACGCGTTGTTGATGGATCCACATTCAAGTTCTCACCAGGGACCAATCCTTCGGCCACCGTTATGATGTTAGGAAGGTATGTTATCCACAATCATTTATTTAAGCATTTAGTTGGATGGAATGATTATTTAAGCATTTATTTGGATGGAATGATTTCATTAAAATAAAGAATTTGAAATAGTCCAAAGAGAGCAATATCATACTGAGTCTGAAACAGAAATTAATTAGTCATATGTCTTTTTCGTGATGAAATCTGATAAGCTGCTATTCTTTTCCCCTTCAATTTTTGTGCTTTGGGCAGGTATATTGGCGTTAAGATGCTGAAAGAAAGATAAGCTTGCAAGGCATGTTATTCATACAATAATTTCACCATTGTGTAGTGTTTTCTTACTGAATAAGGTGAATAAGGTGATGATTTGTACATACAATAATTTCACCGTTGTGTAGTGTTTTCTTACTGAATAAGGTGAATAAGGTGATGATTTGTACCATACAATAAAACCAATTGTGTAGTGTTTTCTTACTGAATAAGGTGATGATTTGTACCATACAATAATTTCACCATTATATAGAATAAGGTGATGATTTGTACCATAAAATAAAACCAATTGTGTAGTGTTTTCTTACTGAATAAGGTGATGATTTGTACCGTACAATAATTTCACCATTATATAGAGTTATATTTACTTGTATAATTTGAGTTATCGAATTAATTACTGGAGTACACATACAACCCCTAAGTAGTGTATTCTTGATGTCATTCGGAACAATCCTACGTGCATGAGGGGGTTAAAAAAAAAGGAAGGTGGGAGGGGTATTTTGCGGGTGGATGGGGCAGAAGAAAACTGCGCGGGGGGTAATGGGTCTGGGTCTGCGTGTGGAGGGTTGCTTGCGGGTGGTGGGCAAGTACTTCTTGGCGCGAGCTCTAATATGATCAAATTTATAAGTAAGCATCTCTTGTAAACTACGAGCAACCTCAAAATCCTCTAGATATCAATTGATTCAACAATTGGATCGGTGATGTTTTCGTATTAATAGTCCAGGATTTATCTTTTTTACCATAGGTATTCTTTCGGGAGCAGTATGGGCTAATTAATGATGCAAAATAACTCATGTGGTTGCAAAATAACTCCTGTGATTGCAAAACAACTCCTATTTAATCCCATGTAACTCCTTATCAAATCTTATCAAATCGCCACAACTGACTCGAGCATAAAAGTGAAAATTACAGCACAAACACAAGTTGCCAGCTTTGATTTAATAAGGAAGTGGCCACACGACACCACCAACCGCTTTAAATAGCAGTTTCCTTTCAACTTGCACATTTCATTTGCGCTGTCAATGCGAGTTTTGTTCCATGCCCCCGCCATTTTTCTTTTTCTTTTTGCTGTTTCGTTTCTTTAGTCCGGTGCATATATATGGACCACTATATTTCTGGCTGATATGGAACTACATATCTGTCATCTCTAATAGAACTAAGTACTTGTCATCTAAATACCAACTATAACTAATATTTAGGCACCGGCCACATCTTCAAATGTGCCTAAGTTGTAGCCATGGATAAAAGAAGGACTCAGAGTCCTTGATATCAAAAGCAAACTCCATTTCTGTGATTTAGACCTCCTTGGCCTTTATATGTATGTAAGAAGGCCTCGAAGATTTGTGCAAAGTCCATGCCATTGTGCCTGAGAAGATCGTGGCCATATAAACCGAAAGTATTAATTTGATCCAAGGTAAATCATAACTTACATTTTCAAATGAAGTTTTCTTTATCATCAATTGACATTGCTTGACTGACACATTACACAATCTACTCATGATTGAGCGTTGGTTTGCTCATCCCTCACTTTTTTTAATTATTATTTTTAGATGTATTAGTGGGCAACACACAACAACTAAACTAGCTAAGGTTGAATTCGATGAGAGGGATAGAACTTTATTTATTTAGGACACACTTGTAAGATTTTAGAGTTATTTTCATAAGAGAGAAAAGCTATTTTAGTGTTTTTCTTTATTTTACTTTTTTATTTTCACGCACTGGGTTCGGAGTTTCTACACTAGGCCATGACTAAACGTAAATGTATAAGACAATTTAAATGCTAAAGAAAATTGATTCTATAATATATTCAACATTTCATATGACTGAAAATGTTTCATAACTTTTTGAATTTCAAATACCTGCAAGGGAGAAAGAAAAAAAAATGAAACTAACTAGATTTGATTGAATTTGTATGGATTCGATTGGAATTCTGACAAGAAAATCCGCCATCCAATCCAATCATGTTTGTTTTGAAAATTATGTATCTAATCCAATTTGACAAACTAGCACCGATTAAAATCGGATTGGCACACCGCTGCATTGTATTAATTTGTTCTATCACGAAACTGTTTTTTATTTTTATTTTTCAGGAGAAAAAAGGTCTTTCTGGCTAAAAAAACATGGAAAAGTCAAGAAATAGTGTTATATTATTTCTTTTCTACCTGTCTGTCTTCTATCCTCAGACTGACGTTCACTCATTCGCCACCCCATCTGATCATGGTAAATCACTACCTCATTAAAAGTTCGTTGTTGGAAACAATAATGACATGAAAGAAAAATTTGACAAAAGGCTTAGTGTTCAATTATAACCTTATTATTGTTTTTATTAAAGCTCTATAAAAAATGAAGAAAATATTATGGTAAAAAACGTATCATAACAAACATGCTCCTTACATAATTGAGTTACTTCCATCTGTTCATATTTTGCAGATTTCAGCTACATGAAATTTGTGTATAATGCCACAGATCTACCATCAGAAGAAGTATATGACTATGTTGTAGTTGGAGGGGGCACCGCAGGCTGCCCTTTGGCGGCGACTTTATCAGTAAACTACTCGGTGCTCCTTCTCGAAAAGGGAAGTGTCCCAACTGCGTATCCAAGTGTTTTGCATCATGATGGGATTCTTTCAACTCTTACTCTAGAAGATAATGGGAAGACGCCAGCTGAAAGGTTCACATCAGAAGAAGGTGTGGCCAATGTAAGAGGCAGGGTCCTAGGTGGGTCAAGCATGCTCAATATTGGTGTTTACTCTAGAGCCGAAAAGGAATTTTATGCAGAATCAGGAATTGAATGGGACATGGATTTGGTTAGAAGGGCATATGAATGGATTGAAAACAGTATTGTTTTCCTGCCGAATGTGTCACGTTGGAATTCTGTTGTGAAACAAGGTTTGCTGGAGGCTGGTATTGGTCCAAACAATGGATTTAATCTGAATCACATTCCAGGAACTAAGGTCACCGGTTCAATTTTTGACAACGAGGGAAGGAGACATGGAGCTGCGGAATTGCTTAATCGAGCAGACCCAAAGAACATGCGAGTTGCAGTTCATGCCACAGTAGAAAGGATCATATTCTCTTCCAATGCATCAAGTATGTTGCATATATTTGCATCTTTTACTTTTCGATGTACTAACGTCGGCTGGGTATTGGAACATATATAACCTCTTCGAATATTGACAAGAAAAAATGCTACTAAATGAAGAGCTAACTGATATCTTCGGATAGATAATAACTACTATCTATTTTCTCATGCAGGTTTGTCTGCTAGAGGAATCGTGTACAGTGATTCTCACGGGAAGTCACATAAGGCATTTGTGCGTGGAAACGGAGAAGTTATATTGAGTGCCGGGGCAATTGGAAGCCCTCAACTTCTGCTACTTAGTGGTGTTGGCCCAAAGTCGTACCTTTCATCTATCAAAATCCCAGTTGTTCACCATGAGCCTAACATTGGGCAGTTTATGCGTGATAATCCTCGATATTACATTACAATTTTGCCCCCATCGCCACTGGTTCCCTCTGGTGGACAGACTGTTGGTATCACAAAGGATTTCTACATAGAGACCCTCGCCGGCCCGCCATTTTCTTCCACGCCCTTTAGTCTTTTTCCTCATCCATCTATTCGCATAAAAATAAATTCAACTTTCGGACATATTGTAGGCAAATTTCCAGGACCCTCGTCCTATGGTTCTCTTACATTGCAATCATCATCTGATGTCAAAGTTGGTCCAAATGTCCGCTTCAACTACTATGCACATCCGCTGGATCTTGCTCGCTGTGTTAGTGGCACAAGGAAGATTGGCGATTTATTAAGAACAAACTCATTGAAACCATTTAAGACTCAAGATTTGCCGGGTGTAGAAGGTTTCAACTTTTTTGGACTACCTTTACCAATGAATCAAACAGATAACGCATCCTTTGAAAGATTTTGTCGAGAAACTACAGCCACATTTTGGCACTATCATGGGGGATGCCTAATAGGAAAGGTGGTGGATGGAGATTTGCGAGTCATGGGGATCAATGCATTACGTGTTGTTGATGGCTCTACATTTAATATGTCACCAGGGACCAATCCTCAAGCCACCCTCATGATGTTGGGCAGGTATGCTCTGTACACTTAAATACAACCGCAAGAAATTATCTAACCATCTATTTGAATGAAACTCTGATATGTTGCCGTTGTTTCATTCTCAAGCAAACCACAACTCCAAATATGAATATAATTCATCACCAGCTTTCTTTAAAAGATATAAATTATTTTGGTATTATATGGCAAAAAAAAAAAGGCAGAAAGGAAAAAGAGAAAAGGAGATAGCATATATTGGTATTATATGGCAAAAAAAAAAAAAAAAAAAAAAAGCATCATAACAAACAGTTCTCCTAACACAATCAATTACTTCCATCTCTTCATACTTTGCAGATTTAAGCTACATGAAATTTGTCTATAATTCCACTGATCTGCCATTAGAAGAAGTGTACGACTACATTGTAGTTGGAGGGGGTACAGCAGGCTGCCCATTAGCAGCAACTTTATCAGCAAAGTACTCGGTGCTCCTGCTAGAAAAGGGCAGTGTACCAAGTGCATATCCAAGTGTTTTGAGTCAAGATGAGATTCTTACAACTCTCATGCTAGAAGACGATGGAAAGACGCCAGCTGAAAGGTTCACATCCGAAGATGGTGTGGCCAATGTAAGAGGCAGGGTTCTTGGTGGGTCAAGCATGATCAACTTTGGTTACTACTCCAGAGCCGATAAAGACTTTTATGGAAACTCAGGAATTGAATGGGACATGGATTTGGTTAGCAAGGCCTATCAATGGGTTGAAAATACTATCATATCCCCCCCGAATGTGTCACGTTGGCAATCTGTTGTGAAGGAAGGTTTGTTAGAGGCTGGTATTCGTCCAGACAACGGATATACTTTAAATCACATTCCAGGAACTAAGGTCTCGGGTACTTATTTCGACAATCAGGGAAGGAGACATGGAGCTGTGGAATTGCTTAATCTAGGAAACCCAAAGAACTTGCGAGTTGCAGTTCATGCCACAGTAGAGAGAATCATATTCTCTTCCAACGCACCAAGTATATTTCATATATTTGCATCTTTTACTTTAATTTCTTTGTTAATCGACAGGAGAAATACCATTAGATAAATAGTTAATTGATATCTTCGGTTTTCAATAATTCGATAATAACTACAATCTGTTCTAACCATGCAGGTTTGTCTGCTAGAGGAATCGTGTATAGTGATTCCAAAGGGACGTCACATAAGGCCTTCATACGTGGTAAGGGAGAGGTTATATTGAGTGCCGGGGCACTTGGAAGCACTCAACTCCTGCTACTTAGTGGTGTTGGCCCAGAGTCCTACCTTTCATCTATCAAAATCCCAGTTGTTCACCCCGAGCCTTACATTGGACAGTTTATGAGTGATAATCCTCGAAATTACATCACCATTTTGCCTCCATTTCAACTGGATGCCTCTAGTGTACAGATTGCTGGTATCACAAGCAATTTCTTCATAGAGGCTTTCTCGGGGTTGCCATTTTCTACTCCACCCTTTAGTATTTTTCCTGATCCATCTTTCTCCACAAAGATAAATTCAACTTACGGACAAATTATATACAAAGATCCAGGACCCTTGTCCTATGGTTCGCTTAGGCTGCAGTCGTCCTATGATGTCAAAGTTGGTCCAAATGTCCGCTTCAACTACTTTTCAAATCCGCTGGATCTTGCTCGTTGTGTTAGTGCCACAAGGAAGGTTGGTGATTTATTAAGCACAAATTCGTTGAAACCATTTAAGGCTCAAGATTTGCCGGGCATAGATGGTTTCAACTTTTTCGGGCCACCATTACCAATGAACCTTACAGATACCGCATCCGTGGAAACATTTTGTCGAGAGACAGTAGCCACATTTTGGCACTACCATGGGGGATGCCTTGTGGGAAAGGTGGTTGATGGGGATTTACGAGTCAAGGGGATCAATGCCTTACGCGTTGTTGATGGATCCACATTCAAGTTCTCACCAGGGACCAATCCTTCGGCCACCGTTATGATGTTAGGAAGGTATGTTATCCACAATCATTTATTTAAGCATTTATTTGGATGGAATGATTTGATAAAAGAATTTGAAATAGTCCAAAGAGAGCAATATCATACTGAGTCTGAAACAGAAATTAATTAGTCATATGTCTTTTTCGTGATGAAATCTGATAAGCTGCTATTCTTTTCCCCTTCAATTTTTGTGCTTTGGGCAGGTATATTGGCGTTAAGATGCTGAAAGAAAGATAAGCTTGCAAGGCATGTCGAATTTCTCGAAATCCGAGACGAATCCTGTGGAAATTTAGACATCACACCGATGCCGGGCCCACTAACTAAAAATTTAGTCTCTTTTCCAAATTAAGGGAAAAGAGCACGAGACTTTCTACCGAAATTTCGGCAGAGTCTCCCCTATAAATTGGACATTTCCCAAAAAATTCCAACCTGCATAAAACACATTTAACAATGCCAACCGGCAGCATGCACAATATAATCTCATGCAAATCAAATAATAGGCCTTCAGCCTTCGGATAGTTCGAAGCAGAACCAACAATGTTCTCAAATCAATTAATACATAAACCATGTAATTAATAACCTCAAACAACTTTACAAACATCACAGAAAACGTTAAACCGGATTCAAATCCAACAATCACATCGCAAAATCGATCAACCCTTTTAAACACCATAATATTTCGCGGCTGCGCCTGGTGAGACCCCAGGCTGCCTACGTACCCTTGGACAAGGGATCAAGCCACACGTAGTTCTCATCTCAACGGTCACAGTTCCGAAAATAAACAATCATTCACAACATAACCAACTACACATTTCGAATCCATCACAATTTCAAATTCGACAAAAACACAATGAACACATTCTCAAACTCTTCCTTTGTATCAGTTCAAATTCGTAACCATACCCTATTCAAGGCGTATGTACATTAAACACATTATCCAATTATTCCCCTTTTAACAGTTCAATCCCGCAACCATACCCTATCCAAGGCGTATGGCGCCAAACAACATTGCCCAAATCCAGGGCTTATACGTTCATACATGTGCAGGCTCACAAATCTCAAACCAGAATCAAAACCACATATACATATATGTAATATGTATAACAAGAAAAGAATAATTATATATATACATAAACACACCCACCTCTCACCATCATCAGGTACCAGGGGAAAACAATCCAACAGGGGATTGTTAACTAGCTCACAATTATCAGCCCTCAAACGGACTATGTGGCTAGGGACGAGCTGTCCAACTGGGGGACTAACTCTCAGCCAGCACGTACGGACGAAGAATCAAGACCCGTACGCCTGTAAACAGTCCTACGCGCGCAGACTACCCAATTAAGGGTTCCATCATATCCAGACCACATTCACAATTTCCATGTATCAGTATCCAAGGGGAGGTACATGTGATGTTGCACATCATGTACTGGGGAGAACAATCCAACAGGGGATTGTTGACTAGCTCACAATTATCAGCCCTCAAACGGACTATGTGGCTAGGGACGAGCCGTCCAACTGGGGGACTAACTCTCAGCCAGCACGTACGGACGAAGAATCAAGACCCGTACGCCTGTAAACAGTCCTACGCGCGCAGACTACCCAATTAAGGGTTCCATCATATCCAAACCATATCCACAATTTTTCCGGCATCCCAAAATTCCAGGATCCATGACCAATAAAGCCCACACGCCCAAAACCCGGCACGTGTGAATAGTATATCCAAAACATATCCATTTCCATGTATCCCAGTGTCCATATCCACTGTTTCCAAATATCATCATCCAAGGGGGAGGTACGTATGATGGTGGAGTTCGTAATCCTTATATAAATATTATATAAATAATATTCTCATCCTTAGTTCAATTTTCCCAAAACAAAATACATATTCATAGTAGACAAATAACTCTCAAACATAAAACCCATAACCGGGGAAGTACCTAAGATAGTGTTTTCTCAAATATTATACATATAAACTCCAAGACCCTCGAACATATCAAATCCACAAATATATCACAAATACTTTACAAAATAATAATCTCGACTATTAAATATAAAGTGCATTACAATAAACCATTTAATTCATATGCATAACATTTCCATCTTAAAACCATGCCATTTATTTGAAACAATACCCATTCTTTTCCTAATAATCATAACCGAGTCCCAAGACTCACTTTCACAACTCTACGAATCGAGTATCCCATAATTATTCATTTCATAATTTCAATTATCAAATATTATCTAAGAATCCCATAGGATATTATAAACAAGCTCATACTCCCAATATAATCCAAATAACTCAAATAACAATTAACACTCGTTTACAGGGTCATCCTAATACTTTTCGAAGTATGAAACTACCTCGGAAGACTCACGGTCAACCGAGAGTCAAACTTTCTAAATTTGGTCAACCGGGCCCGCGGGCCCCACGACCTCCATATTTCGATCCGAACATCCCTAAGGGTTCCACAAGGTTTAATAAACCTATCCTTCAAGTTTGGTCCGAATCCGACGGTCGGATCACTCACGATCGCACGATCAGACGATTATCGTAAAAATACAAACTTTAACTTATTGAATCGGAACATCCGGGGCTCCGATTCACGATCCGTGAAATCCTACACAATCCTAGGAATACCTAGATTAACATATATTAAATTGGAAGCGATCCAACGGTTCTAACATATCGAACCCGGAATTCACACAATATGTAAAATCCGTTCGGGGTTCAAACGTTATCCGAATTGAGTTCCGTAAATTCCTACGCGCTCGTGACAACCAGGAGATCATTTTAGGATAAAAATGTCTCTCTGCTACAGTGCCACACCACACGCGCCGACAGCACGTGGGTGTCCAAAGCGATAACCACTCGCCGGAAAAACTTAACATCTTGACTCCAAACTCCTACCTTAGCTAATACACCTAATTTGGAGTCACTTTTGTTCTTGAGCTATGGCCAAAAAGTGGCCGGAAGTGGCCGGAAATTCTAACTGAAAACCGGCAGAATTTAAATTCACAAAACGGACTACAAACTCTCAAAATTTCTGGAATCCTATCCCATAGGCAGCTAGAGCACGAAAATTAGTCCAAAAACCATACCTCACTCGTCCAATTTGGTGGAGAATTGAGGGAGAACGAGCGACCCAAAGTTTCTGAAATTTCCGGCCGTTTTTCTGCGTTTTCTGGCGGGATTCATCGGCTCCGAGGGCTGTGCTGGCCGGGGAAGAGAGAGGAGGAGGTGGCGGTTCGATTGGGACCGGTCTCGTGGCCGGTGGTCCGGTGTGGCGGCGGCGGTGGCTCTTGGAAGCCACCGGCTGTTTCAAAAAATAAAAAAGGGGGGGGGGGGCTGCTGTCGTGAAAACCAGAGGGAGAGAGAGAGAGGGAGAGAAATTCTGGTTTTAAAACCAGTTTTTCCAAATTACAAATTTGCCCCTCCAAGTATTTAGATCGTACTTTCCTCGTTATAACTCCGATCTGAGCCCACTACGTGTCTACGGACTCGTTTCGACGTGCTCTTCGCACCGGTACAATCGAAATTCCCAAATTCCTTCCCGAACTTAAAATGACCTTTTTGACCCTTTTTAAATTAAATAATATTTTAAATTTTCAAAAACCTTAATTAATTCAAAACATTTTATTTTACTTCTTTTTTAGGACCGGGATGTTACAGTTTTCTTACTGAATAAGGTGAATAAGGTGATGATTTGTACATACAATAATTTCACCGTTGTGTAGTGTTTTCTTACTGAATAAGGTGAATAAGGTGATGATTTGTACCATACAATAAAACCAATTGTGTAGTGTTTTCTTACTGAATAAGGTGATGATTTGTACCATACAATAATTTCACCATTATATAGAGTTATATTTACTTGTATCATTTGAGTTATCGAATTAATTACTGGAGTACACATACAACCCCTAAGTAGTGTATTCTTGATGTCATTCGGAACAATCCTACGTGCATGAGGGGGTAAAAAAAAAGAAGGTGGGAGGGGTATGTTGCGGGTGGATGGGGGAGAAGAAATCTACGCGGGTGTTGGTAATTTTTAACAACAATATTAAAACCTTGCAAGTGCACAAATCAAATGATAGTATAGTAAGCAAGCAAGGGTCATTCCCACAGAGATTGTAATCTAAAGAGATGTTTATCAATGTCACACAAAGAAAACTAGAACACAATTAAACACGAAAACAAAATAAAGATTGAAATCACAAGGACTTCCACACACACGCCAACACCAAGGGGGTTTTGATTTGATTTTGTAAATAAAAGAAAACAAAACAGAATTTAAATTAGAGTTTAAGAGAAATTAGTTTAAAATCAATCAAGAACAATAGCTAGGACTCACTATCCACCTCCAAACAATCAATGAATCCATAAACAACAATAGATAATCAATTTCTAGCAAGCATATGATGACGACACTCACAACAAGATCATGACATTTGACTCGAGTTGTATGATTCTCTCTTAAGTGTATGTAAAGTGTATGGCATTTACATCAATACATGTATTCTTAATTGAAATCCAGTATGGCATTTACTCAATTTAACAATCAAGAATCCATTAAGATCAAAGAGAATATGAGTGTCACAAAAACCCTAAAACATGGCATTTGTTATTAGGAATTCAAGAATCGATTTCTCATAACTAGTTCTTAACCCAATTATTCGTTGCAAACAAGAACACATTCAATATGGCAATTGACATATGTTCTACAACAATTTAATTCCGATACATGCTTCAAAGATAGCTACTCAAAGAAACAAAATATCAGAATTCACATAACATCGAGAAACCGAAATCATCCCGCTTGTAGAAACTGAAAAATCCATTCAAACTTGTTTATAGAATTGAAATCATGTTTAGGGCTTCAAGATTAAGCCCTAACTAACAAGAAATTAGTTACTCATGTTCTGGGATGAACTCAAAAATAAATACATAAGAACTGAAAATTAAAAGAAGAAAGGAAAAGAAAGAACTCGCTGGCAGCTTTTTCCTCTTGCGCGGTTGATCTCCTTCGGACGTGAATCCTCTGTATGGGGCCTTGGCTGGCCTTTTATATGACTTAAATCAAAGTCCTAAACCCTAAAATTTACTGAAAAGTCGTCCAAGAAGTCTTGGTAAACAAGGAATCCAAATAGGAAAGTAAAGATCACAATTCCTAACTCCACAGGGAAATACAGCTCAGCTCAATTGTCACACGATTTGGGGATCTTCGGCCTTCTAGAAAAATCAGGAAAAATATATTTTAGAAATATAAATGTCTTATCTTTCCAACCATATATAGCACGTAACTTGGAAAATTCGGGAAGGCTTCCGTTTCTTCATATTCACGTAACATGTACGAAACTGTCCTGTCTGCCCGTGGGCTAACTTTACTTGTAATACTGTACCAATTGGCTTGGTAGAAAATTCTGGAAAAATCACAGATTGAACTTCAAGGTGTTAGCTTTCATCTCCAATTGACCTTGCACTAAAATTCCTCCGAAAAGTTGATTTTCCCTTAAAAACCTTCTAAGAGCGCAGAAAAGCTGAAAATCAGAAAAGTGAAGTAATAAGCCCTTTTTAAATCTAATTTTTCTACAAAACCTAAGTAAAAAGAGTACATAAATGAGTATATTTATGGACTTATCAAATACCCACAACTTAGATTTTGCTAGTCCTCGAGCAAAACAACACGGAAAATAAAAACAAAAGAACAAAGACTCAACGCTGATCGGCTAACTTCCCAGTATTGATCTCAGAGATAATCACCAACCGTTAGCTAACTTCCAAGAAATAAGCAACAATAACTCAAGACATTATCAAAGGGTTAACCAAACTTTAGTTGAACAACTTGGAGTGTCGTGTGTGACATAGCCAACATTAACATAACTACGACTTCAGCTTCACAAAAGTTAAATAACCAAATAAGAACAAGCTTTGACTCCAATTCTCACCAAGGATGTTCACTCCAATGAAAGCACTCGAAATTTGACCAGGTAGTGTCACTCATATATGTGAGAGGAATCAAAGCAATAGGATGTACTCACATGATTGAAATAAAGGCACATGACAAATATAAAAGATCTCATGGAAAGATATCGCATACTTGAAAACATTTAAACCATCCGACCATAGTACTTCCACACCTATTCTCCACATGAGGAACCACACTTCTCCTTGGATCAAGTAGGACTTTCACTAAGGTTGTAATGGGGTTTAGGGTGATGGGTGAAACAAGAAAAAGATAAGGAATGAACAAATTCTAAGGAATTCATAGAGCTTTCCATGAAAATTATAACATCTTGCACTTTGAGCACGGAATTGATACTGTCTTAAAATTTTATTATTATTATTATTTTTTTTTCACACATTTTTTTTTCTAACTCCATTAGCTTTCTAATCAACCCATGTAGCGAGTGTTAGGCCAATGACTCCCAAGCTAGCTAGCTTTAGGGCATTAAATGTAAAACACTCCTAGGGCTTAATAACTCAAGTTGAAAAGGCTTCGAAATTAGTTTTTTTTATGTTTTTTATTTATTAGATAGTATCCTTCACTTTCCACATGATTGACCAATTTGTGCAATGCTCCCTTAACAACGAAAATACTCAACAAAACTCCTTAGAAGGGTGTAGGATAAACATATGATAGATTAAGGTGAGGAGAATTGGGTAAAGAACGAAAAAGGCTTACATAAAAGGCACAAGGGGGTTAACTAGGGATAAAAGTGATACGGGTTGGCTAGAAGGGCTCAAACGAAAGAAACAAGGCCTATATCACTTCCAAGAATCCATGTGGTTCACGAAGTATGCCTCAAATAGATCATGAAAGTAGTTATAGCAAACAATTTAAACATCCTCAAGTACTTGACCAAAACAAAGAATAATGAGATCACAACGACTTGTAGACAAGAAAATTATCGAATAGTATATAACACTCAAGAAAGAAAAGCATAGGCTCAAAAGCTCACATGATAAGGGTTATATAAGTCTACACCCTTATTTGGGAATTTAAATCATGTGAACTCCCCAATCGAACATCATATTAATGTGGCTGTGTGCATAAGGATTTCCAAAGTCTAATCACAAAAATAAGGCTAACACAAAGATAATGTAAAGAATTATTGTCATGCTCAACATTTCTTGAAAGTTAATTGCAAATAAAATTCAATCTCATCATAGAATTGGGAAGTGACTACCACAAACAAATCAAAACAACACTCAAAGTAAAAGAAAATATTTTTGGGTTTTATGACATTTTTCAGATTTTTTTGTTTTTGTTTTTGTTTTTATTATATAGAGGAAAACAAAACAAAACAACAAAATAAAAACTAATTAAATAAAAACCGAAAGTTGAAAGGAATTGAAAATCAATAAACAAACTGCAGTTCTGACCCAGGCGCAAAGAATTACACGTATCTCACAAAATACTTGGCCAAACTTCACGTTCTTTATATGGTTGGATTCAGAATGAAAAAACAAAGAACGCAGCGCGAGCCAAATTACAAAAACAGAAGCAGACAAGAACAGAATTGGAAACAAAGACAGAGGACTGCTGCATACGTTATGAAACCAAAGAACTCAATCACCCACAACTTAAAACAAACATTGTCCTCAATGTTTAAAACAAAGAAAACTAAGTCATGCAAAATTAATTAAAGAGAGAGAGAGAGAGTGTGAGAACTTCCCAGGTTTGTGTAGGTGTGGTTGAGCAAAGCATAGAATATGTCGAAGTGAGAGAGGATGGACAATGTGATGAACTTAAACACCCACAACTTGCTTCTTGGAATGTCAACGGACCCGTAATAGCTCCTAAAAGTCTCGGAATGCGATGAAATTGGAACAAAATTGAGCTGGATATGGAATCATAAAAATCTGGAAATTTGACTTTTAGCAATGAAAAATCTGATGAACACCGCTGCTAAAACCTCTTTGGTGACGAAAAATCCGATGAACACCGTCGCTAAAACCTCTTTGGTGACGAAAAATCTTCAAATTCTGGGCAAAACAGCAGCTGCCTTTTTTTGTGTTTTAGGTCCTTTTTTGAGCTTCAAATCGTCCTAAAACATAATGTAGGCCACCGGAGACCCCCAAACCTGGTCCAAAACATCAGAAGAACTATTCTAAACATGTTGGTGGCATCAGATTGACCTGAAAAACAGCAAAAAATAATTTAGGCAGAAATTCTAGTTTTGACCAAAATAAGAACATAAAAGCTATTTTTCTATTTTCTGGCATTTAAACTCAACCAATGACCAAAAAAACTTCTGTAACACATCTGAAATGTGCTGCAAACATTCTAGGGCTAACAAAATGTGAATTTTTTTCTTTGGAACACAAAATCCATTATTTGATGATGCAAAACTTAACAAAAACAAAAATATGAAAATTATACGAGAAATCACACATAAACTAAAAACAAAAGTTAAGAATGCTTGGGTTGCCTCCCAAGAAGCGCTAAGTTTAAAGCCTTCAGCCAGACGCGGTTCTTTAGATGATTAAACAATAGATGGGGGTGGTGCATCCATGTGCATGCTCTCTTTTCCCAACTCAAAAGATTCATAGTATGGCTTCAAGCGATGTCCATTCACTTTAAATATGTTTCCCGTCTTGTCATTTTCAATCTCAACTGCACCATGAGGGAAAACATTAGTAACAACAAAAGGACCGTACCATCTAGAACGTAACTTACCTGGGAATAGCCGGAGACGTGAATTGAAGAGCAAGACTTTCTGTCCTATTTCAAAGGTCTTCCTTTGAATTGCTTTGTCATGAAATGCCTTAGTCTTTTCCTTGTAAATTCGTGCACTCTCATAGGCATCATTCCTCATCTCATCCAATTCATTCAATTGGAGTCGCCTTGCATCTCCAGCCTCTTTCATATCGAAATTGAATTTCTTGATTGCCCAAAATGCTCTATGTTCAAGTTCAACCGGAAGGTGACATGCTTTACCATAAACCAAACGAAAAGGAGTCATACCAATGGGGGTTTTGTAGGCTGTCCTATATGCCCATAATGCATCATTAAGTCTCAAGCTCCAATCCTTCCTTGTAGGGCTCACGGTTTTCTCCAAGATTTGCTTGATTTCTCGGTTACTAATCTCCACTTGTCCACTTGTTTGGGGATGATAAGGTGTTGAGACCCTATGTGTAATTCCATACCGCTTTAAAAGTGCCTCAAATGACCTATTACAAAAGTGGCTGCCTCCATCGCTGATAATGGCTCTTGGTGTTCCAAACCTAGAAAAGATGTGGTCCTTCACAAAGCTCAAAACAACTTTTGAATCATTAGTCCGGGTAGGAATTGCTTCCACCCATTTAGAGACATAGTCAACAGCAAGAAGGATGTAAATAAAGCCATAAGATGAAGGGAATGGTCCCATAAAATCAATTCCCCACACATCAAATATTTCAACAATAAGGATAGGCGTTAAAGGCATTTGATTCCTAGAGCTAATGTTACCGGTTCTTTGACATCTATCACATGTGGAACAATAAGTAAATGCATCTTTGAACAAGCTAGGCCAATAAAAACCACATTGCAATACTTTAAGGGCTGTTTTCTTAGTACCAAAATGTCCACCACATGCAGATGAATGACAAAAGGCAAGTATAGAATTAAATTCAGATTTGGACACGCACCTTCTAACAATCTGATCTGGACAATATTTCCATAAGTTTGGATCGTCCCAAACATAATACTTACTTGTTTTCACAAGCTTATCCTTTTGAGCTCGAGTGAGATCCTCCGGAATCAGTTTTGAAGCCTTGTAATTGATAATGTCAGCGTACCAAGGGTCCTTGGCTTCGAAGGTGAAGAGTTGCTCATCGGGGAAACTTTCACGTAGAGGAAGCACGTCCTGTTCTTCATTGGATCCGTGCACCAGCCTACTCAAATGGTCAGCCACCACGTTTTCACTCCCTTTCTTGTCTCTAATCACCAAATCAAATTCTTGAAGCAAGAGAGTCCACCTAATCAGTCGCGGCTTGGCGTCCTTCTTGTGGAGGAGGTACCTAAGTACTGCATGATTAGAGAATACAATTACCTTAGTGCCAATAAGATATGATCTAAATTTCTCTAAAGCAAAAATAACAGCAAGCAACTCCTTTTCCGTAGTTGAATAATTCAACTGAGCATCATTCAAAGTCCGGGAAGCATAATAGATGGCATGTGGTACGTTGTGCACTCTTTGTCCAAGCACGGCCCCCACTGCATAATCCGAGGCGTCACACATCAACTCAAAGGGAAAATTCCAATCTGGAGGTTGCATGATAGGGGCAGATGTCAAAAGCTCCTTAAGCTTGTTAAATGCAGCCAAGCACTCTTCATTAAACTCAAATTCCACATCTTTGCCAAGCAACCGACATAGGGGCCTTGATATCTTTGAAAAGTCCTTGATGAAACGCCTATAGAACCCTGCATGTCCTAGGAATGACCTAATCTCCTTCACGGTTTTGGGGGGCTGCAAGCTTCTCACAATGTCGATTTTTGCCTTGTCCACTTCAATTCCCCTACAAGAGATAATGTGACCCAAGACAATACCCTGCTGTACCATGAAGTGGCACTTCTCCCAGTTGAGCACTAAATTGCATTCCTGACACCTTTTCAACACTAAAGAAAGGTTGTGAAGACAAATATCAAATGAATCACCAAAAACAGAAAAATCATCCATAAATACCTCGATTATCTCCTCCACCATATCAGAAAAAATTGACATCATGCAACGTTGAAAAGTAGCAGGTGCGTTACATAAACCAAAAGGCATACGCCTATAAGCAAACGTACTGTTAAGCTCATAATTTCATACATATACATGCCCAATTTACTTACTTCTTTTGCTTAGTTTCCTATAATTCTGAGTTATTTGCCTCTATTTGTGTGTTTTGTAGGCCAATAGAGCAAGAGAGCATAATTCATGCAATTCAAGCATGTTAAGGCCTAATTTGGATGAATGGAAGAAGAGCTTAAAGACAAACTCATTTTTCCTACAGTCCAGTTTCGTGGGTCACATTGCAAGATCTTTTTCAGCAACCTACACAGCTCGGATGAGGCCGCATTCTTCATGAAAGTTGTTCCAATGGGTGTGTACTATAACATATCCAAAAGTCAGCCCCATTGAATAACTCTGGAGTCCGTAACCTAGCAAACACTGAACCATGCTCAGGATGGATTTTTGTCAGCGAGCAAAACGAGTTAGCAATTTGTTTCGGCCTTAACTTCCTCCTCCGAGCTTGGATTGGGCCAATACTTGTGTGGTTGGATCATACACATTCTGAACTTCACAATGGACATCTTAAAGTCTTCATTTGATTCAGCCTAGCCCAATTCGTAAGCCCAAGAAGTTGCTGGTCATGCTGACATGAGGATGAGCTGGTTGGAAGCTTGGTCATGGTGAGCTAGGCATGAGCTATTGTAGCTGGTTGGAAGCTTGGTCATGGTGACATGAAGATGAGCTAGGGCTGCTGGTGGGATTTATTGGTGAAGTGCATCAACCAATTCAGATTTTATAATGCAAGTGTTGTATGCATTAGTGAAGTGCATCAACCAATTCATCTTTTATAATGCAAGTGTTGTATGCATTAGCCATATTGAATTCAGATTTATCACTCCCCTCTCCCTATAAATACCACATCCATTCCACATTCAAGACACAACAAATCCTGAGATTCACAACCCCCACAATTCACTCCAACCATCCTCAAACACTCTCACAATCCCAAACACTCCAACAATCACCAAAACAACTCCAGCAAACTTCTCTTCCATTTCCCTACGAATTTCATCTTCGTTAGCCATCACCACTCACTCAAACTCATCCCAAATCACCTCCATATCCTTCATACATCTTTCTAGAAGTGGGGAAGCTCTTGGAGAAGCATTAGAAGAGGAGAAGCACTTGGAGAAGCCTTGGACACCACAAGAACTTCAGAAAAAGGGTTTTTCTACTCTTATTGCATTCATTATGTTTTCTCATTTCTGTTCAAGTCTCTTTTCCATTATGAGTAGCTAAATCCATAACTAGGGCTTCGATGTAACCTAACATGAATATTCTGGGTTTATAAGTTTGGAGTTTCAAGTTTGATTCATGATTCATGTTCTTATTCATTATGCTTATAAGTTAACATGCTTGTTTGAATGATTGATCACCATTAGAACTTGTTTGTTAACTATATTGGTTTGAATTAAGAGTATACACCATGCTTTAATTCGAATTGAACTATGAATAGGAAGAGTATGTATGGACATTCGACAACAGGGATTAGATACATACTTGGTTGTTTAAAATGTTCTTCTATGCTTAATGGGTTCCTAATGCTTAATTTTAGGTTAGACAACAAATGATCAAATTAGGGAATTAGGAACACAAGGTTATGACCACACACCATGGCTTAATCATACTTTAGCTAGAATCAATCTTTGAATCTGAATTAGACTTGTTACTTGAATCTTTATAACCCAGAATTGAATTGTTATGGTGAATCGAATGCCCTAGTCTCCAAACCTGTGTTTTAACCTTCAAAACCACCCTTTGTTACTTTTGTTTACTTGCTTTCCGTTGCAATTTCAGTTTGTTCATTTCTTTCTATAATCACAAGCATTCTCACTTCAAAGTTCATTTTAATCTTGCTGCATTTGTTTTCAAACTCACTCTTGCTTTAAATTCTGTTTTAGATTTAACTTCCTAACTTCTTGAATTTGGTAATCTAAAGTACATAACTAATTTGAACTTCTCAGTCTTCGTGGGTACGACCTCGTACTTGTCTTGCTATACTACTAATTGCCCCGTACAATTGCGAGTTAACATATTATTAACAACACGTACCAAATGGACAGGTGAAGGTGGTCTTTTCTTGATCTTCCGGAGCAATGGCAATTTGATTGTATCCAGAGTATCCATCCAAGAAGCAATAATGACTATGACCTGCAAGACGCTCAAGCATTTGATCAATAAATGGTAACGGAAAGTGATCCTTACGTGTTGTGGCATTGAGCTTTCTATAATCTATGCATACTCTCCAACCCGTTTGAATTCTTTGAGGCACCAACTCATTGTCTTCATTCTTCACAACGGTAATTCCGGATTTCTTGGGAACAACTTGGACGGGACTCACCCACTTGCTATCCGAAATGGGGTATATAATTCCCACGTCCAAAAGCTTCAAAACTTCCTTCTTAACAACTTCTTTCATCACCGGATTCAGCCTCCTTTGGGCTTCCCTTGTAGGTTTAGATTCTCCTTCCAAAAGGATCCTATGCATGCACTTTGTAGGGCTTATACCTTTGATGTCTGCAATGGTCCAACCTAGGGCAGTCTTGTGCTCCCTTAGAACTCTAATTAGTTTGTCTTCTTCAGATGCACTCAAATTAGAAGCAATGATTACAGGTAGCGTCTTTTCATCGCCTAAATATGCATATTTCAAGTTCTTTGGAAGGGGTTTGAGCTCAACCTGTGGTGCTTTCACAATAGAGGGAACAAGCTTATTAGTAGATAACGGAAGAGGCTCAAAAATAGAGTTAGACTTACCTCTTTGGGGAGGCAAGGCCTCAAGCATATTCACGGCTTCAAGTACAGCTGTGTTCCCTTCTTTATTCACAGTTTTGGGGCTTTGGATGAGTGCCCTCTCCAATGGCGTCTCTCCTTGTGATGCATTAAACGTTTCTTGTACCACCTGCTCAAGTACATCTATGGAAAAACAAGCATGATCATCATTAGGATATTTTAAAGCATCAAATACCTTAAACTCCACGGTTTCCTCATCGAATGCCATTGTGAGAGTGCCTTCATACACATCGATTTTTGTCCTTGCTGTTCTCATGAATGGACGTCCTAGAATCAATGGAAGGTCTTTTCTAGGAATAGGAACTTCCTCCATCTCGAGCACTAGAAAGTCGGCTGGAAATATTAGCTCATTCACCTTGACCAAAACATCTTCCAACACTCCCTTAGGATACTTGATTGATCGATCAGCCAATTGTATGCTCACGGAAGTCTTCTTAAGCTCACCTAAATTTAAAGATTCAAAAACAGAAAAAGGCATCAAATTAATTGAAGCACCTAAGTCTAATAAAGCTTGTTCAAACCTTTGATTTCCAATGAGACAAGGTATAGTAAAACTCCCTGGATCCTTTAGTTTAGGAGGCAATTTACGCAATAGCACGGCTGAAACTTCTTCACTTAAGGCCACGGTTTCATGCTCCTTGAACTTCGTTTTATTTGTACAAAGATCTTTGAGGAATTTTGCATAGCTTGGAATTTGTTGGATCGCATCGAGCAAGGGAATGTTCACTTGCACTTTTCGGAAAGTCTCTAGGATATCCTTTGAAACTTGCTCCTTCTTTGAATTCAAAAACCTACGAGGAAAAGGAATCTTTGAAGTAATCGAATGATTAACAAGAGAACTTACCTTAGAGTTGTCACTTGGAACCATAAGCTTGGGAGAGGGGGCAGCCACTGTTTTGGTTGAATTTCTCTCCTCATTGTCATCCTTTCCCACCTCTTTTCCACTTCGAAGAGTAATCGCCTTTGCGGTTTCATGGCCTCCATTAGGATTTGGAATTACTTGGCTTGGAAACTGTCCTGGCTCTCTTTGACTCAAGGAGGCTGCAATTTGTCCAACTTGGTTTTCAAGGCTCTTGATTGCTGTAGACATTTGTGTATGTGTTTGCCTTGTTTCCTGCATAAAACCTTGAGTGCTTAATGCCAAAGAATTAACTAACTCTTCTAAAGACTTACCTTGCCTAGGAGGTGGTGGTGGTGCATTTTGTTGAGGAACAAACTGATTTTGTTGAACCGGGGTTGTTTGCATGTTTTGGTTGTTCTTCCATCCAAAGTTAGGGTGTTGCCGCCATCCCGGATTATAGGTGTTAGAAAATGGATCGTTTCTTGGCTTTTGTTGCTGCATATAGTGTGCTTGAGCCATCTCTTCTCCATCACCATACAAACTTGGACAAGACTCCGTAGGATGTCCGGGATTAGCACATACAGCACACACTTGTGCTTGAGGGATTAACTGCTTAACAAGGTTAGTCAAATTAGCTATTTGAGGACCAATATCACTAGCACTTACCTCATAAACACCTGCTTTCTTTGGGGGAGCTCTCCGATAATTAAATTGTTGAGAGTTTGCTGCAATGTTCTCAAACATCTCCTTAGCTTTAGTAGCACTCTTGTTCATCAAGCCTCCTCCACTAGTAGCATCAACCATCATCCTCTCCGAATCGAGTAATCCCTCATAAAAGTATTGCATAAGTAGCCAATCTTCAATTTGGTGATGAGGGCATGAAGCTAGGAGTCTCTGAAACCGATCCCAATACTCATGAAATGATTCTCCATCTAGTTGCTGCACTCCTATGATCTCCCTAATACGGTTTGTCTTTTGAGCTGGAAAGAACTTTGCAAGGAACTTGGAAGCCAATGCTGTCCATGTAGTGATAGATGCACTAGGTAAAGAATAGAGCCACTCCTTGGCTCGTTCCTTAAGTGAGAATGGAAACAAACGCAATCTGATTGCCTCATCACTAATCCCTCCATTGTGCATAGTCGCGCACACGGCAAAGAAATCCTTGATATGTATGTGAGGATCATCCCCAGGCTTGCCATAGAATTGTGGCAAAAGGTGAATGGTGCCACTCTTGATCTCAAAGGTGGTTGTAGTGGCTGGATACGCAATACATGACGGCTGGTCCAATGCTTTAGGAACCGTGAAATCTTTCAAAGGTCGGGTGAGGTTGTTGAGTGCCAACTCGTCTCCCATCTTGATTGGAAGTGTAGCTTGCGTATCTTTATCTCGACGGAGATAACGAAGTGTGTTCTCTAGTTCAGGGTCGTATGGTATAAGCTTGTAACCTTGCGAACGACGTCCCAGCATATACCTGAAATTGAAAACAAAACTTAATTAGATAAACAATCCCCGGCAACGGCGCCAAAAACTTGTTGGTAATTTTTAACAACAATATTAAAACCTTGCAAGTGCACAAATCAAATGATAGTATAGTAAGCAAGCAAGGGTCATTCCCATAGAGATTGTAATCTAAAGAGATGTTTATCAATGTCACACAAAGAAAACTAGAACACAATTAAACACGAAAACAAAATAAAGATTGAAATCACAAGGACTTCCACACACACGCCAACACCAAGGGGGTTTTGATTTGATTTTGTAAATAAAAGAAAACAAAACAGAATTTAAATTAGAGTTTAAGAGAAATTAGTTTAAAATCAATCAAGAACAATAGCTAGGACTCACTATCCACCTCCAAACAATCAATCAATCCATAAACAACAATAGATAATCAATTTCTAGCAAGCATATGATGACGACACTCACAACAAGATCATGGCATTTGACTCGAGTTGTATGATTCTCTCTTAAGTGTATGTAAAGTGTATGGCATTTACATCAATACGTGTATTCTTAATTGAAATCCAGTATGGCATTTACTCAATTTAACAATCAAGAATCCATTAAGATCAAAGAGAATATGAGTGTCACAAAAACCCTAAAACATGGCATTTGTTATTAGGAATTCAAAAATCGATTTCTCATAACTAGTTCTTAACCCAATTATTCGTTGCAAACAAGAACACATTCAATATGGAAATTGACATATGTTCTACAACAATTTAATTCCGATACATGCTTCAAAGATAGCTACTCAAAGAAACAAAATATCAGAATTCACATAACATCGAGAAACTGAAATCATCCCGCTTGTAGAAACTGAAAAATCCATTCAAACTTGTTTATAGAATTGAAATCATGTTTAGGGCTTCAAGATTAAGCCCTAACTAACAAGAAATTAGTTACTCATGTTCTGGGATGAACTCAAAAATAAATACATAAGAACTGAAAATTAAAAGAAGAAAGGAAAAGAAAGAACTCGCTGGCAGCTTTTTCCTCTTGCGCGGTTGATCTCCTTCGGACGTGAATCATGTTGGAAAAATGGCTCACCTAAAGGATACAAGTGTGTTTTGGCGCTCAAAGGATGATTTTGAATCTGTCTAAAAGCGACCGGTCGCAGGACATTTGCGACCGGTCGTTTTGAAGCAGATTCGAAGTCTGGAGTAACATCAACGAGCGACCGGTCGCCAGTTCTTTGCGACCGGTCGCAGGAAGCACAAGCGACCGGTCGCGTGACATTTGCGACCGGTCGTCCTAGAGCAGATTCAAAGTCTGGAGGGAAAACTTCTGGCGACCGGTCATCCCAGTCGTGCTGTGATGTTTTGCTTACGTATTTTCAACTATCTTTTCAAGGGCTATCGCTTTCCACAAGGTTGCAGGTGCTTAATGGGTCACTTCTGAGGTAAAAGAGGGTTGACTACCTGCTGGATAGTTGGGAGAGCACTCATGGCTAATTGGTTATCTTATTTTGAATAATCTCCTCTCCATTTTCTGGTTTAATGGAGGTGGCTGAGTGGGATTGTATTACCTACTTGATCTGACCCTTAGTCTAAGTGGTGACTAAAAGGAAAGAACGTGGAGGACAATCAGATATCCTATCTCTTGTCCATTGGCTTGTGTAGGTAATGGGATGAAGTAAGATAACACAAGAGGAGAAAACAAGTTGGATAATTAGGAAGTGGCTGAAGCAGAAGCTTAGTTTTTTCTGTGAGAGTTTCAGAAAAGCCAAGGGGAGAGCAAGAGAGTTCTCTAAGTGTATCAAGGTGTTGAGCAAGGGTGTGAGAGAAACAGATTGTGAGGGTAGTGTTCTAAGGGGGTTTCCTTTTGTAAACCAAAGTTGTAACCTATCTTCATTAGTGAAATTTCTCAAGGTGATCACCAAAGAGGATGTAGGCAATTTGCTGAACCTCTATAAACACTTGTGTCATTTGTGCTTGGTTAATTTCTGTGTGTGTGTGTGTAAGACTCATCCATCATTGAGTTCTTTGTCTAAAGTCCATCAACAACAAGATTTTTAAGGGCAGTGAGTTAGTCATTAATTCACAACAAATCCTCTGTATGGGGCCTTGGCTGGCCTTTTATATGACTTAAATCAAAGTCCTAAACCCTAAAATTTACTGAAAAGTCGTCCAAGAAGTCTTGGTAAACAAGGAATCCAAATAGGAAAGTAAAGATCACAATTCTTAACTCCACAGGGAAATACAGCTCAGCCCAATTGTCACACGATTTGGGGATCTTCGGCCTTCTAGAAAAATCAGGAAAAATATATTTTAGAAAGATAAATGTCTTATCTTTCCAACCATATATAGCACGTAACTTGGAAAATTCGGGAAAGCTTCCGTTTCTTCATATTCACGTAACATGTACGAAACTGTCCTGTCTGCCCGTGGGCTAACTTTACTTGTAATACTGTACCAATTGGCTTGGTAGAAAATTCTGGAAAAATCACAGATTGAACTTCAAGGTGTTAGCTTTCATCTCCAATTGACCTTGCACTAAAATTCCTCCGAAAAGTTGATTTTCCCTTAAAAACCTTCTAAGAGCGCAGAAAAGCTGAAAATCAGAAAAGTGAAGTAATAAGCCCTTTTTAAATCTAATTTTTCTACAAAACCTAAGTAAAAAGAGTACATAAATGAGTATATTTATGGACTTATCAGGGTAATGGGTCTGGGTCTGGGTGTGGAGGGTTGCTTGCGGGTGGTGGGCAAGTACTTCTTGGCGAGCTTTAATACGATCAAATTTAGAAGTAAGCATCTCTTGTAAACTACGAGCAACCTCAAAATCCTCTAGATATCAATTGATTCAACAATTGGATCAGTGATGTTTTCGTATTATTAGTCTAGGGTTTATCTTTTTTACCATAGGTATTCTTTCGGGAGCAGTATGGGCTAATTTGCAAAATAACTCATGTGATTGCAAAATAACTCCTGTGATTGCAAAATAACTCCTATTTAATCCCATGTGACTCCTTATCAAATCTTATCAAATCGCCACAACTGACTCGAGCATAAAAGTGAAAATTACAGCACAAACACAAGTTATCAGCTTTGATTTAATAAGGAAGTGGCCACACGACACCACCAACCGCTTTAAATAGCAGTTTCCTTTCAACTTGCACATTTCATTTGTGCTGTCAATGCGAGTTTTGTTCCATGCCCCCGCCATTTTTCTTTTTCTTTTTGCTGTTTCGTTTCTTTAGTCCGGTGCATATATATGGACCACTATATTTCTGGCTGATATGGAACTACATATCTGTCATCTCTAATAGAACTAAGTACTTGTCATCTAAATACCAACTATAACTAATATTTAGGCACCGGCCACATCTTCAAATGTGCCTAAGTTGTAGCCATGGATAAAAGAAGGACTCAGAGTCCTTGATATCAAAAGCAAACTCCATTTCTGTGATTTAGACCTCCTTGGCCTTTATATGTATGTAAGAAGGCCTCGAAGATTTGTGCAAAGTCCATGCCATTGTGCCTGAGAAGATCGTGGCCATATAAACCGAAAGTATTAATTTGATCCAAGGTAAATCATAACTTACATTTTCAAATGAAGTTTTCTCTATCATCAATTGACATTGCTTAACTGACACATTACACAATCTACTCATGATTGAGCGTTGGTTTGCTCATCCCTCACTTTTTTTAATTATTATTTTTAGATGTATTAGTGGGCAACACACAACAACTAAACTAGCTAAGGTTGAATTCGATGAGAGGGATAGAACTTTATTTATTTAGGACACACTTGTAAGATTTTAGAGTTATTTTCATAAGAGAGAAAAGCTATTTTAGTATTTTTCTTTATTTTACTTTTTTATTTTCACGCACTGGGTTCGGAGTTTCTACACTAGGCCATGACTAAACGTAAATGTATAAGACAATTTAAATGCTAAAGAAAATTGATTCTATAATATATTCAACATTTCATATGACTGAAAATGTTTCATAACTTTTTGAATTTCAAATACCTGCAAGGGAGAAAGAAAAAAAAATGAAACTAACTAGATTTGATTGAATTTGTATGGATTCGATTGGAATTCTCACAAGAAAATCCACCATCCAATCCAATCATGTTTGTTTTGAAAATTATGTATCTAATCCAGTTTGACAAACTAGCACCAATTAAAATCAGATTGTCACACCGCTGCATTGTATTAATTTGTTCTATCACGAAACTGTTTTTTATTTTTATTTTTCAGGAGAAAAAAGGTCTTTCTGGCTAAAAAAAACATGGAAAAGTCAAGAAATAGTGTTATATTATTTCTTTTCTACCTGTCTGTCTTCTATCCTCAGACTGACGTTCACTCATTCGCCACCCCATCTGATCATGGTAAATCACTACCTCATTAAAAGTTCGTTGTTGGAAACAATAATGACATGAAAGAAAAATTTGACAAAAGGCTTAGTGTTCAATTATAACCTTATTATTGTTTTTATTAAAGCTCTATGAAAAATGAAGAAAATATTATGGTAAAAAACGTATCATAACAAACATTCTCCTTACATAATTGAGTTACTTCCATTTGTTCATATTTTGCAGATTTCAGCTACATGAAATTTGTGTATAATGCCACAGATCTACCATCAGAAGAAGTATATGACTATATTGTAGTTGGAGGGGGCACCGCAGGCTGCCCTTTGGCGGCGACTTTATCAGTAAACTACTCGGTGCTCCTTCTCGAAAAGGGAAGTGTCCCAACTGCGTATCCAAGTGTTTTGCATCATGATGGGATTCTTACAACTCTTACTCTAGAAGATAATGGGAAGACGCCAGCTGAAAGGTTCACATCAGAAGAAGGTGTGGCCAATGTAAGAGGCAGGGTCCTAGGTGGGTCAAGCATGCTCAATATTGGTGTTTACTCTAGAGCCGAAAAGGAATTTTATGCAGAATCAGGAATTGAATGGGACATGGATTTGGTTAAAAGGGCATATGAATGGATTGAAAACAGTATTGTTTTCCTGCCGAATGTGTCACGTTGGAATTCTGTTGTGAAACAAGGTTTGCTGGAGGCTGGTATTGGTCCAAACAATGGATTTAATCTGAATCACATTCCAGGAACTAAGGTCACCGGTTCAATTTTTGACAACGAGGGAAGGAGACATGGAGCTGCGGAATTGCTTAATCGAGCAGACCCAAAGAACATGCGAGTTGCAGTTCATGCCACAGTAGAAAGGATCATATTCTCTTCCAATGCATCAAGTATGTTGCATATATTTGCATCTTTTACTTTTCGATGTACTAACGTCGGCTGGGTATTGGAACATATATAACCTCTTCGAATATTGACAAGAAAAAATGCTACTAAATGAAGAGCTAACTGATATCTTCGGATAGATAATAACTACTATCTATTTTCTCATGCAGGTTTGTCTGCTAGAGGAATCGTGTACAGTGATTCTCACGGGAAGTCACATAAGGCATTTGTGCGTGGAAACGGAGAAGTTATATTGAGTGCCGGGGCAATTGGAAGCCCTCAACTTCTGCTACTTAGTGGTGTTGGCCCAAAGTCGTACCTTTCATCTATCAAAATCCCAGTTGTTCACCATGAGCCTAACATTGGGCAGTTTATGCGTGATAATCCTCGATATTACATTACAATTTTGCCCCCATCGCCACTGGTTCCCTCTGGTGGACAGACTGTTGGTATCACAAAGGATTTCTACATAGAGACCCTCGCCGGCCCGCCATTTTCTTCCACGCCCTTTAGTCTTTTTCCTCATCCATCTATTCGCATAAAAATAAATTCAACTTTCGGACATATTGTAGGCAAATTTCCAGGACCCTCGTCCTATGGTTCTCTTACATTGCAATCATCATCTGATGTCAAAGTTGGTCCAAATGTCCGCTTCAACTACTATGCACATCCGCTGGATCTTGCTCGCTGTGTTAGTGGCACAAGGAAGATTGGCGATTTATTAAGAACAAACTCATTGAAACCATTTAAGACTCAAGATTTGCCGGGTGTAGAAGGTTTCAACTTTTTTGGACTACCTTTACCAATGAATCAAACAGATAACGCATCCTTTGAAAGATTTTGTCGAGAAACTACAGCCACATTTTGGCACTATCATGGGGGATGCCTAATAGGAAAGGTGGTGGATGGAGATTTGCGAGTCATGGGGATCAATGCATTACGTGTTGTTGATGGCTCTACATTTAATATGTCACCAGGGACCAATCCTCAAGCCACCCTCATGATGTTGGGCAGGTATGCTCTGTACACTTAAATACAACCGCAAGAAATTATCTAACCATCTATTTGAATGAAACTCTGATATGTTGCCGTTGTTTTTCCCTTGAATTTTTGGGCAGGTATGCTGGCCTTAAGATGTTGAAAGAAAGATCAGCTTGCAAGGGATGCAGTTCATAATTCAGCATTCAACCTTAAATCTAATGTTTCTTTATTGTCGTTTAAAAAAGAAACAAAGAAAAAAAGATTTCTTTAATGTTGGAATGGCAGGTCTCCTGGGTGGTTAATGTTTAATTAGTGATGCAATGGGTTGAATGTTATTAATAAAACCACATGCAGTGCTTGTGTATTTGCTTTCCGTTTTCGCAATCAATAAATTCATGTAAAAAAAGCTAAGGCACATTATATGTACTCGTATCGTTTGATATCTCAAATTAATTAAAAAGCTGCAGTTCTTCTAGTTCAACATGCACTAGAACAAAAAAGTCATAGACAACAATGTACGCTGTTTGTTACAAGGCGTCAGATGACAGTTTTTCACCGTCGTCTGTTAATCGTTTATCAGACGACGATTCTAGAGTAAAAAACTATTCTCCATGTGAATTTAAATGGATTGAAACATACTATTTTCTTCGTCTAGTTAAACTCTAGAAGGTGAATTCAGTTATTATTTGTTGTCTAAATGGATCTTAGACGACAGTTTACTGTTTAGACAACGGTGTTCCACTGTCGTGTCTTTGTTTGTACTGTGATTCATGGGTTCATAGACGACGTTGTCTGGATGCTTTGTGTACATTGCTTTTCACTAATCGACTGTTCCAATTGGTGTTGCGTACGCTTTCAAACATGTTCATATATTTATTTTCAGAAATTTCATCAAAAGTCATTCTCAAGCAAACCACAACTCCAAATATGAATATAATTCATCACCAGCTTTCTTTAAAAGATATAAATTATTTTGGTGTAAATTGTTACAAACTTAAGAGATATAGATAATTGGTAGATAATTGGCAGAAAGTTAATCAAAACCAAAAGAAACTGCATAGTTGGCAAATATCCACCTAAAAAGGGTCAATGCCGTTTACTTCATCACCGGAAAATTCCATTAATGAATAAATTTGCCATACTAAACAAAAAAATCATAAAAGTGACCAAAAGGAACTAAGTACCCCTAACACACAAAAACCTAATTGATGAACTTGGAAAGAGTACACAATGCAAGCATATTTTTGGAGAAAGATATATAATAATAATACAGTAAAGTGCATTTCTAGCATCTTCAAGACTATAATGACAGCTATAAATGACAACAAAATGCAACAATTAATTTCCATTTATGTACAAAAAGATGAAGCACTATGTCCCTGTTTGGCATTGCTTTTTTGTTTTGGCCAAAAACCTGCTTCACTTTAAAGTTAAGCAGTTTAAGGTGTTTGGTAAAAATAAAATATCTGACAGGACCCGTCCGAATATCCTCGGAATCCGGGACGACTCTCCTCTTTTCCAGCATCACTAGATGTCGGGCCCACATTTTAAACATCGAGACATCTGCCGAAATTTCGGTAGAGTCTCCTTTGTTATTTGGACAAACCCAAAAATTTCAACCTGCGAAGTAATCACATACAGTACTTGACCAGCATCATGCAGTTAACATTCAACAGTCAACAAGTATGGCCTCTGGCCTCACACATACACCCTAGCACGGGCGATAACAGAGCATCTAAATGTGAATTACTACAACAAGTAGTTTAATAACATATAGAGTTTAAGACCCATATTACAGAGGTACACGACTTGACAACTTCGAGAGTGGATTCCGCGACTCTCCTGGAGCAACTACTGTCTGTGGGGCGCAAAACAAAAAAACATGTGAGTGGACAAAAACAAAGGTTGAATTTAAAATTTCAAAACAACATAATATCCCCACCATTTAAAATAAAGCACAAAACATGCAGGAATTCAAACTTTTAATTTGATTATAAACCAAGCACTATATTTCCTCTTCCCGGAAATACGCACGATCCTTCGTCATCAAAACTTTAAAATATCATATCGTTCTTTGCATTTCTTATTCACCATAATCATAAACATACAAGTACGTAAGTATATATATATATATAAGCACCTTAAAACGAAGTAAGAAATTGAGTATATTTATATGTATACATATATATATATATATATATATATATATATATATATATATATATATATATATATATACATATACAAGTAAATAATATTTAATACACTCCTTTGGTACCATCCAACCGGGGGATAAACTCGATAGCACATATGCTGGAAAATTTCCAATGCCACGTGTGGCTCAAAACTAAGTCCTACGCGCGCAGACTACATCATCACACGTCGGAATTCTTCCACGCCACGCGTAATGATTCGTACAAATAATAGGGTCTCACACGCTGGAATAATCCAACGCCACGTGTGAGACCTATAACCATATATCTTCCAACACGTTGGAAATTTCCAACGCCACGTATGAGTAATCCTATAATTGAGGTATGGTACTTAGCATAGTGTAACTATATATATAATATCCAGAATTTATTTCACAAATAACTTGACAATCTACACCGTTCATCCTCAAGAAATTTAGACTCTCAAATCTCAAATTTCAATCAAATTCCCAATTAAATATTTCAAATAATATATATATAATTCTAAGCTTTTATTATCAGTTGCAACGATTCACCAAAGCCTTCATCTTCCTCCAACTTCAATACCTTCATTCTCTTAATTCTTCTGGAAGTATATAAACGTACGTCTATATATATATAATCCATGCATATTCTTTCATTCATTGAAAATAATGCATATTTAAATAAATGTACACTCACAAATAATCCCACGATAACTGACCCGGGGAGGGTCCTGCCAGCTGCGAGCGAGCGGCCTGTGAACCTATTTCAAGATATGAATATTTAATTAATATAAAGGCGTTGGGAAACGGAATTTATAATTCAAACAATAATTTCCCCAAGTTCCCGGTGTGTGCATGCAAAACAAGGTATTCTAGGGTCTGACTATGTGTTTAGGATGATGGAAAAGCCTCGAAAGACGTTCAGTCAACCGGGCAGTCAAACTTCCCGAACTGGGTTACCTGGGCCCTCGGGGCCCACGACCTCCGTTTCACAATCCGAGAGTTCCTATGGGTTCCACTTGGTTTAGAAAACATGTCATGCGAGTTTGGTCCGAATCGAACGGTCGGATTTCTCACGATCGCATGATCGGACGGTTATCGCAAACTTCAAGTTACTGAATCAGAACATCCGGGCCTTTAATTCACGATCCGCGAATTCCTATATGATCCTAGGGGTACCTAGATCAACCTATAAGAATTTGAACCCGATCCAACGGTCTGAACATATTGAACCCGAGTAACGCACAATAGGCATAACTCCGTTCGATGACCAAACGACATCCGAATTGAAATCCGAGCACACCTATGCGCTCGTGGAAACTTGGAGATCGCATAGAAAGGCAATGTGACTCAGCTACAGTACCCATGCGCCTCCACAAGCGCCGGCCAAGATTCCTACCCTTGGTAAATGACACCATTTGGAGCCACTTTTGTTCTTGAACCTATCCCGAAAAATGGCCGGATGTGGCCGGAATTTCAATCCAAAAACCGGCCAAGCTTTGACTCGTGATTTGATCTACCTAGGCTAGAAATCGTTCCAATCCTACCCAATCATCAGCTAGGACTCGAAGAGTAGATGAAAATCCGTACCTTACTCGTCGGAATTGGCGGCCGGATGGCTGAGATCGAGAGGAGAGAGTAAATGCGAAAAATCGGTTGTTTCTCGCATTTTCCCAGTGACTGGCGGCGGTTTCCGGGGCGGGGATGGTTGGAACGCGTCGGCAGGTCCGGTTGGTGCCGGTGGTGCAAGCTACGGCAGACTGTATCGGTGATTGGGGGATTTGCAGAGGGGGGTTGTTGGGGTTCGCAGGGAGAGAGAGAGAGAGAGAGAGAGAGAGAGAGAGAGAGTGAGTTCAGAATTTAAAAATCCAACTTTGAGTTATTTACGATTTTGCCACTAGAGGTATTTTGATCGTATCTTCTTCGTTACAACTCCAATTCAAGCCTACCACATCTCTATGGACTCGTCTCGGTATGAACTACGTAAAATACCACTCGTTGCCCCAAAATCTCTCCGAAACAAAAAGTGACCATTTTACCCCTACCCCTGAGGCAAAATCGTAATTTCACATGTAAACTTTTTATTTAATTCAAAATTATTCAAAATTAATATAACTTTGGGTCGGGATGTTACAATATCCTGATTATTTTAAAAACAATGGCCTTTTGACAGCAGCTTTTAAAATCAAGCTCTGGGTTACTTTTCAAAGCTGCTTTCAAAAGAAGCAGAGATGAGCCTTTAATGAATTTTGTTAATTCCCAAATTACCATCATTCATTTTTAAAAATGACACCACCTCCACTTCCACATCCAACTCCACCACCTCCTCCACCACACTACTGTCGCCACCACCAACTCTACCTCCACCTCCACAACCGCCATCCACACCACCACCACTACCACAACCACCAGCTCCACCTTCAACACCACCATCACCTTCACCTCTATCTCTTTCACCCCCACCCCTACCCCACCACCACCACTACTACCACCACATGATTAGCACATAACACTTTCAACACCATGTATATTTTAGTCATTATTCACAGTTACAATAGTTTTATATTATAATTTACCAAATGGTTTTGACACTGCTTTTTGTACTAACAACACTTTAAAAATAAAATTTACCAAACATGGAGCTACTTTACTTTACAGCTAATTATTTTCAAAGCATAGCATAAGCAACTTTTTTTTAGAAGTGACACCAATCCCAAATTGGGCCTATATCTACTCAAACTTTAGGCGTTTGAACTAAAAGTTACATTAGCTACCCAATCATGTAGATCAATATGAGCAGGTAATATACGCTTACTAGATATAGGATACAGACTCAGTGTCTAGCATAAGACATGGCAACTTCCATGAAGAAATTCAAATACATATATAAGACATTGAAATGAGTTCAAAGAATAAACTGATATCACTTGTGATTTTGTTAACATAATCAGTTCCATCATTCAATGTTATCAGCCAGCAATAGTGAAATTGGTACTTAGGTGAAATGGGTAAATCAAAACTCTAATCGGACAGATGACACAAATGACTAGATAATCTTAGTAACAGTATGACTAGTCAACAACTAGGCTTAGACCTATGAACATGCAATCTAACCACAAATTCACAACATATGAATGTCAAAACCTACACACCTAGAAGAAAACTATGTGACAACGTAGGCACTCAGAAGGATCCGTCAATTTAGGCATCCCGAGTGCTAGCAACAACTATGGTGAATAGTGTGTAAACATCCATTTGAGCAAGACAAGAATATATGAAAATTTTGACTAGTCAAGCAACCAAGATGAGACACCATAAATGTTCACCCAGAAATCCACCACTCAGGAAAATTAGGGGTTGCTCTATCTCCAGCTCAACTACTATGCAGAGAATAGGGGATTGCCACCACTAGGGGTGGGGTGGTTGTGGTGACTATTGAGGTTCCGTGGGTGGGTCTTGGGTTTTTTTATTTTTTACTTAAATTTTTAGTTTTAAGTTTATTTTTCAAATGTTTTTTCTACACAGGACACTTATGTGGCATACATTTCACTGATACGGTGGGGCCATTTGTGCCACAAGAGCATTTTTAACAGATTTTTTGACGGACTTGACGGTAGGGGCTAAGTGAGATCCAAAACATCTGTCAATGTAGCAAAGTAGGTCACTCTAAGTTTTGTGGGGCAATGTGAGATTTGACCATAATTTCAAGGGGTGCTTTAGCAATTTAAGTCTAGAATATATTGATTTGAATATATTTAAATTGGCATAACTTTAGGGCCTTGTTAGGTATGTTTTTTCCTTTTTCCTTATATAATATTTAAAATAGGAAAAAGTTATGCTTTAATAGTCTTTTTTCTTTTATGAAAATGAGAAATAAATTTACAAAAAACCTCTGAGGATCCCTAAATTCCTACTATCATACAAGAGTTACAACGACACAAACAACAAGAAGTTTGCAAACTATTATGTTTAGCATCACCAATTAGCACCAGATCGTCAGCAACCATCCGCTTCTCGGTCGACGTGTCTTACTGGAAGAATCTGTTATCCTTGCAATAATTCCCTTAATATCTTCAAAGATCCTTGTACTACTTTTATTAAAATCAATTAATTTCCTTTAAACCAGTTGCAATAAAATTTCTCTTCTAAAATTTAACACCCCTACCACTATTCTAAGATTTGGATACGTTATTTTTACTTTTTTTGAATAACAATGTACCAATTTTGTGATTTAATAAAAATAGCATATCTAGTGTGTATATATATATATTTGGACGATATATAACCTATTAGTTTTTGCGGAAAAGAATCCACCTATATTATCGATTCATAAAATTTACCTATTATCGTGATTTAATAAAAATAGCATATCTATTGTCAATGGGGTCTAGCCCAGTGAAAAAGGGCCTTGACTTGCAGATAAGAGGTCTTAGGTTTGAACATCGGCGACTCTGAGATTTTAGGGGCCCTATGCCAAAATAACAAGAGGGCTTCCTAAAATAAAGTCTTCAACGAAAAATTATAAAAAGGAATCAAACTATATAATCAAAATCTTGTGATCATCAAAGTACTAATTACCAATAACCAAGAAAAAAAAATACAAAATATAGGAAAAACAAACTCTAAGAATTTGAGAGAGAGAGAGAGAGAGAGAGTTGAATGGTTGAAGCTTGAAAACAAAATTAAGATACATGCCCCTGGAAAAAAAAAAGTGCTGCTAAATGAACCCTAAAATTAACTAAGTACACCCTACTACCAAACTATTTATTGAATTACTAATTTATCCTAATATAAAATGACCAAAAAAGATATATTGAATTGTGAAAAAAGAATATAATTTTAATAAGTGCACCCTACTCACCATATTCAACCCTAATCAAATGTAGAGAAGTTTTCATATTGCGTGGTGCCCACGACAAACAACACAGTGAGCACTAACGGAGGCGCAATTGCAGGACGAAAGGTTCTTCCATTACTTTTTCTGATAATATTTGGTTTTTGTTTTTGTATTTTTACTAGAATTTCATTTAATTTGCTTGATTAGGGTTTATCTGTAAAATTCAATAGTTACTTTTCCGAGAACTTTCTACAAAGTTTCACTTATCAATTGATGATTGCTTGTTGCCATATTTTTTCTTTTCTTTCAAGAAATTTTGGCCTTAGAAGCAACGGGATGTTTAACTTTAATATTATATATATTTCATATAAATATATAACACATATATTCATTAACAAGTAAAGCAGTAAGTTCGACTCATCTATTTTGTCCAAAATAGTTAATAGGAATGATCTTACAAACATTGTCAGATGGAGAGGATATAAACTTATAAGAGAGCTTTTTCAGGAATCAACAGAAACAAATATAAATGGTAATGTGGATAATGGCGTGGCTGGAATTCAGGATGCAACCAATGATCGTAAAGTAATAGTAACCTTCTTTATAAAAAAAAATAGTAACCTGGTTTAGGATTGGTATTAGGGTGTTGTGTGATAGAGTGTATTAGGGTGTGTCAGGGGTATTTTTGGTAGTGAAATAGGGTGTATTTAGTTAATTTTACATTTTGATTATAATATTAGGGTGTACTTATGTACTCGGTTAATTTTAGGGTTCATTTAGTAGTACTAAAAAAAAATTATATACAAAGTTGTGTGTTGGAGGCCTCTTTATATTGGGCAACATTTGTTTAGAAATGAAACTCATTCATAAAATCAAAGTAGCATACATAGAACGACACGAAACAGTGGCCTCGTTAAAACCTTCTTGAGGGACAAACCTCAGGGGAGGAAAGAGTACCACACATGTCATAGACTAACAAAAGAGTCTGAAACAGTCACACAAAACCAATGCTAGAGCAAGATAAAATAAAACAACAAACTGACACATAGACCTTCGACGAGAACACAATCCAATTGTCAAAAGGGTCCTGCTATGAAATCATAGTCCTTTGCACAGCCACAAGATAGTGAGAACATCCGACAGAGAACATAATACGCCAAGAAGAAAGAAAACAACCACTAAGCACACCATCTTCAACCACCTCCAATAGCAATTGGCGATGAAAGAAAAGAAATCTGCAAGAAACAACACAAAGAAGAGACTAACCCCTCAAACAGGACAAGAAAGAAAATAAATAAAAAAGCCCCCAAACACGTCGTATCATCCCAACATTGACAAAGAAACGTCCTATGAAAACATAGTCCTTGAGACAAGTGGAGAATCAAAGATCAGTTAAGGGGAGAACGAAGAAAACACCACACACAACAATAACAAAACTATCCTAGCCACTAATCTAAACACGGGCATTAGGCATAGGAGCATTCGCTGGATGCCAAGTCCACAAATGCTTGGGCAACATTGAAAATCAATATTAAATAGGAATAAGAAAATCAAAATTAATATTATCCTATTAATATAGGAGAAGCCAAAACAATCGATACCAATATAATAAACTCACAACAATAAAATAATATTTATTGTGGGACCCAACTTTCCTTTTTTGTACTGAAAGACAAATGAAAAGTGAATATTAATATTATTAAATTAATATCATTCTTAAGCAACAACAACATATTAATGTAAATTAATATTTAATGTAGGACCCCTTTCAAAGTAAGGCCATGTGCGGTCGCTCACTTTGCTCATGGCAAACACCGCCCATGTTTGAACCCCATGACATCATTTGTGTGTGTGAGAAATCTCCTTCCCTTCTAGTTTAGGCTATTGCTTTTACTAAAAAATTAAAAAACAGCGTATCTATTATTTTGTTTTATATTGCACGAATCCCTACTGTATCTATTAATTCATTTTTTCTCTTCTTGGGTCTGAGTATCTTATAATTCTTTTTGAATAATAATATTTCTATTATCTATAATTTACCTATTATTGAAATGTAAATACATGTGATTTACCTATTATTGCAAAATCAAGATACATATACCATTCACCTATATATATATATATATATAGTATGAGAATGCATTAATTTGAACGCCCATATAAGATAATTTTCTCTTGAGTAAACTTAAATATTTTTATTACATAAGACATATTTATCATTTGCATAAACTTGCAATAAGCTTGGATGTTCTTATCACATAAGTTTTGAAGTTCATCCTATCACTATACCACTATAAATAGGACCAGCACCTTGTGGTTTATGACATAAGAAATAAGAAAGAAAGAGAAAGAAAGAGATATAGAGAGAGAGAGAGATAGAAAGAGATATAGAGAGAGAGAGAGAGAGATAGAAAGAGAGTAGAGTGTGTTGGTGGAGATTCGTGGATAGATTGGCTTGCAAAGAGGGTCCTCATTATCAAGGTGAATACTTTATGTAATGTATTCTAAAAAATCGTATTTTGTGATAAAGATTAAAACTATGATTTATCATAAATTTCTTGTATAAATAAATATCTCTATATTTCAGGTCAGGCATGCCTTATATTTGTGAACCGTTTTGAGTTTATAGTATAGGTTGATCTATGAAGTACACTTGAAGATTGTCCATGAAGCATGAGAACTTCAGTGATATGCTATCTGAGTGATAAATGTACCACACGGGAACATAAGATAGTGAATCTAATAGGGGTCATGTGGTGGGTTACACACTATGAAGGATAACCGAGATATGAAGTGATGATGATGTGATATGATATTATGTGATTAATGCTTTCATATAAGTATAATATTTTCTATAGTGTATAAAGCAACATTACTTGACTAACACATTACATAATTTACTCATTACTCAATGCTGGTTTAATCAGTCCTAACCTTTTTAAATATTTTAGATGAATTAGTGGGAAAGACAATGGCTAAACCAACGGAGGTTGAACTAGATAAGAGTGATAAAACTTTGTTTATTTGTGGTAGAGTTGTAAGAAGCTAGTGGCGGATCCATAAATTTTTGTTTCGAGGGTCGATGTGTAAAAGCTCAAAATTTTTAACAGAACAAAGAAACCCGTAAAACTAAAATGATAATGTTATAATTTATAATTCATTGAAATAACAACATTACAATTGTTTGTCATGTAACAGGCGCTTACCTTACCAAAACTCTGATGCGAGAGAGGCATGAGGTGATCAATGGAACTAGAATTATTAGGGCTGGTCATTTATACTGAAAACTCGACCAAACTGGCCCGATTTTTTAATTAAAATTATTGAAATCGGCAGAAAAACCGGCCGACCCGATGGTGAATCAATTTTGAACTAGTTTGAATTTTTTTAAACTGGCAAAACCTGAACCGGACCGCTTCCATGTAAATTGCCTAAAAATTCAGAATAAGATCAAAATCTATTCATAGTACAGATACAAGACCCAAATACCACTGGACTGATGTGTCTTCTTGTGCAATACGTGTATAATTGTAGTATTTATTACAATCTAAAAGAATTAAAAAACATTTTTTAAAAAAAGTTAGGGTTTCCCCTGCCCCTCAAACTCTCATTTTCTTTTTCTTTTCTCCTAGCCGTCATTCCTTCTTTCTTCTCTTCTCTCTCCGTCTTTTTCTTCTTTCTTCTTCCTCCCGCCACTGCTGGCTACATCTTCTTCTTCTTTCCTTCTTCTCTCCATCTTCTTCTTTCCACCTTCTTCCTTGGCTTCTTCTTCTTTTCTTCTTCTTACTCCCCATACCCCCAACCACGAAGTGGTCCTCAAGCCCTCAATCTCAGTTCAATCCTCTACCATCGATGCTCGCCGAACCGAACCACACTGCACCGACTTCTCAGCGTGCCGATTGTAGTCGGTCTTGCATCTCTTCGGCACGGCGGCAGTCTCCAAAATAGGTACGCCGATGACCTTCGGTTCGGTGGTCGGCAACTCTTCCAAGCCACGGTTATCGAACCGTGAACACCCCTAAGAATTATCCAAGAAATTGAAACCCTAACAAAATCATCTTTCTTGAACGAGGATTCGAGTACTCCGATGACAAAGAGGACGCCAAGGATGAACAGATCGCCTATGACAAAGATTGAAAACCTAACTCCCCTCCGTTGAAGTAAGCTTAGCACCATCCGGTCCATTCATGTCTGCTTTTGAAAATTATGCAACTAACCCAATCCGTCAAATCAAAACTTATTAGTTGTATAGGATTTGATCGGTCAATTTTCTAGAGTTGGATTAGATCTTGAACAACCCCTAATTGGAAAAGAAAAATTCAATTATAAGACGTTAACTGCAAATTAGAAAAGTGTAGCTATGTGGTTGATAAACTTAATTGCACCTTTTCTAAGTCGTTTGAAATTATTTTCTCGTCAACTTTGAAGCTCCCTCTGTTCCCTGGAGGGTCTAAAGTGTTACAATCTAGAAACTCTATAAGACGTAGAAGAAGAAAAATAAATGGAATATTTTTTTGGAAGATCTATGCTGTCTTGAAATGGGTCTTCTGGCTTTAGCAGAAGTTTTTTTTTTGTTTTTTTTTCTTTTTTTGGTTAAACGAGTTTGTCTTCTGCATTATGAGCGCAAGATTCAGTACTTGAAGGGTTTGCTTCGTGATGATCCTACAGTGGAATCTCCTTTTCCAGATTCAGCTGATTTTGACTCTACTTCCGAAGATTCTGATGGTTCTGTGGAGTTCTCATGAATTCTTTGGTCATTATGATGTAACATTTGGGAATGTTTTATGTTTTAACCTGGAGAACTGATTTATGTTTGGTTATGGAGGAGTACAAACTCTTCTTCCCTGTACTCTCTCTCTCTCCTTGTTTTATGTGATGCACTTACTGTTTGCCTTCTCTTTTTGGCTACCTCTTGTCAAAAAATGGGGGAGATTATTCTTTAACTCAACCCGTTTCGTATCCCATGAACTATCTGCACTTGATAACTCCTCCGAAACAGAAATTAATTAGTCATATGGCCTTTTCGTGATGAAATCTGATAAGCAGCTATTCTTTTTCCCTTCAATTTTGTGCTTTGGGCAGGTATATTGGCGTTAAGATGCTGAAAGAAAGAAAAGCTTGCAAGGCATGTTATTCATGTAATTCAGCATTTCAACCGTAAATCTTGGAATGGCAGGTTTCTTGGGTGATTATCTTTAATTAGTCGTCAGTGGGTGGAAGATTGATAAAACCAATTGTGTAGTGTTTTCTTACTGAATAAGGTTGTACCTAAGTGGTATTGGATAGGTCAAAAATGACCGTATTACAGTACCATATAATAATTTCATCATTATATTTACTTTTATTATTTGAGTTATCGAATTAATTACTGCCTTTCGGCAAGCATTAACACCTCTTCTTTAAAAAATCCAGGTGCCTTTCGGCAATTACGTACAAATAAGTTCTTATCCTTGGCCTTATAATAAACAAATCTTACACAGTCAAGTCAACTTTATACTGTATATTGATGTGGAGCACTCGACAAATGCAATTTTTTTGGGTCACCCTCAACAAATGTAATTTAGGACTACTTTTTCCTTTCTAAATAACTAAATGCTACTTTTTTACAAAATAAGTGTTTCTATAAGCTAAATTCTCTCAGTTCTAAAGAAAAAGCTAAGTCGAGGAGAGGAGAATGAAATATTACTGCCCCTCATCTCTCCCGTCTCCCATTGTCTTACATTTTTCTTTGGGGTTAGTGCATGAGGCTCTTGTCAATTATTCATAACTTACTTATAAAGTTGAGCATTGTAGACACTTATGTGCAAACTTGAGGTGAGTGTTGGCATGAGTTATATATATTGATTAGTAAATTTCTTACCTATTTTGTATAGGTGACCTGTTTGAATGTATATTTTCCTCCATAAGAAGAAAAAGAAGATATCAGAAAGGTAACATATGCGGGTGTAATTAGGACTTGTTTTGGCAAGTTTTCTTGTAAGGCCACAAAATCAGTGATTTTGAGGTACCCTGTCTGTGACATCCCGACCCGAAATATTGATAAGTTTGGGATTTAATTTAATTTAAAAAGTGAAGTTACAATTTTGCCCTCGAGTAGGGCAAAATGGTCATTTTTATCGGGGAAGAGTTTGGGGCAGTGGATGGAATTTTTAGGATGGTCGTACCGAGATGAGTTCGTAGACACGTAGTTTACTCGAATCGGAGTTATAACGAGGAAGATACGAGATAAAAACCCTCAGTGGCACAATCGTAATATTTTCGAAATCTGGATTTTAATAAATTAGAAACCTCATTTTTCTCTCTCTCATTTCTCTCTCTCTCCTCGTGACCCAGCCCCCTCCCCTTCACGATTTTTCCAGTCCCCGCCCCTCCTCCACGCAGCCATCGTTTTCGGCCATCGCAGCTCACGGCTTCGGTACCAAACCGACCGGCTGTGCCTCGCCGTCAAACCCCAGGCCACCTCCAGCCGTCAACCGCCGCCAAGACGCAGGAAAATACAAAAAATAGGCCGGAATTCGCGAACTTTTCAAGCCTTTCGATCGCCGCCATCCGGCCACCGTTTCCAACGAGTGAGGTATGGTTTCTCATCTACTCTTCATGCTCTACCTGCTTGTTGGATAGGATTTGGCTGATTTCTAGATTTAGCAACTCGATTTCGAACCCTAAGTTTGGCCGGTTTTCAAGTTGAATTTCCGGCCACTTCCGTCGACTTTTTGGGGTGTGTCCAACAACAAAAGTGACTCCAAATAGTGTCTTTTAGCTAGGGTAGGAAGCTTGACCGGCGGTTTGAAGTTTTTCCAACCGCCAGATTTTGATCAAGCCACTCATGCGCTGCTGGCGCGTGAGCAGTTTGGTGGGGTCACATTTTATCCTAAAATGATCCTTGTGTTGTCACGAGCACGTACGTGTGCTTGGATCTCAATTTGGATATTGTTAGCACCTTGAACGAATTTGACATATTGTGCGATTTTCGGGTTTGATACGTTAGGACCGTTAGATCAAACCCAAATTCACATATGTTGTTCCTTGTATTCCTAGGATCGTGTAGGATTTCGCGGATCGTGAATCGGAGTCCCGGATGTTCCGATTCATTAACTTAAAGTTTGACCGTCCGATTGACTGAGTGTCTTCCGAGACTATCCCAGCACTCGAAACCCTTAGTTGGACCTTAGGAACATCTCGTTCCTCGTGCTTACTTGAAACTCGAAAAATTAGGATTTTAATTTACAGTTCTAATTCGAAGCGTTTGATTTTAATATCGTGTTCGTATTCTGAAATAGGCAATCCGACTCCGCATACATAGCAAGTGAGACCCTCTCAAGGTCAAGCAGCGTGGGACTATTTGTGAGTGAACTTTGTTTTCTAATAAACATCATGATTTTATGATGGAAATTTTATGCATAAGAATTTAAGGATTTATGGAAATTCACTTTATAGTCGAAACTATTATTTTTATAAAGTATTTGTGATATATTTGGGTTTTGGACATATTCAAGTATCTTGAGTTATATATGTATACTATTTGGGAAAGTACTATATTTGTTGAGTATGTGTGGGGGTATTTGGAATATGGTTATGAGGCATAGAAAGATGCGAGAGTAGAAAGTCAGTTTGGAGTGCTATAAGCACTACCCTGTGTACCTCCCCTGGATTGGAACTTGATTGTGGAAATGTGAGATACTTGGAAATGTCAGAACTCGGGGCATCCTTGACGGGATGTTGCTGTAGACCCTTGATTGGGTAGTTTGCTAGCGTAGGACTGTTCCAGGTGTACGGGTCTTGATTCTTCATCCATACTTGCTGGGTTAGAGTGTTAGTCCCCCAGTTGAACGGCTCGTCCCTAGCCACATGGCCATTTGAGGGCAGTTATTTGTGAGCTAGTCAACAATCCCCTGTTGGATTGTTTCCCCGGTACAATTAGGTGTTATATATATATATATATATAGCTATGTATTTATTTTTGTTTCTGAGTGAGGATACTTCCCCGCTCGTCGTGCTAATGGGCACGTATTTCAAGAGTTTTTATTGAGAAATTATAAGGAGAGGTTTGGATGGGTTGATTTGTAAGTTTCATTATGGATTTCGATTTAGCTCTGTTTTGAGCATACTTATTATATAATTATGAATATGTTGGTTTTTAATGCATTGGTTTTATGCATGGTTTTCTAAACGGTGGGGTTATATTACTTTGATTTAATTGGAACTAAACTTTGTTTTGTCCACTCACAATTTTCTGTTTTGCCCCCCCTAGCCAGTAGTTGACTGGATTGAGCAGCAGAGCTGTGTCGTGTGCTCCTGAATCGCGAGCTTCAGTACTTAGAGCCTTCGTAGAGTTCTGTACTCTGTAAATTCGTTAAACTTCCTTTTTATTGGGTTGTTGAATTCTGTTAGATATGCTATGTTATTGCCCTGTTAGGATTTGTTTGTGAGGCCGGAGGCCATGGTTTGTAAAACTACGTTTTGTGTAATGCATGCTGGCTGTTGGGTTGTAAATTGTTGTGTTTTTTTTTTTTAAACAGGTTGGAAATTTGGGATTTGTTCATTTTATAGGGGAGACTCTGCCAAAATTTTGGTAGAAGTCTCAATTGTTAGTAAATGGGCCCGGCATCTGTAGGGTGCCGGAATCATAGACGGGATCCGTCCCAGTTTCCGAGGAAATTTGGGGTGGGTCCTGTCACTTTGATTCCATATGCAATTTTTCTTAAATCACTTTAGACATGGAAGCAAAATAATAACAAAGCTTATCTACAAAGTTAGGGAATATGAAGTAGTGAGGAAAACAATAAAAATTGCATGGCCAGGCCCATAACCTTTCCCTACAGGGTTTCCCATTTAGACCTGCATAAGATGAAATTGGGTTGGCTTTGGGTTTAGGCCTTGGGGCCAAAAGGCCTACTTGAAATTAAAACTCCCTTCATATATTTCTGTATTTGATGTTAGATTCTGCCAATCCTTCTGATCATGGTATTATATAAGTTTATAATCCCCTGATATTAATTCTATATTCGATTGGTTGGTCAAACATCTTTAAGTTTGTGCAAACATATTTAATTACCTATATGTTCAACTTCTTTATCTTTTAACTTTCATGTATTAAATTGCAGACTTTAGTTACATGAAATCAGTGTACAATGCCACTGATCTGCCACTAGAAGAAGAATACGACTACATAGTAGTAGGAGGGAGCGCAGCAGGCTGCCCTTTGGCTTCAACTTTATCAGAAAAATACTCAGTGCTGGTCCTAGAAAGAGGCAATGTTCCTAAAGCATATCCAAATGTGTTGCATGACAAGGGCATATTTGCTAATCTATATCAAGAAGATGATGGTGACACACCACCCCACAGGTTCACTTCAGAAGATGGTGTTCCAAATGTGAGAGGCAGAGTCTTGGGAGGGACAAGCATGATCAACTCTGGCTTCTACTCTAGAGCTGAAGAGGAGATTTTTCGATAATCGGGTGTCGATTGGGACATGGATTTGGTTGAAAAGGCATATCAGTGGGTTGAAGAAACAGGTTTTCCATCAAGATTTGGAAGGTTGGCAATCTCTTGTGAAAGATGTTCTGTTGGATGCTGGTCTTGGTCCAGACAACGGATTTAGTTTAGCACAGATCTACTGGGAACCAAAGTTGGATGGAGCTGTGGAATTGCTTAACAAGGGAGACCCTGAGAACTTGCATGTTGGTGTTCATGCCACTGCAGAGAGAATCATATTCTCTTCCAATGCATCAAGTATGCTATGAATATTGCATTCACGTAATATATAGTGCTGACTAACAAAACAATGTCATCTGTCGAAATTCAGTCACTTGTTTTTACTTTTAAACACATGTCACCTTTTAATTATACTGTTTTACAACTCATGTTGTGAATTTTTTGCAAGTGCACAATTCGCACAAGTAATACAGTGATAAGTAAAGTGTCGTTCCCACGAAGAGTGATTTAATTTACTAAGTACCGATTGTGATTAACCCAAGACTTTATTTGAACAATTGACTGATGAGATTCGATTGATTAATTAACTAAAACAATGAATAAAAGCAAGCGTAGAAAAATAAAGTAGTAAGATTCAAGTTATGAGAGCACTAGAACTTCTGATTTCACCATAGCCAATTCTACCCAATTCCCTTAGCATGTTAATCCTAATTATTCTCCACGTTGACAGTCGATTTTTCCTACTTTATTCGATATTCCATCCTTGGTTATACCAAAAGTATTCTTATTACCAACCTACTCTATCCCTAGTGATGAAATTAAGATAATAAGAACTCATTAAACTCCTTGGAAAACCTGCAAAACAACCACATAAGTCATGACAAACATCCCTGTCTAATCATGTAACTCATGGCATCTATTACGATAAGCAACCCCACATTGGATATCCCTATCGTCAATTTAGCATCAAAACAATTAAATGTTGGCAAAACATTCAAGGCATTAAGCATGGTAATAGATACTCAACATGGAAAAAATACTTGGAATTAACAATGAATAAAGTAATTGAGTATTCATGGCTAGGCTACATCGTAGCCCTAGCAAAAAGAAATTAGGTCATGACAACTTTAATAAAAACCATGATAAACAATATCATAGGAAAGAAAAAACCAATTGAAGATTTGATCTTTGCCCAACAGCAACTCTAGCTCCAGGTCGTCTTCTTTGTCTCTCTAAAACTCTCTCCTTTGAGTGTTTTGGCTATGAGTATGAATATGTAGGAATTTGATGGTAGATGATGGAGGATGGAGGATGATAATGGCTGATTTGATCAATGACCGAAACTCCCTATTTATAATACTCCTAGAAATCCTACCTATCTAAGGTATAATTACAATTATTAATAAAGTAGGATTCATTCTATAGGGTCTTCTTTATTTCTCCTTGTTTAACTTGATAGGACTTGAACCATCTTAAAGTAGGAAATTTGACAACATTCCTTGTGACAAAACTAATGACTTGGCACTACTACAAAAAACGAAATAGACGACGGGGTTCCACCATCGTTATAATGCTTTGAAAACTGTCGTTAAATCGACCGCCAACTTTTTGGGTGTCAAACTACAACGGCTTTTCACCGTCGTTGTTTAGCTGTAAAGACGGCGGTTTTTAAAGAAAATCGTCGTTGTGTAGAGATAAAGATCGTTAATTATAGGAGGAAAGACAACGGTTTTTAATAAAACCATCGTGTATTGTAGGTTAAGATGACGGTTTTTTATGAAAACCGTCATCTTTACATATAATAGACGACCCCTTTTTTAAAAAACCGTCATATTTACTTCACAATAGACGACCCTTTTTAAAAAAAATCGTCATCTTTACATATAATAGATGACCCTTTTTAAAAAAAACCGTCATCTTTACATATAATAGAAGACCCTTTTTATAAAAACCGTCGTTAATTATCTGTAAAGCCAACGGTTGGTTTATAAAAACTGTCGTTAATTATCTGTAAAGCCAACGGTTGGTTTATAAAAACCGTCGTTAATTATCTGTAAAGACCATGATTTATTATGAAAACCGTAGTCTAATAAGTTCCCAAACTGCTACATTTTAGTTCTTTTTGATTTCATATGATGCTATACAACGATTTTAACTGGAAAACCAACCATAATGCTTTATTAATGAATATATACACTCAAAAATAGTTTCTTTCATAAAACTTGAAGATTCAATAGTTATTACATAGTTAACCAATCTTTATTCTACAACAAACATAATTCCTACCAATTAAGTAGTACAATCTTTTCCTAACAAGACCTACGTACTCCTAATCCAAGCCTTCCTCATCCAAACAGACAAATGATGCACAACTGAAGTCTCCTCCATCATCCCTGTAAATAAATCAAAATGACAAAGAGAGAAAAAAAGCTAAGATTATAAACATATAAAATTAGGTGGAAGAGAAATTTTACCATTGGACCATATTTCCATAGAAAACTTGTAAAATGAGCATAAAAAAGACCATCGAGAACCTGCAAAAGAAAAAATATATAAAGAAAATGATGGTGAAAAGAGAAGGTAACAAATTTTCAACAACAAAAAAACATACGACTCACATAGAAAACCTGCAAAAGAAAAAGTTATAAATCTGCAAGCTTCCTCCTCATCTCCTAAGAACCAAATCAGAAAATCTAAAAAGAAACCAAAAATATAAAAAATATGTAAACAAACCAGACAAATCAAGAGAGACAGAAAATCTGAAATCAGGGAGACAAAGAACATACCAGAAACGCAAAGAGACTAATCCAGAATTCACTAGCAAGATATAGAAGGGTATTGAGAGATTAGGTCACTTTCAAATCAAACCTTTCATGAGGGTGTTTTAGAGAGCTCAGGAGGGTTTCAAGGAGGAAGAGATAAGGTTTTTAGAGACCGGGGAAAATCTGAAAATTTGCCGAGTGCGAATTCACTTAAGCGGCCTTTTTTTAGCGTGTTTTAAATGACGACGCTTGTTAATGAGAGATAAGGTTTTCAAAGACGGGGAAAAATTTGAAAATTTGTCGAGCGCGAATTCACTTAAGCAGCCTTTTTTTAGCGTGTTTGAAAAGACGATGCTTTTTTTAAAAAAATCCGTCATCTTTACATATAATAGATGAGCCTTTTTTTAAAAAAAACCGTCATCTTTACATATAATAGACAACCCTTTTTTTTAAAAAAAAACCGTCATCTTTACTTCACAATAGACGACCCTTTTTTTTAAAAAAATCGTCATCTTTACTTCACAATAGATGACCATTTTTTAAAAAAAACCGTCGTCTTTACATATAATAGACGACCCTTTTTTAAAAAAAAACCATCATCTTTACTTCATAATAGACGACCCTTTTTTTAAAATAAAAAACCGTCATCTTTACATATAATAGACGACCCTTTTAAAAAAAAAACCGTCATCTTTACTTCATAATAGACGACCATTTTTTTTAAAAAAACCTGTCATCTTTACATATAATAGACGACCCTTTAAACAAAAAACTGTCATCTTTACTTCACAATAGACGAGCCTTTAAAAAAAAAAGGGTCATCTTTACATATAATAGACGACAGTTCTTTAAAAACAACCATGTCTTTACCAAAAAAGGACACTTGATTTTTAAAAGACGACGCTTGTCATACCTGCTGTCGTTGTTTTTTGGTCAGATTTTAACTCTGAAGAAAACCTTTTTAATAAGACGACGCTTTTTTATTTGTGTGCTTCGTTATAAAAAAAATATTCAACAGTACGTCCGTTTTTTAGTTGTTTAAGTCACTTATCCACGACGGTTTTTTGTTACCGTCGTCTTTTTAAACACAACGACGGTTTTTTCTTCTACCGTCATCTTTTTCTGGTCGTCTTTTTCACTTTTTGTAGTAGTGTGGCTTCTTTCTAATTAATCTCCAATCTTCATTTTCGTGCCCCTTCTAGCACACTTTCTCTTATTTCACAATTCCTTCACAAATCTCACACAACCAATTCAAACAACCAATTTAACCCAAGAAAATTAACAAATAAATAAGCAAAGGAGACATAAAATATATATATAAAATATAGGCTTATCAACCCAACACTACTATGTCACAACAAGAGCACTTCAACTAAAGAATGTGGAATCTATTGGTAGAACCCACTTGTATCTCATATCTATTAGTAATGTGGTATATAATGTGACGCATCAATTCGGTCTACATTACTCACCGCTTTACTAAGAAAATATTACCTTCTTTGTATATGGCAACCTGATGCTACTTAAATCACATTTACTGAACACTCTGTTGATTAAATACTTTTCTACTAATACACGTGGGTTTTACCATATATGTTCCTACCTCTATTCATCTTTATCCAATATTTCATTCCTTCAAATTCTAAATTGCTCTATTTCTCAAGGGCTTGTATACTCTGCACAGATCTATCTGCAATTGGAGTCATATTTAGAGATTCTGAGGAAAGTCTCATAAGAGATTTGTACGCAATAAGGGAGAGGTTATACTAAGTGCAGGGGCAATTGGAACTCCACAACTTCTACTCAGTGGAGTTGGTCCAACTGAATCCCTTTCATCACGTCAAATCTTAGTAGTCCACCCCAAAACTTCTGGGAAAATTTATGATTGATGAACACGAAACAACATCAACCTTGTGCTTCCATTTCCACTAAAACCAACATATCCACAGGTCACTGCAATTGCAAACGAGTTCTACATAGAGTCATTCTCTAATACCGTACCTTTCCATTTAATTTCACTCCACCATTGATCATCTTTCTTCCCCAAATTGCTTCACCTATCGATTTAGGTGTGGCAACAATTGCTGTCAAAGTCCCTAGACCCCTATCTAAGTTGTAAGACCCGTGTCTTGGGGAAACAAGAACGGTGAGCAATCCCACATCGCTCGGGGAGGGAAAGGTGAAGTGCTTAAATGTGTGGGCACTTCTCTTCCTAGCACGAGGCCTTTTGGGAGCCCACTGTCTTCAGATTCTTAGGAACTCCGAAGTTAAGCGAGTTGGGGGCTAGAGCAATCCCATGATGGGTGACCTACTGGGAAGTTGCTCGTGAGCTCCCAGAAACAAAATCGTGAGGGCAGAGAGGGGAGCCTAAAGCGGACAATATCGTGCTAGGGGAGTCGGGTCGTGACATAAGTTCTCTTTGGCTATCATTATCTAAGGATGCAAGAGCCAATCCGAATGTCTCCTTCAACTACTTTGCACATTTTGCAGACACTAGCCACATGCTGGCATTACCATGGCGGAAGCCTTGTGGAAAAGGTGGTACTTTTCGAGTCATTGGGATCAATGCACTTCGCGTTGTGGATGGATCCACTTTCATTGTCTCAGTGAGAACCAACCCTGAAGCCACCGTTATGATGTTAGGCTGGTATGTAATCAATTGTACTTCAAGTTTAGCCGCATAAAAGTTATACAAAGAGTTTTATAAATGGTTATGCTTGTCTTGTTTGGGATGAGTATTTTTACATCCCTTGAAAAAAAAAAAAAAATTCTCTTCATGTTGCGGCTTTGCGTAGGTGTGTTCGCCTTAAGATACTACAAGACAAAAACTGTAAGCACATTCAGATGAACATATAACCACAGCTTGTTGTTGTTTGTGCCTAATAAATCACGGCCATGAGCTGGCCGAAGGAGCCTCCTTTCTCGGCCCTGACACTTGCTCGTAAAACTGAAACTCAGCGTTTCAACAAGGTGCTTTGCCTTCCTGAAGACAAAAGAAAATTGCCAAGGCATGATCATCTCGACCTCGAGTGTAGGCCAAGGCCGAGGCCAAGCAAAATCGTGGCCAGAAATATTAAAGTCAGATCATCACGTGATAGCAGGGACCCATGCTTCATTTAATGAAGTAGCGCCTGTTTAATACAGCAAACCCACTGACCACAAATAAGCATTTAATGCATGAGGGAAGGTGTGAAGTGACTGAAGTCAGGTTGTGGCGACAAAAGACAGAGTGATTAGACGTAGACATTCTCACAAGAATTCTTGCAGCTTGAGAGATTAGGTCACCAGCTATCAGAGCAATAAATGCGTCTCCACGGCCAGTTGGGCAAAAACCATGATTAGGGCGGCGGCCGAGATTCACCAGGATTTATGGGGTCACACCACCATGCTTCACGATCCCAAATGTCGATTGGACACCCACTTGCGCTAATCAGACTCCACTATGCGTAAATTCAGCCTCGATTACTCATCCAGGAACTCTTCCTATAAATACAAGGCTCGAGCTACATTCAACGGGTTCAAACACCAAACCAAAGCCTCCCACGGAGCAACTTATTTTTTCCTGTAATGCACTTTCAATATCTTTACTTGCTTTCCTAGGAGTAGTGTTAGACTGTAAGGAAAATTCATTCATCAATATATCATACGACCCTTGATTTTCAAGGCGCCGGAGCACCATCTCTGTTGTTTGTTCCCTCACCCCATATATCATACGACCGTCGCTTCCTGAGCGACGCGCCGGAGCACCGCCCAAAACCCACCACCAACACCATCACTCAACGGCCTTGTAGTTCAGGCCGTGAACCTAACAGCCGAGACTAGTTCCTCTCTCGGCTACAATCGTTTGATTAGAAGACGAGTTCAAACAGGCGCACCACTGATCCATCCTACACTCATCAACATCTCGACGCACGGTAGACCGTGCTGGCACGCCCACGCACAACCGCACCGCACCCAAAAGCAGGAAACCGCGTGTCAACGCACATCCCCTCGGCTCGGAACTCCAGGCCGTGAGATTTGCGCGGCAGACAGTTGTACGACTACACTATGTAATTTATCTTTCCTGTATGACTACACTATGTAACAACATGTTCAGCTGGAGTAACTTTTGAGTATGACAGTGACATTGCCACACGTTATTATTAATTCACGTATTATAATATGGGTTGATGACAAGATTGATATGTTATATATGAACCAATATATACTAATAAATATGAGTGAAATTGTACACCACGTGGTAGTGTGTGACCCTCATACCCAATAATACAACGTCACATGGGTAGTAGGATGTCCATATGGAATAAATTGCCCCTGATTAGGGGTGGGAGAAAGTGGAAGGCATCTTATCATGCATGATTTAGAAGCAGTTAACATCATTGCTCGGAGGTGGCAGAGGTTGCTTCCTCTGCCACAATAATAAGAAGCATGTGTCCACTTGAGGCCACTTGGTACGGGAAGGCCCAACAAGGCCTTTAACCAAGCAAGGGCTTGCAAAGAAGCTAGCCAAACAAGGGCCCATGCACCTTCCGAGCCTTAGGCAAGGCCTGCAAATGGCTCAAAGGGCTAAGGCTAGCAAGACTCATCCTTAGAGCATGTCCACCCATGAAGGCTAAGGCAAGGCTAAGGCAAGGCAAGGGCTGCCACTATTCATGTGAATAGTGTCAGCCTTGCCTTAGTTGGTTCCACCCTTGGAAGGCTAGGGCAAGGGCAAGAAAAAAAAAGATTATGCAACAAAATATAAACAATTTAGAAAGTGAATAAAATTGTTATGTATTTATAGGGAAAATATCTATAATTTTTTGGTATTTTTTTTAAAAAAAATTTGAACATTTTTTGGAATTTTTTGAATTTTTTTTACTCGCTGACGTCAGCGTAACATCAGCGCTGACGTCAACGCCTTCGGGCTGCAGCCCAGGCAAGATCTGCCCGTGGGCTTGCCCAGTTTGATGGGACCCACCATTTGCCCGGGCCATTTCTCTCCCACTGGAGCTCTCTTGGGCTGCCTTGGGGGGCCTTTTGCCCAGTCTTGGCTCAAGGCTGGACATGCTCTTAGGCACGCCTCTGGCAAATCAGCCCAAATTCTAAAGATCTCCTTATTATTAATAACAACAACAATAATTAAGGAGATCATACTCACCCACTTCGGGTAAATATTTCACATGTCCCAAGTCAAACGACTAATTAATCATGACATCTAAATCAACGGGTGTTAACACCCCCAATCAATGCTCATCACATAGCCTCTAAATCAACGAGTCTTAACACCCCCAGGCAATGCTCATCACATAGCCTCTCATGGCAGTAAATCAACCAACGTAGAGTTGTATATAAACCAACCTTTGCCTTTTGGAGAAGGTAACTATTCATTGAAGAGCTAAGAAACCCTTTTTTCTCCTCATAGTCATCTGACTTAGGCATCAGAGGCTCTTTGGTTCACACCACACCGATGTGTTCAAATACTTACACTATCTTCTTCTTAGTTTCAGAGTACAAAGGTCTTTCTAGATCATCGAAGAGATTTATTCCCCAGATCTAAGATTTGTACTTCATATATGACAATAAGTCATGCACAATGGTGACATTTTATGCAAATGAAAGAAATTTTTTTGTCAATATAAAAGTTGTTTTTCCTAAATTTTAAGAGGGAGGGGGAAATCCAATTTCATACCTCTCCTAACATTGAGAAAAAAATATCACCAGACAAATAAAAAAATTGAGTTAGGTGATGAGAATGTTGGAGGAAGTCTAAGGTAGTTATGGACAACCAACACTCAAATTTTTTTGTTAAGTAATATTACTAATAAAAAAGGGTTAACAAAAAAGAAAGAAACTTTTATTGGACTTTTATGGTACAATATTTTTCTAATGAGAGCGGTTGAAAATCCCATAAAAAAATCATTTGGATAAATTCTAGGAGAAGAGGGGGTTGATAAAATATATTTTGGGTAATTTGAATTTGTTTAAGAATTATGGTAATTTTGGCATCGAGGAGAAAGGACTATGATACATATATTTTCTCCTAATAACCAGTTGAACCCACAAAGGATCCATTAATGTAGTGGTTTGGAGTAATTGTTCTCCATGAAAGTTCCTCGATTCGAGTTCTAGCATCCGAGTAGTATGTGTGAGTTTAGTATGCTATTGTCCCTCTCAATAGAAAAGGTCTTTGAAAAAAAATTAAATAAATAAAATAACCAATTGAACCCACCAATATTGTTGAAAGAAAAGGAAGAAAAGACAAGTCTTAAATTTGATAGTCTTGAGCAATCTCCGCCCAATATTATGACAGATCCAAATATTGTTAGAACAAAAGGCACTCAAGGAAGTCAGGTTGGAATGCCTAAGCGTCGACAATGTCATTTGTGTTGTGGATATGGACACACAAAGCGTACTTGCTCTTAAAGAAACTTACATCCAAGTAGAAGTGCAACTGTGAATATGACTATAGGTAGTCAAAGCTATCAGTATAGTAACCAGAATGGTCTGTCGCTAGACATTAGCTATAGTTATGCCAGTGAAACAGTTTCTCAATCCACAACCAACTATGTGGTTGATTTGTGCGGTTATGATGCTTTTTCTACTGGAAACCCAATTGGTTCTACCCCCAATTGTGACAATGAGTTCACATTCGATAATGATGAACCTATTTTTCTCTCTACTGGTTTGGAAATTGTATATATTTCTATTTGTACAAAGTCGGTTAGGGTTTGCATTGCAAACATGCAATTGCAAGCATTCGGTCAGCATTTGGGTTTACATACTTCTATTTGCACACAGGCTGTCAGCGTTTGCATCGCAAACATGCAATTGCACAATGGTGTTCTTAGACAAGAGAGTTTGTGCGCAAATGAAAATAGGGCAAAATGGTACATGTTTTCTTTTTAATGGAAAAATTGGACATATTTTTCAAAGAGATATACTATAAATCGTGAGGCACATTTATCCGAAATACATAGTATCTCAAACAGTAATGCGCAATTATCTGAAATACATAGTATCACAAATTGTCATGTAATGCGAATAACATTCCAAAATATTCCCAATTTCCTAAACTATAATTTGGTTAACCCTAATTTCCTAAATAGACATAATTAAGTGGTTACTTACTTTTCTTTCTCTTCGCGCTAGATGAAGCACCCCATTCATTAGCTTTGTGTTTATGCTCTGTGGAGTTTGGATCTTCATCCTCATTCTCTTCTTCCTACATACAGTGAAACATTTACATATATGAATAACTAATTTTATTGAATAGTCGTTTGCACACATGTGGTCATAGTTTGCATTGCAAACATGCAATTGCATGACGGTGATGCAATTCTAGACTGCTTGTGTGCAATTAGGGAAAAAAAAGAAGGCAAAATTGTACATTTTATAAATCGTATGGGGCAATAAGGATAAAAAAAAACTTACATGTGCTGCATTATCATCTTGTACTTCTTCACCAATCGCTTCAGTGGTAATTGTTGTCCCCGTGGTTTTCTTCAATCTCTCCTATTACAATATTGATGTTCGTTATTGGTCTCTTATTACAATTATATTAGTCTCATTTTTGTATATATTTAAAAATTAATTGGATATCGAAGCTGAATTGACTCAGATTCTCTTGGCGTAGTCGACTGATCTCTATGTTTGGTTCCAAGGAAGTTGAAAATAGTAGGACATTCAACCCAGCATTGAGCTCCAATATCTCGGCTGCAGCTTCAGTAGTTACCTACATTGACGCACAAGCAATTAGGAAAATCACCATTGGAAGCCATGATTTTGGAATAAATGATGCAATGAAAACTACTTACATGCGTTACACCATCAGGTAATGGGAGATCAGGGCTATCTTGTCCATGGGGTATCCGCCCTAGTTTGCTTTGATTATCGGTGCCTCAGCTTGGTATTCGCACTGACCATGCCTGAGGAGTGATGGTTCCAACCCTTACATTTTCATGTCCGACAAGTAGATGTTGTCTTGCATCTTTCATGAAGGAACTCACTTCACTCATTATCTTCTGAGTGAGTTCCACCTCGGTTTGCATTATTGGCCCCAAAGAGGATGTAACTTCTTCAACAATTCTTTCAATGTTCACTCCGAACACTTCATCTGTCCTATTGCATCTTGAAACAACCCTAATGGTAGAACTATCAAACTCACCTTTCTTTTTGACCCACTTAATCAATTTGCAGGCCGAATTATAATCCCATGACACAATGGGAGGCAAATATTTATCCACATACACTCCACCTTGGACAACTGAATTGAATTAGAATAGTTGGAGGAAAAGCAGTGACTCATTTACATATGCTCCTTTATTCTTTTTGAACGACCTAACACCTTCACGTAATAAGTTGAATGCACAGTTAGCCCAATTCTTGCTCTCTATCTTCCATGGGATCCTCAAGGGAGTTAAATAGTTCCCGCTTACTATCAGTGAAGATGTGGGGCAAAGTAGAGTGCAAAGTGCAAACATCACAAATCGGACTTTGAAGTCATCATCCGGTTAACCAAAACAACCGGTTTCAGATTTTTTTTTTTTAAGCCCACGTAGCACTGCACCATTGTTGTTTAAAATACGGCTGTATTACATTCTGCACCATTCTTCTTCAAAGTCAATGCCAATTGTCAGTTTGCCCCATAATCTTTAAAAGTAAAGAAAAATAATTTCAAAATTTCGAATCCTTGTCATCAAGTTAGTTTTTTATATTTTTTTGACCCAACAATCAGTGGGCTCATTTTTTCTCATTTCTGCTTACATATGGCCAACAAACAAAAACTTATTTTAAGAGAAAAACTAACTTTCTATATTTGTGAGAGAGATTAAAAATGGTTGACTTGGCATCAAGACACTGATCATATAAGCAAAAGATGGGTCCATTGAGTGCCATGCCAAATAAAATACTGGCAAACTTTATAAAGGGCCCATTATATAATAATTTGTAACTCTAAGGTGGATTTGTATTAATATTTTGGAAAATTTACATAAATACTATCTGAATTTTCAATTTTTATTTTTAATCACCTAAACTATATAAAGTGTTGCAATTCACCACCTACTCCGTTAAAATTTCTGTTAAGTTTTAGGAATTTTTCGTCAATTCAATATAGAGAATAATCGTCCTCCTAAGAATCCAACCCGAATGCATCAAATTAGCATATCTACGAGGAATGCGAAATAAAACTGCAGTTCCACTATTGGGATCAACAACCCCACATATCCATGCATCTCTATGGTTGCCAAGCAGCACAAGCACATGGGGAAATGAATAAAATATACGTATATATACTGCCCAAAAGCATTACAACCATTAGGCTACTCTGATCCACACCCGAAAAATGCAGACAAGGGACTCAGTGAAGCAATTCTCCTGTTATCAACACCCATAAATGGATATGCAAAATAGATCCTTTCACCAATAATTAAAGAGTATTTGCTTTTGATAGGAGAAGGATCGTTCTATTTCATGAATTTCTCTGAGAGTAGCTTTGGGTAGGAGAAGTGGGAAAGACATGATGAAGGAGAAGAAGACATTGGGACTTCTTTTTTATTTATTTTTATTTTATGTTAACTTTTCTTAATTTCAGTTATCAAAACCTTAATTCAAGATAAGGGTAGAATATGAAAGAGAAATAACAAAAGGGAACAAAATTGATTAAAAAGTATTAAAAAAACAAAAGGGAGAGGGTAGTGGAAAAAAATGGAATGGGAAAAATCAGCTCCCTTTTTTTTTTTTCTTTTTTTCTTTCTTAATACGGAAGTCATGATTCTAATTTTATTTTTTTTACTGCAATTCTAAAGTAAATTAACCAATGATATATTTTGTATTCAAGTGTTTAACCTGAGAGGTTATCTCCTAGTTTTATTTTTCATCATAAAGAATTCATCAAATTCAATTTATCATATATCACCACAAGTAACAGTTTATTTACAATAGCGTGGGAAATTTACTTTTGGTGGATCAAATGTGTAATGGGGAACAGAAAGGTTGACAATATTTCCTCATCAAGTATTCCCATCATCAATTATTCAGCAAGTTTGATATATGAGCTATAATTTAGACATGGGCCAGCAAGTTTCGATATATTTATTAAAGAAGCAAGTGGTGGAAATCGACAAGACTCCCGGCCACCAAAGGTAAATGAGGGCTTATAAATAACAGGCTTCATTTCAGCATATACATATCATTTGCCTTGGCAATGAAAAATTTGTTCTAAAAACTCACAGTTTCTTTTGTGCTTTCTTTGGTCAGGTACATATCTGACTTATTTTCAATATTCTTGCGCAAATTTTACTTATACTTGGATTTGCTTTAGTTTTATTGTTGTTTTAGTTTTGTCCAATTGCTACGTACTTTACATAGCTTGTGTAGTACTCCTTGTGTTGTGTAGTAAAAAACTGTGAATGTTAGCTCGTAACTAAAGCTCACTTCCAGCTCTTAGTTTAGTGGCATTTATCTTCTTTGAAAGAGATACCAAATTTATATTCCAGCCACCTCCCTATTAATTTTACAATAATGCTATTTATACCATATTTATTGATCATATTGATGACCACATTTCTAATAAGGTAAAATAACTTGGAGTTCTTGAAATAATGAAATGACTCATAAGTAATTAAGGTAAATGCAACCCCTTTCTATGTGCTTATGATATAGAACCCAATGAAGGCTCAGTAGGAGCAAGGGCAGTCCTCAGGGTGGGCAAATGGTGCCACCGCACAATGCCCTCATATTTTATTTTATTTTATAAATATATACACTAATATTTCATGGAAATTAAATATTTAAAATTAATAGTTTTAATACTATATATATATATATATATATATATATATATATATATATATATATATATATATATATATATAAGTTGCATGGCAAGCCACATGAAAGCTTTTGCTATAACCTATCAAATCTATTATATGGTTTTAACTATGCCAATTCACTTCAATCTTATATAATATTTATACACAAGTGTTTAGAAAAGTTTGATGTGTTGCTTTTTAGAGTCCTTAAAAACCACAATAGCATGAGGTGGTGAATATTAACTTGAGGTGTAAGAATAATAGGAAGCCTTATATATATAAATGTAATTGGAAAGTGCTTACTAAGCACTCTCCGGAGCCAGCACCTAAAGACTAAATGGGGTGGCAATTTTACCTTCAAGCCACCCATGTAATCTATAAATCATAGGATGTAGTCTAGAAATCCCTAGGTTAGTTGTGTGGCACAATGTTAAAGCTTCATCCATATTTTCTTTACCGACTCTAACTACTATAAATAGTCCTACCTATTAGTTATTAGACCATAAGTTCTTCAAGTTATAGTAGTTTCCTTAAAAAAATCGTAGACAAAAGAAAATAAGAGAACTAAGTGTTGTGAGGTTTTGAAGAAGTTCAAGGTATTTGAGCTTACAATTGGGAGTTATACAATAGCTTTGGATTTGAGGTAGGGGTTCTTTCTTGGGGAGGTTTTGCATAAATTGATTTAATTAAATATTGTGAACACTATATTATGCTTGGTAATATTGTTTGATTATTATCCTTGATATTGGATGTTTACATGATTATCAATTATCATTATAATTTGATTAATATTGACATGTTCATATGTTGTCGGCGGTGGTTGGAATTTTTGGGTTGATAAAGAAATTATGGAAAAGAGGATAATGGGAAGAATCTTTTGTGTAGTTGAGTCTAACCATTGCAGGGACCAAGTTCAGGTGAGCCCGTGTGCACAGTAGATTAGGAAATCGGCGGTATAATTGTCGATTGGGTGATTTGGGCTTGGAGATCAATGGTATGGACAAGATGACTAGCAAAAGGGGAATTCTGGTATGATTGAAATGGGTGTTAGTTTATATAATGGGGCATTCGGAATCACAGTGGTAAAATGCATGGTATGGGACATGCAGATTTGCTTGTCCTATTATATAGATTAACGGGTTGGGTAAAATTGAAGTTCATTCATACATTGCATAAATTGTACATTAAAAATCTCACTAATCATATAGGGCCCCTACTGAGCATGTAATGCTCACCCCTTAATGAATTTATTGCAGGTTTTGAATCTGAAGTTTAGTTGTGACAAGGAAACAAGAAGAATGAGTTGCAGATAGTTTTGGATGTTTTGTTAAGAGTCTGTATTTTACTGAAATTTTGCTTGTAAAATTACAATGTAAATTACTTTGGTTTAAATAGAAGTTTTATGTTTAATTCTCACGTTTCTTGCTATTTAAATTTTGTAATTTTAGTTTTTCTTTTCTTTTCTTTTACCTCACACTCTCAATAAATAAGTAAATAAATTGGGGTGTGACAATATTATATATATGTAAGCGCACAATATAATTACACGATTGTGTGCCTAACATAGTTGATTTTGTCACCCTTCTATACATTTAGGGGTGTTGGTTTGATTCCCACTTGTGTGATTTTCTTTTTACTTATTTTTTCAAAATAACAAACATTTATTCATAAAATGGCACTAAGGAGAATTACCCATGACCAATCAAGCAACTTTACCATACAATACCACTAGGCTGTGCATGACTTTATAAAAAATAATTGTGCTCATTATTTTTATTGGTTTATGGCAGTAATTTTTTTTCATAAAGTATTCTCATGTTAGATAACTCTTTGAGGTTATTGCGCTTACGTATTTGTATTAACTCTATGTAATTATTTGTATTTGTACTGGCCTTTGTGACTGATGGCCTTTAGATCTGAATTATGAATGCAATCTATCACATTTATCTCATAATACATGATTTGAAACATTATGTAAATATTAATATATTTTAATCAATATGGATCTGATACTTTTTTCAAATTCACGACGACATATAATTACAAAGGAAAAGAAAAACAAGAACCCTTATGATGATAATGGACATTCATCGTAAAATAAAATGGACATGTTGATTTTGGACCTATTAAAGAAACAATAGACACATTAAGAAAGTCTTATCTACTTTACCAAATAGTAATACAAACGACCTATGGCTCCTTTTTCCCTCTACGCCCTTTGTCGTAGGAGTCATCATTTGTCATAGGCACGTAACTTAATTACAAAAAATACAAGATACAATTATGGTAAGGGCCCAGCACCGTTTTCATGGGTTTTTATGGTGTCATTCAAGAAATTTGGGATCTTGACTACCAAAAGTTTACAATCCCAGTCTTTAGGTGTGATTGGATAGATAGTACTTCCGGCCTTGTTGTCGACGAACTTGGATTTACCCTTGTAGATTTGAGTAAAATTGGACATAGGAATAACCAATTTGTTTTGGCTTCTCAAGTCAAACAAGTATTTTTTGTTGACGACCCGATGCATCATGGTTGGTCGGTAGTGTTATCAATGCCTAATAGAGAATATAATGATGTTATTGGTGATGATGTCTTAGGTGATGTGAGAATTGCGTGTGAGCCATTTACTAGAGGAATGCCAAATGTTGACACATTTGATGAACTGGTGGGTGAGTTTGGGAGTCAAAATATTCGAGATGGGTGTGAAGATATATGGATTGAATGATGCTCTTGTAATTTATGAAATTACTTATGCCCTAAACAGCACTACTGTATGACATTAATTTTGTAATAAATTGTAATGTGTTTTCTTCACTTTCATTATGCAGGTTTTGGCCACAAAACAATCAGTACATAAAATACTGGTTCAGTATTATAAAACGACGGTCCTCATAAAACTGTGAAAAATAGACGTCTGTTTTCATAAAATTATCAATAAAAAACGACGTTTTGGAGAATTCAACGACGGCATTGTATTTACCGACGTCTAAAAGCGAAGTAAAATTGAAGAAAGACGACAGTATTGTGAAACAGTTATTAACGATATCACGTCGGAGAAGCATAAAGAGCCGACATGTAATTACAAATAACACGACTCCAGTACCATAATACCGACGTCTAAAAGGACTGATATCGAACCTGAACGTTACAAAAGATGACGTCTTAGATCATGAACTCGTCCGTAACAAATCAAAAATCGTCGTCTTAAAATTTTACCACGTCGCTTGTTATATCAAAAACGAAGTAAAAAAAAACAATTCACGACGTAATTTGATATCCATAGGTAAATTTGTCGATGTAAAAAGATATTTGGACGTCGTTCTTTTACAAAAACAACGTTATATGGAAATATCCACGTCTTTTTTTTTTATTCTTATGTCGTTAAATATATTTTCCACGGCGATTGGCTGAAAAACTTCGCCGTCTCAGACAGATTAGACGACTATTATTTTGGTAAAGACGACGTATATATAAAGAAACACGGCTGTCTTTTACATGGTCACGACGTTGTATATAAAATACTATGTCGTTTATAGAAATAAATCTGTCGTAAGTCATGAGCTTAACATATTTTCCACGTCGTTTATTTTTTATACAATGAAGTGGAAAAACCATTTCACGACGGTTATATAAATAGTGACACGTAGTATATCTTAATAACGTCGTATTTTATTTATTTAAAGACGTATTGTATTTATTTACACGACGGTGTTTGTATAAAATAGGTCGTCTATTCTTATCCTTGACAATTTTTTGGCTCATTTTTCAGTATACAGACGTCGTTTTTTTTTTTTTAATGACGTTGTTTGTATATGACAACGACGGTGATTTACCCTAACCGCTATTTCCACATCAATATTAATGGAAAAAACGAAGTGGAAAAATCATTTCACGACGGTTATATAAATATTGGACGTAGTATCTTTTAATAACGTCATTTTTTATTTATTTAAAGACGTATTGTATTATTTACACGACGAAGTTTGTATAAAATAGGTCGTCTATTCTTCTCCATGACAATTTTTTGGTTCATTTTTCAGTATACAGACGTCGGTTGTTTTTTGTTAATGACGTTGTTTGTTATAACAACGATGGTGATTTACCGTCGTTGTTGTACTTTGGAAAAGATGTCGGTCGATTTTACGACGGTTTGAAAACCCGATACACGATGGTGAATTCCCGTCGTCTTTTGCCTTTTTTGTAGTAGTGCCTATTTTGAAGATAGATATGGTGGTCTGATGGAGTGTTTGATAGTAGGGTGGGTTTGGTGGTCTCGTAGTGTTCGGTAGTTAGTTCTTGATGAATGAGTTTGGTGTTGTGTGATAAAGTGTATTAGGGTGTAGCAT